>NC_064426.1:18433750-18797500 GCF_023375975.1 Astyanax mexicanus | reverse complement strand
ATTGGGAAGTAAATATAGCCCTCGATTCTATGCCTGAGTCCAGTTCTAATGGCAATCTATCTTTACAGGGACCAGGCAAGCCGTGTGTGTGTTTGTAAGAGAGCATTTTCACATCTGTGTCAGGAATTAGTGAAACATAAAGAAGCTAAATGCATTAATTAGAATTGATGTCCACAAATATTTGGACCTATACTGCAGTGTATATCTCCAAACTTGGTCTACTCTATACGTTTAAATAAAAAAAAGTGGTGACACTAACTTGTATCTCCACCCTCACACACCTTCTGTTACACTCTGTATCTCCTGCATTAGACTCTGCTGTCTCTCGGGGCATCTCCGGACTACAAGGACCGCCGTGGGCTGACGCCGCTTTACCACACTGTGCTGACAGGGGGCGACACCTCCTGCTGTGAAACCCTCCTCTATCACAGGGCCAAGCTGGGCCTCCGAGATGAAAATGGCTGGGACGAGACCCATCAGGTACCTGGTTCGCTTATGTGTGTGTATGTAAGTGTAAGTGTGTGTGTGTATGTGTGTGTGTGTGTGTGTGTATATATGTGTGAGTCTGTGTATGTTTATTACATAACATTCTGTATGTCTCTAAATGTTAAAGTGCACGGACCTGCATCTCTGTTTCAGTTCATTCAGCATGAGGTCTCACTCTTACTCTGTCTCTCTGGCTGTCTCTCTGCCTGTCTCCCCCTCTCCTCCTCCACCATCCCTCCATCCTCCCAGCCCCACAGTCACCCCATCACTCCACGTGGAGAAGAAAGTGGAAGAGGTACACGAGCATCCTCTCTTTCTTCATCTCCATCTTCACCTGGTCGCGTCTGTGGGTGGGTTTTTGAAAGCCTGCAAAGCACAGCGTTTAGGCCTCTATCACAGTTAGGAAAGTAGGGGTGTAACCACGTGCTTATTTTTGAGATTGGTATAGTTTTAAATAAAAAAAAAATTGGATTAGTATCAATTATTGAACTAATTAGAATCGCTCTTTTACAGCCATGTGTGTTTACTGTGTATAACTTCACCAAAACCCAACATTTTGGAGGAATTGTTAAGGACATCCGACACATGACCTCACCATGCGTTCGCCTAAAAACTTAAAACCATTGTTTTAATTGAGCTATACACACTAATAGTGCACCAGCAAGCACTGCTGAATTATTTGCCACAGTGCTGCACCACCCAAT
Organism: Astyanax mexicanus; assembly: GCF_023375975.1. Taxonomy (NCBI): domain Eukaryota; kingdom Metazoa; phylum Chordata; class Actinopteri; order Characiformes; family Acestrorhamphidae; genus Astyanax; species Astyanax mexicanus. Next base: position 18,796,310 of record NC_064426.1, on the reverse strand, counting down.
ATTTTTAATTATTACAATAAATTCAAAGCGAAATTATACTACAAACATTTATTTGACTTAAAATGTATGTGAATACTAAGATTTCCAATATTTTCAAATAAACTCTCTAGCTTTATTATGTTTGCTCACAGGAAACGGTGAGATGATGGAGAAGATAAGAGCAACAAACTTAACTTATTAGAAAGTAATTATCTAGTCCCCATTAAAATGTTGTCAACATGCTTTACCCAGGGTTTGTACGGGATAAACCTGGACAAGTCATGGAATTTGAAAATAGCAACTTTCAGGCCTGGATAAATTTAGGAAAAATAAAAATACCCAGAAAGTTTTGGAAAAGTCATGGAAATTTTGGTTTACAATCCTTCGCGTTTCCATTTATCGATGGAGAAAATCTATTTTGAGCTAACAAATAAATAAACTCAGAGTTAATTCAGTAATTTAGGCCAACACAATGGAGCTCTCAGGATCCGTGTGTCAATATTTTTATCAGATTCATTTTAGACCTACTGTAATCCATTTCGATAATAGTTTTAGTTGATTTTTGGTTTTATCGCCCATCTCTGCACTGATGTTTTAAAATTGTATGGTCATCAAAATTTGCCTTAAATTCATGGAAAAGTCATGGAAAAATCATGATTTACCTCAATGTCTTCTAAACATAGTACTAAAAAGTAAGAAAATTTGTGTTTGGTAGATTTTGGTATTTCTTTTTGGTATTTGGTATATCAATGCTGCTTAGCAATACATCTGATACAGTTTAAAATATTGTTAACTTCCTTTTAAAATGGGACCACATTTGTTAGGAACATGCGTTTGTGGGATGAGCAGCAGGGCAGAGAATGTGGGTTGCGCCCATTAAAAAAAAGGAAAAATTCAAATTCTCTCTGTTAATGCTAGCCAGCTTATTCTGCCATTGACCTGTTTGCTGTTTAAAGACCTTCTTGGGGTGTCGTCTTCTTGGGATGCCAACTTCACGGCCTGTCTCTGACATCCCCCATAATATGGAACTTGACCTTCAATTTGGAGATTAAATTTGTCTCACTCTAAATAACGCCTTTCCCATCTTCTTTTACCACCTGCCACTTTTAGGGCCTTTCACAGCCACTGCACACGTTCCCATGTGGTGCAGTGGTAGCACACTGGCCTTCAGTCCCAAAAGTTAACAGTTCAAATCCCACTTTGGGCAGCACCTAAACCAAAAGTGCACACTTTGCTCACTCAATTAATCCCATATAAAATAAACTATATAAGTAAATACAAACAAATAAATAATAAAAAAAGACAGCTTTTATGGAGATGCGGATTTTATTTTCAAACAGGACTTGGCACACTGCCCACACTGCCAAAAGTACCAATTGATCTTATATAATATTCTAATTTTCTAAAATACTGGTTTTTGGGTTTTCATTGGCTGTGAGCCATAATCATCAACAAATAAAGAAAACAACGTTTAAAATAGAGCTCTCTGTGTGTAATCTATCTATTTAATATATGAGTTTCACATTTTTTCAACTGAATTATTGAAATAAAGTAACTTTTCAATGATATTCTATTAAATTATATATGTTTTGAGATGCTCCTGTATATATGCTCTTGTAATAAACTGGGAATGACAGGTGTAATTGTGCTTTTTATGGCTAAATTCTAAATAGAAAACCACCAGAGCAGCTTCTTCTTTGTTCTGACAGCAATGATGTGCTCAGGCTTACTAAAGCTTTTGAGTTGTGTGACTTTTTTGTGTTGTATTGTGTGTGTGTGTGTGTGTGTGTGTGCAAGAGTGTGTCTTTCCACCTCTGTTCTGTTCCGCTGTGCCCTCTCTCTGTCTTTCACTTTCAGACTGGTGTTAATTAATAAAGGTGTCAGTGTTCTGACGAGGTATAAAATACCCTTCCTTTGCTCTTCTCTATCTCTCTTTCTCTCTTACCGTCTCTCTCTCTCTCTCTCTCTCTCTCGCTCTCTCCTCAAACACAATTCCTTCTTCCTTCTGCTTCTCTCCTGGATCTCTCTCTTACTCCATCTCCTCACCTGCGCTGTGTTCTTCCTCTTTCTCTCTCTCGTCTCTCTTTCTGTCCACTCATTTCAATGCTCTCTCTATCCCATATGCATTCTTTTCCTTCTTCTCCTCTTTCTCCCTCTTTCCCTCTGCAGGCCTGTCAGAATGGCAACTCGCAGCATCTGGAGCACCTCCTTTTCTACGGCGCCGACTCCACATCCCAGAACGCCTCAGGAAACACTGCCTTGCACATCTGTGCTTTATACAACAAGGTAAAGTTACTGTTTGCTGTGGATCCTGCAGAATAACTCTAGATTACAACATATTAATTGAACATGTGTAGCAGCCAGAGTTCAAACTAGGGTTCTTAGAAACATGAACACTCATTAAACACTTACTAGATGTAAAGGAGGTGAGATATTGAGGTGTTTAGAAGGTTGTGGAGCTTGAGAAGACCTTAAGTTGCTGTGGATCTTGCAGAGTAACACTAGATTAGAACATATAAGATGAACAAGTGCAGCAGCTGGAGCTCAAACTAGGGTTTTAGAAACATGAACACTCATTAAACACTTACTAGATGTAAAGAAGGTGAGATATTGAGGTGTTTAAAAGGTTTTGGAGCTTGAGAACACTTTAAATTACTTTTGATTCTGCAGAGTAACTCTAGATTACAACACGTTAGATGAAAATGTGCAGCATCCAGAGTTCAAACTAGGGTTTTTAGAAACATGGACGTTCATTAAACACTTACTAAATGTAAGGTAGGTGAGATATTGAGGTGTTTAGAAGGTTTTGGAACTTGAGAACACTTTAAATTACTTTTGATTCTGCAGAGTAATGCTAGATTAGAACACATTAGATGAGCATGTGCAGCAGTTGGAGTTCAAACTAGGATTTTTAGAAACATTCATTGCGTTCATTAAACACTTATTAGATGTAAAGGAGGTGAGATATTGAGGTGTTGAGATGGTTATGCAGCTTCAGAAGATCTTAAATTGCTGTGGATCCCGCAGAGTAATGCAAGATTACAACAGATTAGATGAACATGTGCAACAGCCAGAGTTCAAACTAGGGTTTTAGAAACATGAACGCTCATTAAACACTTACTAAATGTAAAGGGGGTGAGACATTGAGGTGTTGAGAAGGTTTTGGAGCTTGTGAAGACCTTAAGTTAGTGTGGATCTTGCAGAGTAATGCAAGATTACAACACATTGGTTGAACACGTGCAAGTTACAGAAAGTTGTTCAGGTCCTGAAGCAGCATCGCAGCCCCAGACCATCACACTACCACCACCATGTTTTAGGTTCAGTATGCTGATCTTTTTCTGAAATTATGTGTTAGTTTTACGCCAGGTGTAATGGGACACACACCTTCCAAAAAGTTCCAGTTTGTCACGCCAGTCCAAATAATATTTAACCTGGGGATCATCAAGATGTTTGTTGGCAGATGTGAGATGGACCTTTGTGTTCTTTTTTGGTCAGAAGTGTTTTTTGCTCAAATGGATACCATTTTTGTCCATTCTCTTTCTTATTATTGAATCTTTAACAATGAGCTTAATTGAGGACAGTGAGATCTGCAGTTCTTTAAATGTTGTTTTGGGTTCTTTTGTGACCTCCTGGATGAGTTGTCCATGCCTTTTTCGTAGTAATTTAGGTAGGCTGGTCACTCCTGGTAAGGTTTACCAGTGTTCCATGTTTTTTCCTTTTGTGTGGTTTGGTGGAGTCCCAAAGCCTTATAAATAAATAAATCTGTAGGGAGGCACTGTTATATAAGCTATATTGACAAATGCTTTAAACTTAAAACTTTAATTTGCCAAGTAGAAACCTTAGCTAACCATCAGTGACTGAAGACAGAGTGCTGTATGGTCAGTCAAATCAGTATCCTCAGATGTTGTTGCTTTAGGACAAAGATTAAAAGGATCATCCAGACTGTTATCAGTAACAATCATATCAATGCAATATTTGGGTATATGGATCTAGAGTAGGAGTTTGCTGTATATTTATTTTGTGGGTGAGTTTTGTGATGTGTGCTTAAGGAGCAGTTTGGTAAGTGATGAAGATGAGGGTGGTGATGGGGTGGAGGCGGGTGCGAGGTCGAAAGTCACGAAGGTGAGGAGCACCTGGGAGCTATATATAGGACCAGGAGGAGGAGTTTGGGAAATTGAGGCATGGTTCATATCCCAAAATTTTGTTAATTCTTAACAACACTGAGTACAGTATTTTGTGTTTGTATCATTTAGGAGAGCTGTGCGCGCATCCTGCTCTATAGAGGAGCTAAAAAGGACACAAAGAACAACAGTGGCCAGACACCCTTCCAGGTGAGTGTTAAAGAAATAGCACACCGAAAAAAATGTCTTGTGCTTCGCAGATCATTTTTATTATTTTATCCTTGCTTGATTTACTCTTTTATTTAAATCATTTTGCCACTGAAGTAAGAGTATCCTTAGACAAGCTGTGTGTGTGTGTGTGTGCGTGTGTGTGTGTGTGTGTGTGTGTGTGTGGTTGTGCAATTGCACATCTGTGTCAGCAATGGGCAAAAGTGTCAAAAGTATACACATTCATTACTTAGGTGGAAGTTATAAATTCTAGGGTTTAAAATACTGTGGAAGTTAAAGTATCAATTTAAGCTTTTTACTTAAGTAATATTGCAAAAAAGTACTGCTTTCAAAACTACTTAAAGTAAAACAAAAGTAAAAGTAATGTAAGAGAAAAAAATACCATTAAGAACAAAAGCTTAGGCCGCACCACAGGAGACTTTAGTGCATGGATCTTATATAAACAAACAGGGTGTCAGAATGGTATATTTTTATACTTCTCATCCTAACACAATCAGATCTATCACTCTATCTGGATGGAGAGATTTATTTGGATAGGGTTTTTTTAATTGAATGATGAAAAGCAAGAATAAAAACAAGCTGAAAAAAAAACAGGAGATACGAGGCTATTTTTAAAATGTAAGGAGTAGAAAGTTCAGATAATTGTTTGAAAAAGTAAGAAGTAGAAGGTTACCAGAGAGCTAGCTAACATTACAGAGGAGAGAACTAAGGTTAGTGGGGAGCTAGCTAACATTAGCGACAAGCTAGCTAACATTACCAGAGAGAGAACTAAGGTTAGCGGAGAGCTAGCTAACATTACCGGGGAGAGACCTAAGGTTAGTGGAGAGCTAGCCAACATTAGTGGCAAGCTAGCTAACATTACCAGGGATTGAGCTAAGGTTAGCGGAGAGCTAGCTAACATTACCCAGGAGAAAACTAAGGTTAGCGGCATCTAGCTCAAATTAGCAGTGATCTTGCTAACATTACAGAGGAGAGAACTAAGGTTACCGGGGAGAGAGCTAGCTTACATAACAACATTAGTGGCAGGTTAGCTACGTTACTGTACACAATGGATCAAAATTGAGAAAAAAAAAACAAAAACAAAAAAAAAAACAAAGATAACAAATGGGAAACATTTGATTTTTTTCTAATACAAAAAATTATTTTAAAACAAAAATTATGATTACATTATGACTACATTTTCGGGTACTAAATTATATTTATTGAGGTCTTAAAAAGGTCTTAAAAAGCATTAAATTTGACTTTTATAATGGTGCAAGAACCCTGCAAATATATAATCCAGACTTCATTAGCTTAGTAACTGAAGTTATGAGTGTTTTAGTATGAATGAATCCCAATTCGTGGTAGCCAATCAGAACAAAGCTAATTTTCACATGTCATTCTTAATAGGAGTTAGCAGATACATCCCTTTTAACTGAAATGAATAAAATATGTCCAGATAATGATGATGATATTCTACATAATTCCTCAAAATTGGACATCGTTGCAGGAAAATAGAACCTGGACACTTCAGTATTGATTTTTGTGAATTAAACAGTGTTATATAATTAATATTTATAGTGTTGATATAACTCTTGCCAGTGTAGTGTAACAGTGTTCACAACAGTGTGTGTGTTTTTCAGGTGGCTGTGATGTCTGGCCATTTTGAGCTAGGAGAGATCATCAAAAACCATCGGGATTCAGACGTAGGTGAGTGTAAATCATGTGTGTGAATCTCTTTCTCTTTTTTTTCTCTCTCTCTCTCTCTCTCTCTCTCTCTCCCCATAGCTGAAAAACTACAGCAATGAACTGCTGGAATAATTTCAAATTCTTTTTGGTGCATCAAAATAACAAATATTTTGACAATATATTGTCTCAAAAATAATTTTGAATGCTGATAGTTTTTATGACATTGTTATGATAAAAATATAATAGCATAATGATGCATTATACACATTATATGTAACGAGCATTAACATATTAATTACTAATAAAATTTACTTGAACTTGGAAAATGAAAAAAAAAAAAACAGTAACCCTTTTCCGAATATTAGTCTCAAATTAAAAATGTAATCACAGATAATTAGTGAGCAGCTTATTCATGTTTTTTATTATTTTGGACACATGACTGTAAATATTTGAAGTCCTAACATAACATAAATTACACTTTTATGAGGCTAGACAAACGACAGACACATGAAGATAACAAAAAGGGATTGAGCAAAAAGGTATAGTGAGGAGCATGCAGGGTTGATAACAAAATGGCAACATAAAAAAAACACATATAAAAAAGGGACGTCAGGCAGTCCAGGGTCAAACATGGTCAATCCGAGTCAGAGGAAAGAAAAGGCTTGTACACAATCAAAAACATATGAAACTGTTCTTCAGCCTCCATTGTCTGTAGTAGCTAGTAAAAGAAAAGCCTCAGAAAAACGAGTCGATCAGGAAAAGCTCTGACGTCTACATCAACCTGTGAGTTCATGGCCTCGCCCACCTTGGCTCAGGAACGCCCACAGACAGCGCTGAATCTGGGCTGCAGCAGAAAGAGCTATAGCCAAGGAGGAGCTAACAGCTCTGTTTACTCTGTTTACAGCTTCTGTTTACATAGCTAGTACACAGTGTTAGCTATCTTGTGTGAGTAACTGTAGGTTTAAATCGGATCTCCGGTGGTTTCTGTGTTTGACCGAGACCTTAAATAAACACTTTGGGAGCCCGGTTTGACAAGGCAGCAGAACTCGACAGAGCACCAGTCAAAGCGGCCGCCATTTGCGTTTTTTGGTTTTTGATTTCAGGATATAGAGCAGACTCTGGGGCTTCGACGTGGTGAGCAAGAGCCAAAGCCTCTCTTTCTACAAATAAAGCAGGGCTAAATAGAAACACCTGAGCAATTTTTCAAAAAAAAAACAGCTCACACGGCATTCATTCATACTAGAGACCACAACCAGACTGTTTAAAATGAAGGGAAAAAAACGATGGAATGAGACCTTAAAGGAATTTCTTTTAAAGCGTCTGTGACACAGACATTAACATGGACTCTTTTGGATAAAAAAATCCCAAATAACTAAAACATAAATAAAAAAAATAAAAAACAGTGTTTTTGAACAAAATCTTTATTCACTCATTCGCTCATTCATGTTAATGTGCTCCTCTCATTAGGTAATTGCAATAGGAAATACTGCAAATTATTTATTGTGGTTATACCTCACTTTTTTCTACAAGGTAATTATTGTGACAGGCGTAACTGTGTCATTGTTTCTAATGTTTTTCTATCAGTGCCGTTTCTGGAGTCACCCAAGTACGCCCCCCAGAGGCGGGAGAGTGGACGAACACTTGCTTTACCACATCCGCACCCATTCCTAAGAGCCAACAGTGATAACAGCATGAACCTACCTGAGTGGATGGCCTTCCCTAATGCTGCTGGCTCTAACATCGTCTCTGTGCAGGTAAACTGTGTGTGTGTGTGTGTGTGTGTGTGTGTGAGAAAGAGAGAGAGAAAAAGAGAAAGAGTTTGAAATGTCATAAATCTGTTTATTCTTTCAGTGAACATCAACAACTTTTTATAAAATTTAAAACTGCGTCCGAGGAAGACAGCATTTCTTGGACACTACATCATTGAGGGCAATTCAAAATTAAACTAATTGAAACCTGATTGCTTATTTAAAATGAACTAATTTCTTTAAGCATTTTTTTTCTAATTTTCTCCCAATTTAACTCGGCCAATTCTCCCATCCAGTCAGCTGCTAATCAGCTGTACATCCCCCAACACTAGTGATGCCACAACACAAGGATGGTGAAGACAGAGGACAGCGCAGCAACTCGGTTCTGATACATCAGCTCACAGATGCCTTGTGCTGATCGACATCACCCTTTAGAGTGATGAGGGGAGAGAGCGCCAACTACCCACCTCTGCTCTCTCTCAGGGCTCCGGAAGCTGATTGCAAGCTGCATGACCGGGATTCGAACCAGCTATCTCCCGATCATAGTGGCAGCACTTTAGACCACTGTTTTTAATTAGTTTTTTAAAATATTATACATCATCTATGTATATGTGTATGTATGTGTGTGTGTGTGTGTGTAATAGGGCCTGAAACATGGCGGGACACTGCGCAGCTCCAGCAGTCCCCGTGGTGCCAGGACCCGCTCCCCGTCCCGCGGACGAACAGGAGACAGAGAAGATCGCAGTCGGCAGACTCGCGGGAGACAGGGGTGAGACACACACACACATAGACATTTACACACATGGACACACCCTTTTTTTCGCATTAGCACATTATTACTGCTGTAATAAAAACATTCAGGCACTAAAATTACTGTTTAACATAAAAACTGTATATAGGAAAGCTCTTTCTCAAACCCTGCACATCAGCTTCATTAACCACAACCACGTGCATAGTTTTTTATAGGACAATTAGAGTTAAGATCAGAGCTAATTGTCTGTAAAATCTCACCGTTTGCCTTCATATTACACTGCAAGTGCCAGTTGTTGGAGTCCAAGCACTGCTCGCTATTATGGAGCCAGTAGACCTTTTTTTTACATAAGATTGTACAGAATTTTACTTCATATTACTTATAACCTTAATATACTGTAGGTCAGTATATATATATGGACGTCTCGCTCACTCGATATTTCATTCACTCATTCCCCCACTTGCTCACTCATTCTCTTACTCACTTATTTATTAATTTACTTCCTCATTTACTGACTCAGTCACTCGCTTACTCACTCATTTGTTAACATAATGTCTTATCTAATCACTCTTACCTGCAGGTATGTAACAGTAACTATAAGGTATCTATCTATCCTCCATTACTCATTCACTTGCTAACTTTTCCTTACTAATTAATTCGCTTACTCATTTACTCATTAACTCACACTTTGCTGACTGAATCACTCACTCACTCACTCACTCACTCACTCTTTCACAAACTAACTTACTCAACCTTCTTCTCTGACCTTTTCTTCTTTAAATTTCCCTCCACAATAATGTATCCAGCCATCCATCCATCCATCTTTCACTCACTTGCTTACTCACTAACTCACTCACGCACTCCTTTTCTGACTCAATCACCAATTCACTCACTTACTCACTAATTTTCTGACTCAATAACCCATTTACTCACTCAGTCACTAGCTCTTTAACTAACTCACTCACTTATCCCTTTTCTGACTCGTTCACTCATTCACTCACTCAGTCACTTGCTCTCTAACTCACTCACTCACTCACTCCTTTTCTGACTCGTTCACTCATTCACTCACTCAGTCACTTGCTCTCTAACTCACTCACTCACTCCTTTTCTGACTCGTTCACTCATTCACTCACTCAGTCACTTGCTCTCTAACTCACTCACTCACTCACTCCTTTTCTGACTCGTTCACTCATTCACTCACTCAGTCACTTGCTCTCTAACTCACTCACTCACTCACTCACTCCTTTTCTGACTCGTTCACTCATTCACTCACTCAGTCACTTGCTCTCTAACTCACTCACTCACTCACTCCTTTTCTGACTCGTTCACTCATTCACTCACTCAGTTGCTTGCTCTCTAACTCACTCACTCACTCACTCCTTTTCTGACTCGTTCACTCATTCACTCACTCACTCACTTGCTCTCTAACTCACTCACTCACTCCTTTTCTGACTCGTTCACTCATTCACTCACTCAGTCACTTGCTCTCTAACTCACTCACTCACTCACTCCTTTTCTGACTCGTTCACTCATTCACTCACTCAGTCACTTGCTCTCTAACTCACTCACTCACTCACTCCTTTTCTGACTCGTTCACTCATTCACTCACTCAGTCACTTGCTCTAACTAATTCACTCACTCATTTATTTTCTGCCTCACTCACTCACATACTCATACACTCATTTTCTGACTTAATCACCCAGTAGCTCATTCAGTCACTTGCTCTCTAACTCACTCACTCACTCACTCCTTTTCTGACTCGTTCACTCATTCACTCACTCACTCACTTGCTCTCTAACTCACTCACTCACTCCTTTTCTGACTCGTTCACTCATTCACTCACTCAGTCACTTGCTCTCTAACTCACTCACTCACTCCTTTTCTGACTCGTTCACTCATTCACTCACTCCTTTTCTGACTCGGTCACTCATTCACTCACTCAGTCACTTGCTCTCTAACTCACTCACTCACTCCTTTTCTGACTCGTTCACTCATTGACTCACTCAGTCACTTGCTCTCTAACTCACTCACTCACTCCTTTTCTGACTCGGTCACTCATTCACTCACTCAGTCACTTGCTCTCTAACTCACTCACTCACTCCTTTTCTGACTCGTTCACTCATTCACTCACTCAGTCACTTGCTCTCTAACTCACTCACTCACTCACTCCTTTTCTGACTCGGTCACTCATTCACTCACTCAGTCACTTGCTCTCTAACTCACTCACTCACTCCTTTTCTGACTCGTTCACTCATTCACTCACTCAGTCACTTGCTCTCTAACTCACTCACTCACTCACTCCTTTTCTGACTCGGTCACTCATTCACTCACTCAGTCACTTGCTCTCTAACTCACTCACTCACTCCTTTTCTGACTCGGTCACTCATTCACTCACTCAGTCCCTTGCTCTCTAACTCACTCACTCACTCCTTTTCTGACTCGTTCACTCATTCACTCACTCAGTCACTTGCTCTCTAACTCACTCACTCACTTATCCCTTTTCTGACTCGTTCACTCATTCACTCACTCAGTCGCTTGCTCTCTAACTCACTCACTCACTCCTTTTCTGACTCGTTCACTCATTCACTCACTCAGTCACTTGCTCTAACTAATTCACTCACTCATTTATTTTCTGCCTCACTCACTCACATACTCATACACTCATTTTCTGACTTAATCACCCAGTAGCTCATTCAGTCACTTGCCCTCTGACTCACTCACTCACTCACTCACTCACTCACTCACTTCTTTTCTGACTTAATCACCCATTCACTCACTTAGTCACTTGCTCTCCAACTCACTTACTCACTCCTTTTCTGACTCGTTCATTCACTAATTTTCTGACTCAATCACCCATTCACTCACTCAGTCAATTATTATCTAACTCACTTACTCACTCCTTTTCTGACCCATTCACCCATTCATTCGCTAATTTCCTGACTCAATCACCCATTCACTCACTCAGTCACTTACTCACTCACTGACTTGCTCGCTCACTGCTTTGCTGACTCCCCAGCTAACAACTTATGGTTAGTTAAATGTTTTCTGAAAGTTACAGTTAATGTTTTAGAACATTCAAATGTTCTAATAATGTTGAGATGCAAACCATTATTATGTCACATGTTTTCATAAAAAAAAAAAAAAGGTTTAAAATATCCAGTAAATTTCATTCCACTTCAGGATTGTGTCCCACTTGTTGTTGATTCTTCACAAATAATTACAATTTCATATCTTTATGTTTGAAGCCTGAAATGTGGCAAAATATTGAAAAGTTCAAAATACTTTTGCAAGGCACTGTAAGTAACCTTCCTGGAACATAAAAAAAAATACTACTAAATAAAAGAAATGCTTACACTCAATCTTTTCTTTGCTGACTCAATCACTGATTCACTCACTCAGTCACTTGCTCACTCATTCACTCACTCATGTTATCACTTACTTACTCACTCATTTACTTGCACACTCGGTCACTCAGTCACTCATTTGTTTACATTGGACAGTCTGAAGAGTCTCAATAAGTGGTTCTTGATTGCTGAGATTATTTAAAAAATTGTTGTGTGTTTGTGTGTGTGTGTGTTTGTGTGTGTGTGTGTGTGTGTGTGTGTGTGTGTGTGCGGTGTGTATTTAGGCCCGGCTCTATCAGCAGTCAGGGTACGGCCCCGGGGCAGCGGAGGCGTCTGTACAGCGCTGTACCAGGACGAGTGTTTGTTGCCACGCGCTCACACTCCGCCCAGGGAGAGCGTGAGATCAGCTTCAACAAAGGAGACAAAGTCAAAGGTGTGTGTGTGTGTGTGTGTTTGTGTGTCTCTGCATGTGCAGATGTGTTTGTGTGTGCAGTGGAGGAGCAGTTTATGATGTTATGGTCAGTCACTAAACTGTCTGTCTGTCTGTCTCTGTGTTTTCCCTCAGGTGTGGATAAACGTTGTCTGTGTATGTATACTTGGTGACATGTGTCGGTATGTCTGTGAATATGTCTGTGTGTCTGTGCGCTTGTCTAATTGTGTGTGTGTGTGTGTTTGTGTATTTACTGTGCATGCAAATGTAGATCGTAGACATTGTGAATATGCGTATGTTTGTGTGTGCGCGCACATTAGAGCTATATCCTCCTGAGACCCGAACGTTTGCTTGTTGTGCATTTTTAATTGATCATATCTATGTGGGATCAGTAGGACTGAACAAGTTTAAAAACTAAATTTTGTCTTTGTACAGAAAGTCTACAGTAAGTAAATAAACTAGTTTCAAACGTAAAATTGGATGAGAATTTTTATCTGGCCCATGTTTCTGTCTGGACTGGCTGTAGAAACCTGTGACTGGGATTCCCGCCATCTTATTTTTAATCAATTGAGAGTACTGTTGTCATGCAACCACCAGATGGTACAGGCAGTGTCTCCATATGAGAACAAAGGGTTAAACTTTTTTAAAAATGTAGAATCATGATGCAGGAACGTAATGTCCTCATAAGAGGACAAAGGGTCTCAAGGGGATATAACAGATATCAATCTTCAAATAAAGCCAAACATTAATTTCACTCCCCATTTTTACTCACATTTTTCAGATTATCAAAAAATGATCATGAGTCACACAAATAAGTCCCTTTAAGAAATTCTGCTTAATCTCACTTTACTATGTGTATAAGAACACCTATCACAGAATCATTTTTTCCATTTAAACCTCTAAACCACCACTGTCAAGACCAAAGAGCTGTTAAAGTATGTATGGGACAAGATTGTAGATTGACACAAGGCTGGAATGGGCTTCAAGGCCATCAGTACAAGTGGAAAAAATGGAAAAAAACAAGATAACAGTAAATCGCTCGTGGGATAAGGAGGACGCTAAATGCAGTTTAATGTAATGTACTGTAATGATTCTGAGTAAGGTGTAAGAAGTGTCAGACCTAATTGTTAATGATCTCAAGGGAGCTGGGAGCACAGTTACAAAGAAAACCATTGGAATCCTGTAGTCCCTCTGATGTAGAAGGCTCATGTACAACATTAATTTAACTTTTCATAACTTTTAAAATTTTTAGTTTATTTTTCTGAATTTTTGTTGATATACTTTCTCGCTCTGTTAAAATAAACACACCACAAGAATTGTTTGTGACTGTTCGTGCCTTTGTAAGGAGTTCAGAGATCAAATAATTACTTTCCCCACTGTAATATATATATATATATGTATATTTTTTACTTGTTGTTTAATAAAATTAAAACTATTACTCTGACAAATTATTAGAAACTTTTGAGCAGCGCAGAATGTGACAATAGCTCTGTTGAAAGAAAACTATTTTGAATATATATTTAATGCATATAATTAAAATAGTTACAAGGTAACAAAAGCCCATCTTTATGTTATTACGTTAAACTCATTTTGGTTTCATTGTAATATTACACAAGTACACAAGTAGTTAAAAGTACAAGCATTTCTATATAATTACTAAGTATTACAAGTACAAATATTTATTTATATTATATATTATATAATTATAACTTTAATATAACAAGTTGTATTTATTTATAAATGAAATATCAATTTCCTACTTGTAACTAATTAATAAATCATCGTAATTGTGGAGGTAATAGCTTTGTAACAATTGGGTAATAATATAATAATATTAAGTTAACGAATTGTATTTGGACACATGGACCTACTAAATAATAAATCAGTACTTGTAGAGGTAACATATCAGTAAATTAAAAGAACATGGTAATATTATGATAACAAATTGTATTTCTTATTAATTATTTGCAATTTTTCTAGTTGTTATTAAATAATAAAATATGTAGTATGTAATTCCTTTGTAAAATTATGAAAACTTTGTACTAACATACTTCTTACTTATTACTTTTAGTTCTATATGGATAATAAGTTAATATTTTAGTCAGTAACAAGTATAAAATGTATATTTAATTTATGGATAACTACAACTTGTTACCATAATATTACCATATTATATTTCTATATAGCTTAGGTTATATTTAATAGTTAAAAATATTTATATTTACATAGTAAGTATAAAAGTACAAGTATTTCTATGTAATTGTATATACAGTATAATGTAGTATACGAAGTTGTTTGAGTGTGTGTGTGTGTGTGTGGGAGGTGGTTGTGTGAATGGATGTGCATGTGTCTGTCAGTTCCCCGTGGTGCTGATGTGCTCTACTAGCTGGAGGTGTGTGAGTAGGAGTGTGCATGTAGGTCGAGTGTGAATGAGAGACTGATGCTCTGACTGGCACAATCTCAGCCAAACCACACACACACACACACACACACACAGATGAGAACGTACTCAAGTGACTTCAGTGTTGTGTGTGTGTTATTTGATTTGCGTGTGCCCTTTGCCCATGTGTTGACTTGCGTGTGAGAGTGTACGTTTCTGTGTATGCTCATGAATTTGTGATGTGGGCACTGCTCACACACACACACACACACTTCCTCTCTGTGTGCTCTCTCTCCTCCAGTGCTGAGCATCGGTGAGGGGGGATACTGGGAGGGAACAGTGCGCGGCAGGACAGGCTGGTTTCCCTCAGACTGTGTGGAGGAGATAGCCCCCCGCAGCCTGGACCACCGCTCAGGTGAGAACACACACACACACACACACACACAGGGGTGGAAGGTGTTGCAGTAATTGTTGTTTGTTACTACAGTTCGGCATAAACTTTTTGGAATACTACTTTACTTGTGTTCATGAAGCTAAAGTACTCATACTCAGTTTCTGTAACTAAATTACTGTAACTAAATTTCACTCAATTACATTTCAGTTAATTAATTTCACTCAATTACATTTTACTTAATTACATTTAGTTTCACTCAATTACATTTCAGTTAATTAATTTCACTCAGTTACATTTTACTTAATTACATTTAGTTTTGACTCAATTACATTTCAGTTAAATAGTTGAACTCAATTACATTTCATTCAGTTTCACTCAATTACATTTCACACTCCCATCTCATGCCTTAAGCACCCAAATTCACCCAAAACCATCTTACTCCTACTAAATTACTAAATTCTCACTCTGTTACTCTTACTCAATTACATCTTACTCAATCCAATGCACTCAGTTACTCACTTAAATCTCACTTGGTTACTCTCACTCACATTTCTCTCACATATCACTCAGTCACTCAATTGCATCTCACTCAATTACATCTCACTCAATTACATCTCACTCAGTTACATCTCACTCAGTTACTCTCACTCAATTACATCTCACTCAATTACATCTCACTCAATTACTCTCACTCAGTTACTCTCACTCAATTACATCTCACTCAATTACATCTCACTCAATTACTCTCACTCAGTTACTCTCACTCAATTACATCTCACTCAATTACATCTCACTCAGTTACTCTCACTCAGTTACTCTCACTCAATTACATCTCACTCAATTACTCTCACTCAGTTACTCTCACTCAATTACATCTCACTCAATTACATCTCACTCAGTTACTCTCACTCAGTTACTCTCACTCAATTACATCTCACTCAATTACATCTCACTCAGTTACTCTCACTCAATTACATCTCACATTACATCTCACTAAGTTACAATTTACTTAGTTACACTTACTCAATTACATCTCACTCAATTACATCTCACTCAGTTACTCTCACTCAATTACATCTCACATTACATCTCACCAAGTTACATTTTACTTAGTTACACTTACTCAATTACATCACACTCAATTACATCTCACTCAGTTACTCTCACTCAGTTACTCTCACTCAGTTACTCTCACTCAATTACATCTCACATTACATCTCACTAAGTTACATTTTACTTAGTTACACTTACTCAATTACATCTCACACAATTACATCTCACTCAGTTACTCTCAATCAATTACATCTCACATTACATCTCACTAAGTTACATTTTACTTAGTTACACTTACTCAATTGCATCTCACACAATTACATCTCACTCAGTTACTCTCACTCAATTACATCTCACTCAATTGCTCTTAGAAAATTACATCTCTCCTAGTTCCTCTTACTCAGTTACATCTCTTTTAGTTACTCTTACTCAAATAATCAGATTTAATCTGGGGCCAATGGCCAGTAACTCCGCCCCTAAAACGGGCAGTTGTCCTTGTAATTTTTGTCCGTTATCTGGAACTTTGAAAGACTGTAAACGGTATTTACAAAGTTAAAATAGTTCTGATTTTTTCATTGTAGTTAATCTTATTTTGTTTTTACTTTTCTCCTCCAATTCAGTTACCTTTAATTTGTTTTTAGAGTGGGTTTGCTAGTTTTTATTAGTTTTTATTCGTTTTTTATTAGTGCTTAGTTTTAGTTCGATTTTATTAATTCTAGTATTAGTTTTAGGTTTTTTTTTCATGCTTTGAGTTATTCGTGAGGTGCACGATTCAGAAAGGTGCTATGTAATAAAACTCAACAAAAGAAACCATAAAACAAATATTCAGTCACTGTCAAACAACCAACTGTCCACAAAAACTCTAACAGTCCACAAGCTACAGCCTTATGTGCAAAATACACTGCATGTAATACTGCTGCTTAAAATAGCCAATAGAACACACATGAACATGAAACACATCACATATCAGAGAGCTCAATCTGTGAAACTCATAAACAAACTCAGAAACACAATAAACTCTACAAGTTTCACTCATTTTCACCAAAATTATCAACTCAGAAATAGAGTAGGAAATGGACACCCAGCACAAGATACAGATACAGCTTTTTACCATATCGATACAGAACTAACTATACTGTATTTATCAGTTTATCCTCCTGCTTGGGGTTTTTCTGGTGTATGAGCTTCTTACAGCTTGAGTCAGCCAGGTAAAGGTTTTCACAGTTAGCACTCTTATGCTGCTTCTCAAATGGACTTGTAGCTTTATGGAGTCTATTTCATGTTCTGTAACTCCTGTTTCACTACAGGACATGTACTTTTATCTTCCTCACACTCATATTCTAATCCCATACAAAGTTTTCTGCAGCTTCATCAGTGTTTTCTGTCGTTATTTTGCGGCTAGCACGAGCACTGTAAACAAGAAGCAACATCACTGACTGTGAGGTGCTACAGCAGTACAGCATTGCTGCTGTTGTGCCGAAATCTGACTCCCTGTAGAATCCGACTCATACCCTTCATAAGTGTTGGGGCATTACTAGTGATAGGGGGAGTCCTAATGAGTGGGTTGGGTAATTGGCCGTGTAAATTGGGGAGAAAATGGGAAAAAATTAGAAATAAAATTATAAAAAAAAAAAAATTAGTTCCAGTTAGTTACCGAGTTTTCTTGTAATTACTGTTCCTATTGGTTTAAGTTTGAAATTAAAAAAAATGTTTTTTTACTTCCAGTTTTTGTGATTTCGTTCGTTTTCGTTAACGATAATAAACTTGGGTATTTACAGGGCAGGTAAAGTGTGTGACTCTGCAGTTGGTGTCTGGTTTTCGAGTTAGATGGTGTTTGATGTCTATTAATAGTTAACAGCAGTACAGTCGGTGGTAGAGGCAGAAGCCCAATCACACTTTCTCTATTGTGCTACTTCACACTGAGTAAACTCACCACAGCCTTCACCCTTCCTCACGATCGGGCCATGAGGAAAGAGAAACTTCTACCACACTCACAGCCACATTCATACACACGCAAACAGCAACCCGTCATCATGTGCACGCCGTTTTGTGTGTGTGTTTCAGAGAGCCGGAGCGAGAAAGCCAAGCGGCTCTTCCGCCATTATACTGTGGGATCCTACGACAGCTTTGACGCACCCAGGTAAGAGCAGATTGTTTTGTTAGGAGCGCTGCTGCGCTGAGATTCACACTTACACACACTCCTATACCCCACCCACCCCACCCCACCTCACCTTAGCCCTCACACACATACACACACACCTTCGCAGTACTAATTTTGTTGAACTGTGTGTCTGTAGAGATTAGCACTGTGATGTTTCTGTGTTCGGGAACATTTTTCTGAGGTTTAATGGTGGTTGAAGTGCTCTGTGGACATGATAATGAGCAAATCCAACAGCAAACTGACCTTCAAGTTCATAAACGTCCATCTAGATGTTGTTTATTAGAGTTGAGGCCATTTTAAAATTGAAAGTAGTCTACCGTATTTTTCGCATTATAAGGTGCACTGGATTATAAGGCGCACTATCAATAAACGTCTATTTTCTGGTCTATTTTCATACATAAGGCGCGCTGGATTACAAGGCGCATTTTAAGAGACACTATAAGGAACTTCTAGTTCAGCAGGTCTCGCCACTGGGTGGTGGTGTGGGGTAGCTAACTTAGTTAAGTAAAGCTAAGCTAATTAAACAAAACTGTAATAAAAAACGATGTTAATCTACACAGATTTCTCTCCTGAAAACTGTTTATTTGGGTGAGTAAAGCATTTCCGTTTATTTACAGTAAGCTAAGATTTCCAGATTTCTCCAGCACTAAGGCAGGGGCATTAGCATTAGCGGCTAATCACTAGAAGTTAGCTGCTAAAGCCACCAGGGAGAGCTACACTAAAGAACCCTGAGTGTTCCGGTAAGCCAGGGTGATATTAGCTAGCGGTTCATCCCACATAGCTTGTTTTAACACGGTAAACTCGCAGGCTAGCATTAGCACCACAACATTAGCAACTCTTAGACAAAGACTTTCTATTTAACAGAGGCTATGCTGGAGGGGCAGGTGTCTACAGACTTTATAAAATGTACTCTCCACCACATCCCAAAAGTATTGGATGAAGCACTATCATTCCAGAGAACACAGTTCTACTGTGCAGTGGAGCCACACCAGCATTAGGCCTGGTACCAATACTGCAGGGTCATGCTTATTCACTCCAGAGAGTCCTAATTTATTGGCACTACTCCCCTACAGGAACAAGACTAGCTGTCCGAGTGCATTTGCACATCTGTATCAGCAATAAATGCAGCTTAAAGTAGCTGAATGCATTCATTAAAAGTGGTGTCCACAAACATTTGGACAGACAGTGTAAGTTTGGTGTTACTTTAAGGGAGCGGAAAGAAGGAACACTTGTGGTGCAGCTGCTCTCTTACTCTAATGGCCTGAACCATCCTCCCTCTTTCTTTCCTCCGTGTCTCGTCCCTATTTCTGGCTTTATCTCTCCTCTCATCTCGTTCCGCTCTCTCTATCCCTCCATCGCTCTCGCCATTCCTCTCGCTTTACTCACCCCCTGTACTTTTTAATTTTCTCTCTATCACCCTCTCTCCCCCACCGTGTCTCCATCTGGAGGTTAGCCGATGAAGGGCACTCCAGAGAAAGAGAGGAGTGCGCGGAAGGAGGGATAGAGGGATGGGGGAAAAGGAGAGTCATAGACAGACTAACAGGGAGGAAAGAAAGGATGGCAATCAAAATAGAAGGCGCTCTCTCTCCCACTCTCTTTTTCTAACTTTTTTCTTTTTTCATTTTCTTAGTTCATCTCTATATCCCTGTCTGTCACTCTTCTTCTCACTTTTTTGTCTGTCACTATTTTCTATTTTGCTACATTTCTTTCTTTCTCTCACTTTCTTAACTATTTTTTCTGTCTTTCTCTCCCTCTCTGCTTCTGTCATTTTTCTTTCATCTTTTCATTTTTCCCCGTCTACCTCCTTTCATACATTTTCTTTATTTTTTATCTCTCTATCTATCTCTCTTTTTCTTTTGCTGTCCCTCTTTGTCTTTCTATTTCTCTTTTTGTTTTTCTTTCTCCATTTTTTGCTCTCTCTGTCAATTTTCTCTCATTGCCTTTCACTCCCTCTTTTTTATATCCCTCTCTTGTACTCTTTCTCTCTCTCTTTCCAGTCTCTGTTTTCCTTTTGTATTTTTTTGCTTTTTCAGACATGTCCTCTGTCTATCCCTCTTTTGCTCACCTCTCTCCTTCTGTTACTGTTCCACACTTTCTTTTTAAATCTCTTGCTCTGTCTCGCTCTCATTGTCACCTATAGTCTCTATCATTCTCTCTCTTCCTCTTTCTCTCCTTCTTTCCTTGCCTCGTCTCATTCTCTTTTTTTCACTTTCACGTTTTTTTCACTCTTTTTCCTGTGTATTTAATTTTACTACTTTTGCTAATTCTCGTTTTCTCACTTTTTCATTCTTATTTGTCTCTCCTTTGCTTCTCCTTCTGTGATCCCTTGTTTCTTTTTCTTTTCTGTTTATCTTCACCCTTCTCCCTCTTGACATATTTATTTCTTTTCTCTATCTCTCTCTCTTTCTCTCTCTGTTCTCCAGCTGGCCACGTTTGAATGATGTCCTCAACTTCCCTACTTCACTCCTTTTTCTATCATTCCTTTTTTTTAACCCATTTCTTTCTATTCTCTTTCCATTCTTTCCATTTCATTCCATTCTCTCTCTTTGTCTTTCCTTTTTTCCTGTTCTTTCTCTATTTCTCTCTGATCTCTGGTCTCCCCTTCCATTCTCTGTTATTCTTTTTGTATTTATTTGCTCTTTGGGACAGTCCATCTTATCTTTTTCTTTCACTCATTCTACCTCTTTCTTTGTTTCACTGTACAACACTTTTTAAAATCTGTCTTGCTCACATTCTCAATCATTGTCTGTGTCATTTTCTCTTTCTCTCCCTCTTTCTCTCCTTCTTTCTTTGCCTTTCACATTCTCTTGCCTTTTTTTACTTTCACATTTTTTCCCTTATCTAGGTATTTTTTCTTATTTAGTACTTTTGCTAACTCTTCCTTTTAACACATTTCTTTCTTTTTGTCTCTCTCTTTCTGTCTCTTTTTTCTGTCGCATTGTATGTTTTTATTTATTTTTTTCTGTCTCTTAGTTTATATCTTTTTGCACACTCAACGTTTCTCTTGCTTTCACCCTGACACTTTTTTAAACTCTCTCACACTTGCTCTTTCCATCATTCTCTTTCTCTCTCTGTCTCTCTCTCACTCTCTCTGTCTTTTATTCTCTTATTATTTCTCTCCATCTCTTGATTTCTTTTCTTACTTTTCCTCTCTCTCCTTTCTCTATTCTTGAGTGTATCTTTTTTGTCTGTTGTTATCTTGTACTTTTACTTGCTCTTTTTTTCCTTTTTCCTCTTCTGTTTTCTTTTTTCCCTCTCATCTACTCCTCCTTTATCTCTTTCTATCCTTTTTTGCTCGCTTGACCTCTCACTCTCTCTCTCTCTCTCTCTCTCTCTCTCTCTCTCTCTCTTTCTTTGGGTGTCTCTGGGTTCATAGGACAGTGAGATGGTCAGTGTGTGGTCTGATCTGACTGATTTGACCTGCTTTTATTGGTCTGATGCTGTGTGGCATTTTAACAAGCAGCCCTGAAACGCCCATCACTCAGAGTAATTACTTAAATTGATACACTACAGGAGAGAGAGAGAGAGAGAGAGAGAGAGAGAGAGAGAGAGAGAGAGAGAAAGACCTCTTAGCATACACTGACAGCTACCAAACCTCTTAAAAATAATTTTCCATAGAAACTCTATCTATCTATCTAAAATCAAATAAACATAAAGTCAGTGGTCAGAATGTGATGTTAGAATTTATTAATAGGAGAGGAAGGTTAAAGGTTTGGAAGCTATGGATTTGTTATGATTTAGTATAGATTTGTTTAGTTCCACTACCATTTCCTAATTACGTCATGAACTGAGGAAATGGCTACCTGAAAACACTTTCCTATCTTTTTACAGCCGTCTCCTACTTTGTGAGCATATGTTCCTGTAATTTTCAGAGTACAGAGAAGCTGTTTAGAGAAGCTTAGGCTACTGAACTACTTTAAACTAGTTTGAAAGAGTCTTGTTGGCCTTTCATAACAATAATTGCAAGAAAGCCGAATAGCCCCTGCAAGCTAACCAAAGCTTCTTCATTTTGGGGATCAATCCATCTTCTTGGCTAGACTTGGCTAGACTTTTTACAAAGAGGTAATAGTATGCTACTGATGGCTTTAAATGGGAAATAAAAAATACTAGCCTTCTTACTAAAGATTACTGGAAATACAGCCTGTGTCTAAAATATAGTAGTTTAGTGAAGTTTAGTAATCTTTAAGCCTTTATTGGGCAGAAATGCTAATGGCTAATGAAACTCAGCTAAACTCTTAACAACAGGATGTATTGTGGCATTCATAATTTGGTTACACAGACCTTCATCAATACAGTAACTTCTGAGACACTGTTGTCTTGTTGCCTTGCCTAGAATTTTTGCTACTACCCACATTGGGCCCTTTTTTTTTTTAGCAATCGTTGGTAGAGCTGACAACTGTGCACCGTGCAGCTTGATTTAGGGAATCTTAGTGTGTCTTTGCTATCGTAACAATGGGAGAAGTACATGTTGCATGGCTCAAAACGTGCAAAAGGCATATACGAATTCCCAGGTTTGCTCTTACTTTGGGGGATTGCTATTGAAATGGTGCAGCTCCGCAAACTGTGTTGCCAAGAAAATAAATATATGACTGTTGGTTGTTGTCTAGATTAATTTCAGCCAGTGGCACACCTGTGTTTTCCTTTGCCAAGATAGCAATACACCAGAAATGTACCTGAACACACCTCACTTCTAGACCACCACACCTATCGGCATAGATTTGTTCGTAAGCAGGCGTGAAAATGGATGGTTAGCAGGGTATAAGGTAGCAATAAGCATTGTGGCCATGTCCCAATTCCCCTCAGATTTGTACCCACAGTGCCCTGCTACCTCATACAAAAGCACTGCTTCCCTGAAAGAAAACCATGCTAACTTTCTAGAGTGTGAGTGTGTGGAATAGGGAGCAGAAAACCCACTCGGAGAAGAGTTCAGCTTTTCTCGAAGGTCACCTTCTGCTTGCCGCGTGTGTGCATTATACCAGCCGCGCTGGACCGGCTGACCGGCAGCCTGCAGCTCTTTGTAGGTGATGGTGTGTTTGAGCGTTGGGCTGCATTATGCGAGGCCGGGGGTTCGAGTCCGGGGTGAGTGTATTAACTAAACCTTCTGCTTTCACAGTTTTCCCAAGTGAGCCTTTAAAAGCCTGGTGCTGAAAAGAACTCAGCAAACCAATCCACAGCGAGATAGCGCCTTCTTTTTTCAGCCTTTCAGAACACGGCTCAGCTCGTTACTGAAAATATAGCCAGTATCTACAGTGTGACATCACTCAGTACTGTAGGGAACAGCAGTTCAGTTTGGATGAATGAGTGTTACTGACATTACTGAGGTGTTGGATTGAAACTGGGAATACTGGCCTTCCTTCAGGGGAGCTTCAACTGTGCTTCAAATGGTTCTTTGAGTATGAATAGCCCAACTGGGAGCCAGTGAGTTGATCCATGGATTTCATGTTGGTCCTACATATGGATGTCAGTGATGGAACCAGGAGGGGTTAAACATAGACCCCATCAGCTCATTGGGACCTAGAGGAGACTCATATGAGATTAAGATGGGCTGTAATCATGGAGCCCACCCTAATGGGAATTTTACAGGAGGTGTTTCTAATAAAGTGTAAAGTGTGTGGAAGCCCAAAGAAGGTGTTTCTAATAAAGTATCCAATAATTTGAAGCCTAAAGAGGGGGTTGTAATAAAGTAGCCAGTGAGTAGAAGCCTAAAGCAGGCTTGGCCAGAAGGCAGACACTCAGGGTAGGTGTTCCTAATAAAGTGGTGAGTGAAGTAAACTCTAAAGGTAAGTGGTTCTAAAAATTGGAAGCACAAGGCTGGAGTTTACAGTCAATTTGGCAAGTGTGTGGAAGTAGGTGTTTCTAAAAAAGTGCTTCTAATAAAGTGACCAATGTGTGGAAGCCCGAAGTAGGTGTTTCTAATAAAGTGGCCAGTGTGTGGAAGCCTATGATAGATAAAGTGGCTTGTAATTGGCATCCTACTGTCTAAGAGGCCAGTGAGTGGAAGTCTAAAGTAAGTGTTTCTGATAAAGTGGCCAGTAGGAGGAATTTTAAGGTAGGTGTTTCTAATAAACTGGCCAGTTAGTGTAACAATAAGTTGTATGTTTTTAATAAAATCTTTAGGGAAAGGAAGCACAAGGTACGTGTGTTTTTAATAAAGTGGCCAGTGGGTGTAAGTTCAAGTTAAGTGTTTCAAATACACTGGACAGTTAGTACAAGCACAAGGTAGGTGTTTCTAATAAAGTGGCCAGCGAGTGGACACGTATGATAGGTGTTTCTAATAAAGCGGGCAGCAAATAAAAGCCCAAAGTCTGTGTTTCTAATAATGTGGCCAGTGTGTGGAAGCCCAAAGTAAGTGTTTCTAATAAAGTGGTCAGTGTGTGGAAGCCTATAATAGGTGTTTCTAATAAAGTGGCCAGTGTGTGGAAGCACAAGTTAGGTGTTTCTAATAAAGTGGCCAGTGAGTGAAAGCACAAATCAGGTCTAATAAAGTGGCCAGTGAGTGGAAGTGTAAAGGTTTCTGATAAAGTGGCCAGTAGGAGGAATTTTAAGGTATGTGTTTCTAATGAACTGGCCAGTTAGTGTAACACTAAGTTGAAAGTTTCTAATAAAGTGAGTAGACGCCTAAAACAGGTGTTTCAATTAAAGTGGCGAGAGAGGGGATGCTCAAGGTAGGTGTTTCTAATAAAGTGGCTAGTGAGAGAAGATGCATTTGATAAATTGGACAGTGAGTATACATCTAAGGTAGGTGTTTCTAATATAGTGGCCTGTGACTGAAAATCTAAGTGACCAGAGTGTAGAAACACAAAGTAAGTGTTTTCAAAACAGTGGCCAGTGAGTGGAGGAACAAGACAGGTGTTTCTAATGTGGCCAATAAGTTGAAACTCAAGTTTGGTGCCTGGCCTGGGTTAACGTGTACTAGCTAAGTGTACAAAGCACATAATGTACAGCAGCTGCTCTGCACTGGAACACAGCTAGGAACCTGCGGACACACTGTAAGCGTACAGTACATGCCATATGTAGGCCCCGATTCTGGCACCAGTGCCAGTACAGACACACTTATTTGTACATACACATACACCTTCTGCTACCATCCACCCTCCCTGTTGCCCACTCCCCTCTATCTCTCTCTCCTCTCTCTCTCTCTCTCTCTCTCTCTGTCTTTGGCGTAATGTAGCATGCAGAGGGAAAACAGAAAGAGAGGGAAAGAGAAAGCGAGAGAATTCAGCTGTGGATGTTCAAGGCAGTGATGTGATAGTCAGTGAGAGAGAGAGAAGTGAGGAAGAGGGTGGCGGAGAGAGAGAGGGAGGGAGAGAGAGAGAGAGAGAGGTATCAGGCAGAAGAAAACATCGCCACGTTACGAAAGCGGCACTGACCGAGATGATGTGAGTCCTGCTTCCCCACCCCTACCTCTCTCTCTGTCTCTCTCTCTCTCTCTCTCTTTCTACCCCTCTTTCTCTTTCATCCACAATCATCCCTTTGAGAGTGCCTTTGTCTCTCCATCCATCTTCTGTTCTCTCTCACTCTCTCGCTCGCTGTCATGCTCTCTCTCTCTCTCTCTCAGCACCGTCATACGTCTCCCTCCTCGCCATCCATCCTTCCTTCATTCATGCCTTCCGCTTTGTTTACAGACATCAGCAGGTTATGGGGTAGGGGGGAGGGGTCTGTGCGCACGCGCCTGTGCCTCTGTGTGTGTGTGTGTGCGCGATGTGTGTGTGGTGTGTGTGTCGCAGGAGAAATGTGGAGTTTGGACGCAGAGGATGGCAATGAAAATGTGGGTGCAGAGCAGGTCCGTGCAGCAAGCTGAAGGGAGGAACTCGATAATCGCCTGAAAGTTTAAAGGACAAAAGAGAGAAAGAGAGATAGAGAGAGAGAGGGAGAGGAGCAGGAGTAAAGGTCAGGTGGACAGAAGGCAGAAGAGGAAGCAGATGGGTGTGGAGAGACACATCTGCCATGATGACGAGAGGAGGAAGGAAATGAACAGCAGGTTCAGGCGGAAATGATCGAGTACGTCCAGCTCAGAATACGGACCCCTAATTAGCTCAGGGTTTAGAGCTAATTAGGGAAACTTTGAAAATCATCTGAGAAGTGATGTCTGATTTCTGCTGGCAGTGCCTGAAGAGTTTTGATCTTTAAAGGCGCTTTGTAAACAGAGATTAGAGTGATTTTGCCTGATAACTGGGTCCAATTTTTGAGGATTTGGGTTGCTATCATAAAGGCAGTGTAAGCAATGTAAAGTCAAGGGAGCTTAAAATGATCAAACTGCAGTTTTTATATCATACACACTACAGAACTTTGTATGACATACCTACACTGTTAAAAGGACAATCCACTTGCGACATTTCTGTACTGGACTTCTGTATTTGAAACTGTGGAGAAACCTTTTTAGGTACTGTAAGATGAACATATTCTTAGAAAACCTTTTGAAGTTTGAGTGAGATAAATTTAACAGCTGCATCCAAATATGTACTTATTGACAAAAAGAAATACCTTGTTGAATCACCAAGCTAAGATACGGTTGTGTCACGTCTTGGATACTAGCTAAGATAAGGTTTGGTCACCTCCTGGATACAAGCTAAGATACGATTGGGTCACGTCTTGAATACAAGCTAAGATAAGGTTTGGTCACCTCCTAGGTACAAGCTAAGATACGGTTGGGTCACATCTTGAATACAAGCTAAGATAAGGTTTGGTCACCTCCTGGATACAAGCTAAGATACGATTGGGTCACGTCTTGAATACAAGCTAAGATAAGGTTTGGTCACCTCCTAGATACAAGCCAAGATACGGTTCAGTCACATCTTGAATACAAGCTAAGATAAGGTTTGGTCACCTCCTGGATACAAGCTAGAATACGGTTGGATCACATCCTGTATACAAGATAAGATACGTTTGGGTCAAGTCTTGGATACAAGCTAAGATATGGTTGAGTCACGTCTTGAATACAAGCTAAGATACGGTTGGGACACCTCCTGGAAACAATCTAAGATATGGTTGAGTCACATCTTGGATACAAGCTAAGATACAGTTGGGTCAGGTCTTGGATACAAGCTAAGATATGGTTCGTTCACGTCTTGGATACAAGCTAAGATACGGTTTGTTCACGTCTTGGATATAAGCTAAGATACGGTTTGTTCACGTCTTGGATATAAGCTAAGATACGGTTCGTTCACGTCTTGGATACAAGCTAAGATATGGTTGGTCACCTGGAAACAAGATAAAATACGGTTGGTCATGGAGGCGTACAGGTTCCATATGGCATGTTGCAGCTGGGAGCTGTAGATCCTACAATTTGATACAAAAGTAAAACAAAACTTAATATTTGGTACAGAAACCTTTGTTTGCTATTATAGAGGTCAGATGTTTCCTGTAGTTCTAGACCAAGTTTGCACACACTACATCCGGGATTTTGGCCAACTCCTCCACACATATCTTCTCAAGAGCTTTCAAGTTTCAGGGCTGACGCTGGGCAACATTGAGTTTCAGCTCCCTCCAAAGACTTTCTATTGGGTTCAGGTCTGGAGACTGGCTAGGTCACTCCAGGACCTTGAAATTCTTCTTACACAGTCTCTCCTTAGTTTCCTTGGCTGTGTGTTTCAGGTCATCGTCTTGCTGGACGACCCAGCCACGACCTTTTATCTTCAATGCTCTTACTGTGGGAAGGAGGTTGTTGACCAAAATAGTTTGATACATTACCCCATCCATTCTCTCTTCAGTACAGTGCAGCCATCCTGTCCCTTCTTATCCCCATTGCCTTCTCCCATGCCTCCTCTGGATCATCCAGATGGTCATGGGTGAACTGGACCTGGACATGTGCTGGCATGAGCAGAGCGACCTTGCATGCCCTGCAGTATTTTAATCCATGACGGTGTAGTGTGTTACTAATGATAATCTTTGAGACTGTGGTCTCAGATCTCTTCAGGTCATTGAGCAGGTCCTCCCATGTAGGTCTAGGGTGATTCCTGACCTTTCTCAGAATCCTCCGTACCCTGTAAGGTGAGATCTTGCATGGAGCCCCATTCCGAAGAAGATAACCATCATCTTATCTTTGTTCTACTTTCTAATTTCCAACTGCGCCAACAGTTGTTACTTTCTCGTTGTCCTGTCATACTTATGCAGGTCTACAATTGTGTTCCTGGTGTTGTAAGACAGCTTTTTGGTCATGGCCATTGTGGAGAGGTTGGAGTGTGGTTGATTGAGTGTGTGCAAAGAGGTTCAGTTAATACAGGTAATGAAAGCAGAATAGTAGAGCTTCTTAAAGAAACACTAACAGGTCTGTGAGAGCCAGAATTCCTGCTGGTCAGTAGGTAACTAAATACTTATTTCATGCAGTAAAATGCAAATTAAGTATTAAAAATCATACAATGCGATGTGCCTGACTTTTTTACGATTTTGTCTCTTACAAATGAAGTGTACTTACGATAAAAATAAGGTGTGAAAACTTGCAAAATCGGCCAGAGTATCACATACTCATTTTTCCCACTGTACATCTGAGCTGTTAGTAGCCCTCATTTCACTACTAGGGGCGACTGACTGTTGTATATTGGCTCCTCATATCATCTCTCCAGCAGTTGGGGCAGTGTTCACCAAAGGACCCCAAAGCAAAAAGTATTTAGGTTGTGCTAAATACTTTATAATAAGTGGTCCACTGTTGATGTCCTAGATAGCAGAACCATCAATCTGATCCTCTTTAAGGGCATCACAGAGGCATGTTTAACAGTTTTTGATATCTCATGAAGAGGTGCGCTACCCAGAAGTAGCCTCTGAGAGTCTTTTAATAGAGACAGTTGTTTGCCCTGCTCCTTCTCCCTAAGATGCAATGCACACATGGGTTGCCAGGTTCAGTACACTAAGCCTATGGGAACATGTGCAACAATGTATAATCATCTGTAAATGTCTGTAGGTAAATTGAGTCAACATAGAGTCAAACTTTCGGTTTCTGGCATACATTTCTTTTATTCTGGTTGCTACCAAGGTTGTAAACAGCTGTGGCTCGTCTGCTTCTACATGTGACTGATAACAGTTCACACTTGAATGTTGTAGCATGATGACATTAGGTAGCACTAGTCTGGATCATTTTATCTCTCACCACTGTATCTCAAATACTCAATAACCCTCGATATGCCTTTATAACCCAGTTGCATGCTGATCCCTGAAGATGAATTTAAGTACTTGAATGTTGATATGACTCAAGATGCCCATCAATACTAGTGGTTGTGTTATACAAAAAAAAACTATATATACAAAATTAGCCAGCTCTGCATCTGTCTTGTAGTTCTTCTTGGCTCTAAGCTGTCTCAATCTCGATCTCCAACACATGCATTGTCAATATTTACTTATGTTTCACCTCTCTTGTTGTGAAACTTTTTAGAAAGATGCTGAGGCTGCAGCACACTGTGCTGTACCTGGCAACCTAGGGTGTGGAATAGGACTGGGGAATAGGCAGTGGGCGGGATTAGAGTTTAAATTCTGATCTTAAACTTAACATGCTTCTTTAATATTTGATGACAATTCCTGATGATACAACAATTTTTAAGATAGTAGATAATAGAAAATATATTACATATTGATCAGTTAGTAGATTTAGACAGCCTAATGCTAAAAGCTAATGCTAAAAGCTAATCTCCCTAGTTATAAAATACATTGCTTTGCTTCCATATTGTATTTATGTTTTTAATATGAAAGTTTTACACATTGTGGACTGTAGATACAGTGTTCTGCCTCTGCTGTGAGACTTTATTACTGTAACCTCTTTCATTATCTAAGGGTTTCTCTGATCTCGCTCATGCCGGTAGATAAAGCTCAGGGTTCACACTCAGTTTCTCCATTTTCTTTGAGCTCTGCAGTTTCTTGAGCTGAAAATGTGAAGAAACGCTGAGCTGTAAGAGACCTGGGCGTGACGCTCCAGTGCTCAGCCTCAGCTGATGTGCAGATTAGCTCGGAAATACAGACACACCTAGGACTGGAGGATATGGCCAAAACTTGTATTATGATATATTTCTTGATATTTCTTATATTTCGGTTGATACAATATAATTCTGGTATCGATATTTTATATATACACTATATGGGCCTTTCCACCGAATGGGTGCCATTTGCTTGTTGTAACTCTTCCAAATAAAATGTGTTTTTTTTTTTAATCTTTTTTCATATACACATATATTTAAATATTCAATACATGTACCGATCAAACTCAGACAGCTTTACTTTATTTAATTTGATTTTCTCTCAAGAAAGTCTTTATTTTAAAGAAATGGTTGACTGCATGTTCAAATAATTGTTATTTAAATCGCTTGTTACTGGCACTCATTCCTGTTACTGGAACTCACTCCTGTTACTGGCACTCATTCTTGATACTTGATATATATATATATATATATATATATATATATATATATATATATATATATATATATATATATATATATATATATATATATATATATGTAGACAGATAGATAGTAGATGAACATCACTCAGTGACAGAAGCTGACATGTCGGCCTTGGCAGGCTTGGAAAGGTTAGCCGTGATGCCAACAGCCAGCCACAGCAGTCTTGAAGCAGTTAGCTAAAATGTGCAGTGCTAACAGCTGGAGTTGTCAGGCTTGGAGTGGGTTAGATGGTGTTCTTCTGAGCTGGATTACTCTCAGATAGTTGACAGACTAATGAAATTATTTAGATAGAGTGACTCTTGTTGTGTGTTATGACATTATTATCATGTCTGTACATTACTCCGGTCCTCAGTTACAGGACAAAAGCTCAGAATAGTGATTTGTAGCTGCCTGCTCAGTGCTGGTCTTAGGCGAGTTCTGAGAGATATGATTTTTAAACACATTTTGCTGATTCAGTATCAACATTATCGAAACATCAAAACGTTTTCTATCAAAATTTATTGATAATGATTTATTGTCCAGCCCTAAGCGTACCCAGACATTGAGTTAGTGGCTTATTCCTGTTTGTGAGAGTTTTATACCTTTAAAATGTAGATAGTGTTACACCTGATACTGACATTGTAGTTCCTAACTCAGCCTTATACCTTCCTGCCAGTGGACATGCTCCTCTCCAGAACTACAATCCCCAGCATGTATATCTGACAATATCACATGTTCAAACTTACGCTCATCATCCCTGGAATTCTAGAATGTGTTATAGCTGTTGTTATTTTTAATTTAAATGTTTAATATATAACTGTCTATAATACTGTTTGTTTGTTTTAGTTTCTGCCTGCCTATTGGGTTAAAGTACCGGTACTAAATATATTGTTTATTGCCCCGCTTTTACACACGTATAAAGTATTAAGATTATTTTCTAGTATCGGTATACCGTGCAACACTAGATCAAAGAATGTTACATGTGAAATATTTGGGGAATGGAATGTCCCATCAATCTGGCACCCAGTATCAGCCCTCGCTAAAACTCTAATGCTAATTAACGTGCCTTGCCATGAGCATGTTGACTGGCGTTTAGACTCACATACAAGGTAAAACTTCACAACTTGCACAGGTGCAAGTGTTCACAAGCTGTCCCACAAAGTAAACTAACACTTGATTATCAGTTCAGTTTACATACTGCTTTCCCATTCATTTTTGGAATGTTGGTGTATTATATAAAATAAGTAATACATAAGAAATAAGCAAACGACAGTAGGCCACTTTATTTCAGTATCATTTCGTTACCGCACATGAAGCAGAACTGAATTTTCAAGCACTAGGGGGTGCAGTAATCAGTTTCAGACAAGCAGAATTACAGTTTATCAGCAGAAAATAGCTTTTCTAAGACAAATCACTATTTTTTTAATATGATTCTACAAGAATTATGTATTTAAACATGTTTGCAGATGTAAGACATATATTTAAAAAAAAAATAGATAGATTACTGCTGATAATGCAGCTGAACTGAAATCAACCCACTGCACTGTAAATCAGTCCAAATCAGATGTTCCATCTGAAACTGTGACCCCGTGTGTCAGAGTGCGGGAAATATCCAGTCCTGATTCAGCAGTGTGGACTGTGCCGTTTCAGAGCGCCGGAGCTGTTATTAATGTTGTAGCTCTAATCCACACAACACAGCCAGCAGCAGCTAATCAACACTTCTGGCTCCCCTGCACCAGCACCACTGCTCCTCTGCATCTGAATTGCAGCTTCTAGCTTGTATGATCTGCTGTGTGTGTGTGTGTGTGTTTAGAGCTTTGTTTGTATCAATATGGTGAAAATATGGACATTTTGTGATTGTGGAAACATTTAGCAGCTTTTAGCAGTATTAGAGCATGAAAAAATAGACTGGATCAGTCATTTTATATAATATTCAAACTCAACAGGCATTTTAAAGCAACATTATGTAGCAGCCTTTTCTTAAAGGTCTCCTTCCGTTAAAATCCACTTTTTCTTGTTCTTTGTGAAATACAATAGGTCTCTCTGAGTTGTAAATGATGCTGCATATTAAACTGTTCCTCAACCTTCATTATCTGCAGTAGCTAGTAAAAGAAAATATACGATCAGGAAAAGCACCGTGTCTACGTCAACTTTTGAAATAGTATTCATGGTTTCGTTTACCTTGGCTCGTGACCACCCACAGGCAGTGTTGAAGCCGGGCTGCAACAGAGCTGACACAGCTAAAGAGCTTACAGCTCTGTTTACACCAGCTAGTTAATGTTAGCTAGCTTGTGTAAGTAACTGTAGGTTTAAAACGGATCTCCGGTTGATTCTGCTTTTTATTTTACCGAGACCATAAATGTACACTAGGGAAGCGTGGTTTGACAAGGTAGCACAACTTCACAGAACACCGGTCAAAGAGTGCGCCGTCCACGGTCAATTTTATGATATAAAATGGACTCTGGGGCTTCGACATGGTGAAACTTCCCAAGCACCGAGTCACCAAGCCTTAGTTTAGCAGAAAGAAACATTAACAATGCCGCGGGGAGAGCAGTGCCGCTTGGCCGTTGGGGAGTCTGACGTTAAGTGAAGTTTAAGGGTTAACATTACCTAGCACTCAGTGCTATATCTTTATAACTAAGACTGTATCTCTGAAAACATTTTGTCCTTTGAGTTTTAGAGCTGTAAATTTGACTTTAGGCCGAAGGCAGGCAGCATTCTCTGCTGCAGTGCTGTTAGCCAATCAGAGGCAGTATGTTTGCACGTATGAATATTCATGAACAAGAGCCGAAATCCTGTCTTTCTTCAGAGACCACTAATCCAGTAAAATAAAGCAGGGCTATACAGAAACAACCAAGCCCTTTTTTCACCAAAAAACGGCTCACTTGGCATTCATTCAAATTAGAGACCACAACTAGACATCTTAAAATGAATAAAACCTTAAAATGAATGAAATGAGACCTTCAAAATGAGCTTCAGATTCACGTTGATGCTCGGGCTTGAGCTATGAAGTTGCCAGAAACAAGAGTTGTTGTTAAATGGCATTTTAAGTGATAGACCGACACAAAGTAACACATAATTGTGCAAAAATAAAAGTGTAATAAAATAAAAGTTTTTTTTTTTTAATCAAATAAAAATCAGAAAAGAGTGATGTGCAAAAGCATTCAGCCAATTTACCAATACATAGTCAAGCCACATTTCGCTGCAATCACAGCTGCAAGTCTTTTGGAGTATGTCTCTACCAGGTTTATGCACCTAAAGACTGAGATTTTTGTCCATACTTCTTTGCAAAACAGCTCAATCTCAACCAGGTTGGATGGAGAGTTTCAACACATTGTAATATTTTGATGTATACTATTCCACTGTTGCTCCGGCTGTGTGTTTAGGGTCATTGTCTTGCTGGAAGGTGAATCTCCGTCCCAGTCTCAAGACTTTTTCTGCCTCCAACAGGTTTTCTTTCAGGTTTTTAGCTACATTCACCTTCCCATCAACTCTGATGGGAAGAAAAGCATCCCCACAGCATGATGCTACTGCCACCATGTTTCACTGTATGTATATTCAAAATCCGCCATTCCCTCTCCATGCTGAAACGCTGCTACTACTGCACTATGGAACTTTGGTGGAGCTGCACGAGACTTCTCTCTGGAACTGTGTAACGCTGCCCAACCATATTAGAGTCATATAAGTGTAAAAATCTACTCGTAATACTAGTCTACCACCTCAGTCCACATGCTTCTTTCACTTCATCAGTTGTGAATGAAGGGATGCACAAAAAGTGTTTTTTTTTTATTTCAGTAAAGTATGAATGAATTACACTCCCCCTCCCACTGTAGGGGGAGCCCAGGAGAGATAAATATACCAGTTCCTGAGTAATTCTGCTTTAATGCGTGAACAATGTGTGAACGCTCTATTCTGGAACAATTTACTGAATCAGAATTGTGCTTTAATAGCTGAAAGAGACAGGATCTAAAGTAAAAGAAGTATGTGGACTGAGGCTGATGAGTGAAATTGCAGGATTTTAAACAAATATGACTGGTTATGTAACATTCTAGAATTGAGGAGAGAGGTCTTGTGTAATGTTTTTAAGGTCAAAAGCTACATAATGTGGCTTTAAATGTTTGATTATACATATATTTTGACAGTTTTGTGAACTTCCCCTGTAGGTGAAATCAGATTTAGGTGAATGGTGTAAGAGAGAAGATACTTTTTCTGTGCAGGAATGTTCAGAGCTCTCTCTCTCTCACTCTCTCTCTCTCTCTCTCTCTCTCTCTCTCTCTCTCTCTCACTTTCTCTCTCTCTCTTTCTGCATTTTTATGAATGGGCGAGCACTGATAGACCAAGTGCATCTGAAGAGAGGAAGAGATGACACACAGGAGAGGACTGAGAGAGTGAGGGGATGAAGGGAGGTGTGTGTGTGTGTGTGTGTGTGTGCGCTAACAGACTGCTGCTCTGCATTTGAATTACATCTTCCAACTCATGCCATCTCTGGTGGTGCTGCAGGTGTGTTTTGGCTTGTGTATCCCAGTGTGTGTGTGTGTGTGTTTATTGCAGTATAATAGAGTGTATTAGATTCTCAAACAAACCCAGTGACCCCTCCTCCATTACACCCCCCTCACTCTGTCCATCCTTACATTACCTCATTTGTCTTACCTGTCTGTCTCTCCCTCTCTCTGTGTCTCTCTCTCTGACTTTCTCTCTCTCTGACTCTGTCATTTTACCACCTTCTTTTATTCTAACTTTGTTCTCTTTCTTCCTTTTGTTTTCCCTCACTCTATCTATCTCCTTTGACTATCTTCCCCTCTTTCTCACTCTAACCCTTTCTCCCCTGTTCTTTCTCTCTCACTTGTCCCATCCTCCCTGTCCTTCCCTCTCTCTCTGGATATTTCTGTACCTCTCTTTCTTTGGCTCTCTTACTCAGTTCATCTTTCTTTCTTTCTTTCTTTCTTTCATTGCTATATTCACATTTCCTCCGTTATCCTACTCTTTCTCTTTCTTTCGTACTAATTCCCTTTCTCTGCCCTTACTTTCTGCCCTTCTTTCTTTCTTTATTTATTTCTTTCTTTCTTTCCCTATATTCACTCTTCCTCTTTTATCCAGATTTCTCTCTTTCTTTTTGAATAGTTCCCTTTCTCTCCCCTTTCTATATGTCCTTCCCCCTCTCTCTCATTTTACCACCTTCTTTTATTCTATCTTTGCTCTCTTTCTTCCTTTTTATTTTCCCTCACTCTATCTATCTCCTTTGACTATCTTCCCCTCTTTCTCACTCTAACCCTTTCTCCCCTGTTCTTTCTCTCTCACTTGTCCCATCCTCCCTGTTCTTCCCTCTCTCTCTGTATATTTCTGTACCTCTCTTTCTTTGGCTCTCTTACTCAGTTCATCTTTCTTTCTTTCTTTTTTTCATTGCTATATTCAAATTTCCTCCGTTATCCTACTCTTTCTCTTTCTTTCGGGTTAGTTCCTTTTCTCTCCCCTTACTTACTTTCTTTCTTTCTTTCTTTCCCTATATTCACTCTTCCTCTTTTATCCAGCTTTCTCTCTTTCTTTTTGAATAGTTCCCTTTCTCTCCCCGTTCTATATGTCCTTGCCCCTCTTTCTTAATTTCTGTACCTATCTGTCTCTGTCCCACTTACTCTGTCCTTTCTTTCTTTCTTTCTTACTGCTATATTCACATTTCATCCTTTATCCAGCTTTTTCTCTTTCTCTTTCTAAAGAGTTCCTTTTCCCTTGCTCTTATCTCCTCCTCTTTTTCTCCTCCTCCCTTTCTTATAATGTTGCAGCTCTCTCTCTCTTCCTCTACCTTTCTTTCTCTCCCCATTCTTTCTCAATGTATCTCATCCTATTGCTCTCTCATTTGCTCACTCTCTTTTTCTTTCTCCTTACTCATTTCCGTCCTCTTCCTTGTAGTATCTCTTTCTGACTTTATCCCTCTCTGCCTTGCTCTCTCTCTCACTCTATCTCTCTTCCCTCCTCTATCTCTCTCTCTCCCTAGTTATCCCCTCTCTCATTCTGTTCCTCTCTGCTTAGCTCTCTCTCTATCTCTTTCCTTCCTCTATCCATCTCTCTCCCTAGTTATCACCCTCTCTCATTCTGTTCCTCTCTGCTTTGGTCTCTTTCTTCTTACTTCATCCATCTCTCTTGATCTTTTCCCTCTATCCCTTCACTCTCTTTTTGTTATTCTTCCTTTATCTAACTCTCTCCCCCCTCTCTCTCTTGGTCTCTTTCTTTCCATCTGTACCATTCTCTGTATTTTCATTTATCTCTGCATTTATCTCTTCTTTCTTTAGCCTTTATTTTTCCATCTCTCAACCTTGCTATCTCTATTTCTCCCTTTCTCTCTTTCCTCTCTCTCTTCCTTGTCCTCATTGCCCCTTTTCTTCTCACACACTTCTCTTTTCCTCTTCTATTCACCCTCTTTCTCTCCCTCTCTATCCCTTTCCCTCTCTCTCACTTACACACACATACATACACACACTCCCTCCTCCTCTGTCGCAGTCACAGTCAACAGTCTCTCTCCCTCTCTCTCTTTTTCTCTCTCTCTCTCTCTTTCTCTCTTTCTCTCTCCGTCTTAAGTATGAAGGGCTTGGGAGAGCCGGGCCCTGGCTCTCACTCTCTCCTCCGTCTCTCTCTTCTCTCCTCCTCTTTCCCTCTTCCTCTTCCTCCTCCTCCTCTTCTTCTTCTCGCATTCGCACCACTCTCTCCCTCTCTCCCTTACCCGCTCCCTCTCTCCCTCTCCCTCTCTCACTCTCTTGCTATTCTCCCGGCTGCTGGAAGACGAGCAGGAGGAGCAGCAGGAGGAGGGAGGGAGGGGGGAAATGGCGAAGGAGGGATGCAGAGAGGAGGATCTCTCTCTCTCCCTCTCCCTCGGATGCGGAGAGGAGGATCTCTCTCTCTCCCTCTCCCTCTCCTCGTCCTGGCCGTCGCTCGGCCCTATGAATCGCAGCGTCTGGTTCATTTACAGGTACTGGCTGTTTTTCTCTCTCTCTCTTTCTCTCTCGGCAGCGTCTCCGCCGGAGCAGTGGCGCGGAGATGGAGATGGAGGGGTAGAGAGAGAGAGTGTGTGTGTGTGTGAGGGAGAGAGAGAGTGTGACAGAGAGAGAGAGAGAGAGAGAGAGAGAGAAAACACTGCATGCATGTGCATGTGCGTGTGTGTGTGTGTATGTGATTCAAGAGACTGATGGATCGACAGACGGGGGTGTGTTGCAATGCTGCGTGTGCGTGCGCGCGTGTGCATTCGGACTTGTGCCTGCGTGAGTGTGTGTGTGGGGACGTGAGGTGCTCACGCAGTCCGGTGCATTATCCAGCACTGTGTGTGTGTGTGTGTGTGTGTGTGTGTGTGTGTGTGTGTGTGTGTGTGTGTGATAGAGAATTGCTGCCTCTGTCAATGTGTTACTGGGAGCAGAACACAATGTCTGCCTCCAGCCAGCATACTGTACCCACACACACTCATCTGATGGACAGAATGCTACACCAGTGTGTGTGTGTGTGTGTGTGTGTGTTTGTGTGTGTGTGAGCGCATGTGAGATTGTGTGTGTGTGTGCGTGTGTGTGTGTGTGCACCATGCAGAGAAAGTGTGTGCTCTATTAGCAGCTGGTTTGGACAGAGGTGCAGCAGGCAGGCTGAGATGCTTATGTGCTGTGTGTGTGTGTGTGTGTGTGTGTGTGTATGTGCTGTGTGTGTGTGTGTGTGTGTGTGTGTGTGTCTATATATCTGTATCTATATATCTGTTTCATATTCATAAGTCTAGTCAAATAATGCTGGTGTTTATTGCGTCAATGCTCGTCCACACATTCCATGTATATGAGTGTGTATATGTGTGTTTGTGTATATATGTGTGTGTGTGTTGGCTCGGTGTGTGTATGTCTAACGTATTAGGCCCTGCTATGCAGTCTGCTGTTGGGTTGTGTGTGTAGAATACTCTATATGTGTAGCGTCCAGCTATGCTGTGTGGACCCTCTCTGATTGGACGGTCTCGGACAGGTCTGGGTCCAGTCACTCTCTCTCATTGGTCTCCTTTCCACCATCTAGACCATTCTGATGATTCTCTCGTTCCAGGGTTGATCGAGTTCCT
Source organism: Astyanax mexicanus (assembly GCF_023375975.1). Lineage (NCBI taxonomy): Eukaryota > Metazoa > Chordata > Actinopteri > Characiformes > Acestrorhamphidae > Astyanax > Astyanax mexicanus. The sequence goes on along the minus strand of NC_064426.1, from coordinate 18,757,620 downwards.
CGAGTTCTTGACTGATGAACTTGATTCAGTTATGCATGCCGCTGCCGCATTGCTTTCAGAATGCTTGGCTTGTGTAGTGTGAAGATATATAGAGATACTGGAGATGTAGAAGCACATTACACCCAAAAGTATTTATTCACTCATTCAGATGATTGAACTCATGTTCCAATGACTTCCATGGTCACAGGTGTACAAAACCAAGCACCTTGAAATTTTCTTCACTGCTAAATATTCCACAGTCAACTGTCAGTGATGTTATAACAAAGTGGAACGACTGGAAACGAAAGCAGCTCACTCTGTCAACATAAAATCACTAGTTTATCACTACAGTCCTTCAAACTTCAAGTGGCCTTCAGATCAGCTCAAGAATAGTAGATCATAAAAAAACTTCATAGGATGGGTTTCAATGGATGAGCAGCTCAATCCAAGCCTTACATCCCTAAATGCAATGCACTCGAGCGCATACTTTTGGCAATATAATGTATATAAAGTAAACCATAAAATAAAATAAAAATCTAATAGCTAAAGTGAATAATATTACTGATCTAGTTCCAGTAGGATCTGCCAAGGCATGGAAAATATGTAAATACAGCTCTGAAACTAAATTAAGAGACCACTTCAGTTTCTGAATGTATTATTTATAGGTATATGTTTGAGAAAAACGAACAAATTCCAAATAAACACTTTGTCATTTAGAGCATTTATTTACAGAAAATAACCAAAAAGATTTAGAGCTTTCAGACCTCAAATAATGCAAAGAAAACAAGTTCATATTCATAATAAAGTTTTAAGAGTTCAGAAATCAATATTTGGTGGAATAACCTTGGTTTTAATCAGTTTTTATGCATCTTGGCATGTTCTCCTCCACCAGTTTTACACACTGCTTTTGGATAACTTTATGCCACTGCAGGTGCAAAAATTCAAGCAGTTCAGCTTGGTTTGGTGGCTTGTGATCCTCCATCTTCCTTCTGATTATATTCCAGGAGTGTTCCAGAGCCAACTCCTCCCCTTTACTCCCCTACCTTTATTCCTTTTCTTTACTTCCCTCCATTTACACCTCCCCTTCCTTTACTCCTTCCCTTAATTCTCTGCTTTACTCCTCTTCCTTCATTCCTACACTTTACTCCCCTACCTTCACTCCTCCCCTTTACTCCCTTCCCTTTACTCCCTTCCCTTTAATCCCCTCCCTCCTTCACTCCCCTACCTTCACTCCTCCCCTTTACTCCCTTCCCTTTACTCCCTTCCCTTTAATCCCCTCCCTCCTTCACTCCCCTACCTTCATTCCTCCCCTTTACTCCCTTCCCTTTACTCCCTTCCCTTGAATCCCCTCCCTCCTTCACTCCCCTACCTTCATTCCTCCCCTTTACTCCTCTTTCTTAATTTCTCCCTTTTACTCCCTTCCCTTTACTCCCTTCCCTTTAATCCCCTCCCTCCTTCACTTCTCTCTCTTCATTCGTCCCCTTTACTCCCTTCCTTTCACTCCTTCCCTTTACTCCCCATGCTTCACTTCTCCCCTTAACTCCTCTCTCTTCACTCCTCCCCTTTACTCCCTTTCCTTTAATCCCCTCCTTCCTTTACACCCCTACCATTACTCATCCCCTTTACTCCTCTCCTTTACTCCCTTTCCTTACTCCCCTATATTTACTCACCGCCCTTCAATCCTCCCAGTTTCTCCCCTATGTTCACTCCTTCACTCCCCTCTTTTTACTGCCCTACCTTCACTCCTCCCCTTTACTCCCCTATCTTTACTCCTCTCCTTTACTCCCCTACCTTCACTCCTCCTTTTACTACCCTATTTTTACTCACCCCCTTCACTCCTCCCAGTTTCTCCCCTATCTTTACTCCTTCACTCACCTCTCTTTACTGCCCTACCTTCACTCCTCCCCTTTACTCCCCTATCTTTACTCCTCTCCTTTACTCCCCTACCTACACTCCTCTCTTTACTCCCCTATTTTTACTCCTCTCCTTTACTCCCCTACCTTCATTCCTCCCCTTTACCTCTTTCCCTTCAGTCCTTCCCTTTAATCCCCTCCCTCCTTTACACCCCTAGCTTCACTCCTCTGCTCCCTTTACTCCTCCCTTCACTCCTCCCCTTTACACCCTTCCCTTCAGTTCTTCCCTTTAATCCCCTCCCTCCTTTACACCCCTAGCTTCACTCCTCTGCTCCCTTTACTTCTCCCTTCACTCCTCCCCTTTACTCCCCATTCATCACTCCTTACCTTTACTCCCTTCCCTTCAGTCCTTCCCTTTAATCCCCTCCCTCATTTACACCCCTACCTTCACTCCTTCCTTATACTCCCCTCTCTTCACTTTTTTCCTGAGCTTCCTGTACCCCCATACTTCCGTAACTTCACTCCACCTCTTTCACTACTTTCACTGCTTCATATCAAAAACTTTTGTTGGAGAGTTAAAGGGTCATTATAATGAGGTGGTGCAGGGATCCAACATCATAACCTCACTAAGTCTCTTGCTCTGTAGTTGAATGTCATCGAGTCCTCACAGCAGTGCTGTAATGATACAAAAACAGAGGAGATAGTGACTCCAACAAAAGCAGAAAATACATTTTTAATACTCTTTATTTTGAAATGTTTTCCCATTACTTTTGTTCATACAGCAAACCTATGTTTGGTTGTGTGGTACTGTGTGTGTGGTACTGTATGTGTGTGTGTACTACAGCAAGCTGGCCTGCTTGGTCGGGAGCTGCCAGCAGAGGTTGTTTGTGTATCACACTTCAGGACTGGCCATTTTCCCTTTTCCTTCTTTCCTTTTTTTTTCTCGTAACACTGGGCAATGCCGAGTGGGTGCTATGGAGAGTGGTCACAGTTGATATCTTGATTTGTGTGTGTGTGTGTGTGTGTTTGTGTGTGTGTGAACTGCTGGAGACCAGAAGATGCTCTGAGAGAGAGAGAGAGGGAAAGAGCGGGAATGTTAGTTCACTGGTTGTGAATGAATGAGTCGGCCAAAAGATCTGAGCAGGGCTTCTGTGCTGACTAGTTACTTTGCTAAGACTTAGAGTGGTGAGCGAGTGAGGAGAGGTTTTAATGAAAGAAAGAGAGAGAGAGAGAGAGAGGGAACAGATGGAGCGGGTTGAAACAGTGAGTGTACAGTGGGATTAGCAGCATGCGGGTACAGCATGGTACAGTAGCTGCACCTGATTGAGAGACACACAGTCTTCACGTAATCTCAGACACTCCAACATCCAGAACTTTCTCACTTTCAGAGAAGGTCCTAGTTCATCAGATTACAGTAATGAAGGGTGAAGGAGGCATTGCAGGGAGCCACAGTGGCACCTACTGTGCAAAAATGGGGTCCTTTTTTTGTTCAGACAGCAGGTAAAATTGTTCTAAACCTGATCTTTTCTGATGTGAAACAGATGTGGCATTGGTGTGGCAGTGTGAACAGAAAAAGCAGACTGAATTTGACCATTTCAATTCCAGTTGAGGCCGCTTCAGAATTGTGACCCTCTCTGAACAGTCAGACCAGAATTCATGCGATTTTTACGTCAAAGAAAAAAAAAAGCCAAAAGAAAGACAGTGAAGAGAAGGGAAAATGCACATTAGCGCACAGGAAAAAAGAAGACAAATTGAGGGAGGGTTTCAGTGGCAGAACAACGAGGTAACAGACCTGCTAAATATAAATAATATTAAAAGGCTTATGTTGTAACCGCTGTGTGTTTCTAATGAAATGGTCGAATGTGGTCACATAACGTGTTTGCAGCATCAAAGGAAAATAAAAAGCTTAAAGACAAAGTTTAACCCCTTAACAGGCCTAGACCTCTGCAGTTAAATAAATTATATATATTTGGAATATATATTTGGTGACTCCTACAGGACGCTTGAAGAAACTGCGTATCTATTCTGTACTCCGCTTAATACAGGGGTGTCCAAACTTTTTTTGTTTGGGGCCAGAAGGAGAAATATATTTGAAGTCATGGGCCACAGACTCTGTAATGAAACAAATAATGAAATATACCACTTTGAATAATACTTTTTCCTGATTACTTTCATTTACACACCATTCTACTTGACTTACTATCTTAATCTATCGTTCACAGTGTTGTGTAAACTAAGATTTTTCATATTGATGTTTTATTTCATGATGTCTCTTAATATTAAACTCCTTAATTACAGCAATTTTAGACTCTTTTGCTGCGCACCCTCTCTGCTTTTAGACTCTTTGGCCCGTTTTTCTGCGGTACAACTGCGCATTCTCAATGCTTTTAGACTCTTTGGCCTGTTTTTCTGCGCTACAACTGAGCACTCTCTCCACTTTTAGACTCTTTGGGCTGTTTTTCTGCGCTACAACTGCGCATTCTCGACGCTTTTAGACTCTTTGACCCGTTTCTGACACCTAGCGTTCAAACTTTGAATCTCACATTATACAAACCTGCTTAACAGCGGGTCAACTTTCATTCTATTTCTAAAATACACCAGGGGTGTCCAAACTACGGCCCTTGGGCCATTTGCGGCCTGTTCCCTTTTTTGGAGCGGCCCGCGGGCCGTAGTTTGGACACCCCTGGCTTAATAGTTTCAGATCAGTAACAGGAATTAATTTCAAATTCTGCATGTTTTAAAATAGAAATTGTATTAAGAGAACTATTGTTTTTAAAATTCAATTTAGGAAAGTGCCAAAACTAACTTATTAACTATTATAACTATTAACTATCATTAATTATTATACATTACATTACATTACATTACATTTGGCAGACGCTTTTGTCCAAAGCGACTTACAATATTGAAGTGCAAATAATAGAAGAGGTTAAGTGCAAAAATAATAGAAGTTAAAAATAAAGCATCTATAGATAGGGCCTTAAGGAGGTCAGAGGGAAATAATGGGATAGAGGAGTAGAGAAGAGGAAGAAGGAGATGAGGTTAGAATTAGTTAGTTTGTTAGAGGTGTTAGGAGAGTAAGTGCTCTTTGAAGAGCTCTGTCTTCAGGAGTTTCTTAAAGATAGCGAGAGATTCTCCTGATCTGGTAGTGGAAGGTAGTTTGTTCCACCATTGAGGAACTCTGTATGAGAACAGTCTGGATTACTTTGTGTAGACTGTGTTTGGCAAAGCGAGGCGACGTTCATTGGAGGAGCGCAGCGGCCGGGAGGTAGCGTAAGCCTTCAGGAGCGAGTGCAAGTAGGAAGGAGCTGTTCTGTCATCACCTTGTAGGCGATTGTAAGCGCTTTGAATTTGATGCGAGCAGCAACTGGTAGCCAGTGGAGCTCAATGAGCAGCGGAGTGACATGTGCCCGTTTTGGCTGGTTGAAGACCAAACGTGCTGCTGCATTCTGAATCATCTGTAGTGGTTTTACTACACAGGCCGGGAGGCCAGTTAGTACGGCATTGCAGTAGTCGAGGCGTGAGATTACCACAGCTTGTACCAGGAGTTGGGTGGCCTGTTGCGTCAGAAACAAATTTTCGAATTTTTCCGATGTTGTAAAGCGCAAAGCGGCAGGATCGAGCAACTGAGGCCACATGGTGCGTGAAGAGAAGCTGGTCATCAACCATGACACCCAGGTTCCTAGCAACCTTTGTCGGTGAGAGAGAGAGAGAGTCGATGGTTATGGCAAAGTTGTGTTGAATAGAAGGTTTTGCTGGTATGACCAGAAGTTCAGTCTTTGAGAGGTTTAGTTGGAGGTGATGTTCCTTCATCCATGCGGATATGTCTGAGAGACACTGTGATATTCGTGCAGAGATTGAGTGATCATCGGGTGAGAACGACAGGTATAGCTGAGTGTCGTCAGCAAAGCAGTGGTAGGAAAAACCATGTAATTTCTATTACAAGTACAATTATGATTTTAGTAACATTTCTTACCAAACATGAAACCTTTTAATTTCATGCTTGAAAACAAATCATACTGATTTACTAGTGTAATATGAGACAGAAATAGAATAGCAAGCTTAAAACGCAGAATAGCTTTTGTGATTCTGGCAAGGATGAAACGGAAACTTCACGTGGAGCATTGCTTGTTTGTGCTTGTGTGTCAGTTACACAGAGCTACAAAACTCTTTAGACAAATGGCATATGTACGGCTCTGGAGAAAATTAAGAGACCACTTCAGTTTCTGAATCAGTTTACCACTCTAATTTTGCTATTTATAGGTAAATGTTTGAGTAAAATGAACATTGTTCTTTTATTCTATAAACTACGGACAACATGTCTCCCCAATTCCAAATACAAATATTGTCATTTAGAGCATTTATTTGCAGAAAATGAGAAATGGCTGAAATAAAAAAAGCCCCAGAGCTTTCAGACCTCAAATAATGCAAAGAAAACAAGTTCATATTCAAAGTTTTAAGAATTCAGAAAAAAAATAACCCTGGTGAAATAACCCTGGTTTTAAACAGCTTTCATGCATCTTGGCTTGTTCTCCTCCACCAGTCTTACACACTGCTTTTGGATAACTTTATGCCACTGCTAGTGCAAAAATTCAAGCAGTTCAGCTTGGTTTGGTGGCTTGTGATCATCAATCTTCCTCTTGATTATTTTCCAGAGGTTTTTAGTTTAGTAAAATCAAAAAAACTTACACTTTTTCTCTCTTATTTTCTTATTTTTTTCCAGAGCTGTATATGTCACATAAAAAGATAGTGTGAACAGCCAAAACAAACATGAGATTGGGTTGAAAAAGTGGAATTGGGGCCCTTTTACCTACTGTGTGGACATAGCCTCAGACACCTAACTGTTTTGGTCCAGAATCTTGGAATTTTCATTTTGGTTCGAACCAAAATAGCAGGTCTGAAAGATACCACTGAACTACTGTCCAGACCAAAGGACGAAAATTTGGTCTGACCAAAAGAAATAGTCTCAGCCAGGATTTCCTGAACCATGGTTTGGTTTGTCTGCAGTGTGAAATCACTTTTCTTGATGGATCAGACTTTTGGACCAGTTTCAAGAAGTAGAGACAGACTATCGTCAACCATTCACCAACAGATGAAGAAAAAAAATATGGTGGTGTGCTGAAATCTAACTCTCCTTTACATGCATGTGCATCAGGCAGCAGCAGTATGGATGCAATGGATTATGCTGGTGATTTCTGTATCTACTGTAACTGTAGATTAACCCATATATATATAAACTTTTGGACCAGTTACTGAAAGTTGAGACAGGCTATCATCAACCATTTACCAACAAATGTTAAAGAAAATATGATGTTGTGCCAAAATCTGACTACCCTTTACATGCATGTGCATCAGGCAGCAGCAGTATGGATGTAACAGATTGTGCTGGTGATTTCTTTATCTACTGTACCTATGGATTAACGATTATTTATAAACTTTTGGACCAATTACTAGAAGTTGAGACAGGCTATCGTCAACCATTTACCAACAGATGAAAAAAAAATGGTGTTGTGCCAAAATCTGACTCCAATTTTACATGCATGTGCATCAGGCAGCAGCAGTATGGATGCAACAGATTATGCTGGTGATTTCTGTATCTACTGTAACTGTAGATTAGCCCTTTTGGACAAATTACTAGAAGTTGAGACATGCTATCGTCAACCATTTACCAACAGATGAAAAAAAATGGTGGTGTACCAAAATCTGACTCCAAATTTAAATGCATGTGCATCAGGCAGCAGCAATATGGATGCAACAGATTATGCTGGTGATTTCTGTATCTACTGTAACTGTAGATTAGCTCTTTTGGACCAATTATTGGAAGTTGAGACAGGCTATCGTCAACCATTTACCAACAGATGAAGAAAAAAAATGGTATTGTACCAAAATCCGACTACCCTTCACTTTCATGTGCATCAGGCAGCAGCAATATGGATGTAACAGATTATGCTGGTAATTTCTGTATCTACTGTAACTGTAGATTAGTCCTTATTTATAAACTGAAATAAAGGAATCTGAGGGGAATCTTACACACTTATTCTTCTGCGTGAGCAGCATACACACCAAGAAGGTCGGCATCTTTCTGAACTGACAACATTCTTCACACCAATCAGTGTCAAGTATCGCAAGATGACAGGATGTAGGAAGCTTACTAAAAACTGCAGAGTGAAACCAAAACTGACCAGATCAGATATTTCCAATGTAGAACTTTTAGACGATACTTAGCAAGGCCATGGTGACCTTAAGCTCACATATGCCTCCTCCAGATAATTTCATTCAACTGCTTGTCTATGGAGATATGAATTCACTCATTAGAAGGGGCGTCTAGATACTTTTGGATACTGTACTTGACTCAACACATCCATCCAAAAATGTAAGCTGATACAGTTTGTTACCTTAATATGATACAGTATGATTGTAGCCTTGACCTCAAGCAAATGAATGGAGCACCATCTCTTTATAGGTTTCTGTAAAGAGCTGCATCTCATGATTCAGTGAATCACTGACAATATGACTCAGAGACCGATAAGAGTCACTGTTGGACAAACAACCCCCTGACTCACTAACACGTCAACTGACTCATTTGACACCTAGAAAAGCATACTGCCTTAACACTGTATGAGAACTCGTGAATCACAGGCAAACTGACCTGGCCTGGGGATTGGCTGAATCTTTGATGAATTGACTCCGTGAGCAAATGAATCACAGAGAGCGAGAACTGAGGGCATCACTGCTTATTGTTGGGAATTAGGAGCAAATTATAGGATTTAGATTTTATTTATTTTGGTGTTTATCGTACCTGCCTTATATGTCCTTCATAATGTCCTATATGTTTCCTATATTGATTAGCCATAACTTTAGCAACACTGACAAGTGAAGTGAAGAACATTGATGAACTGGTTCTAGCAGCAGTGATGAAGTGATGGATGTGTTAAATCAGGACAAATGGACAAGCGTAAGAATCTGAATCACTTTGATAAGGAGCAAATTCATTGTGATGGATGGAGGTAGAGACTAGAGTCGAAAATGGTCTCTATGGGAGAGTTCAAAAGCAAAAGAAAAAAAACACTGCTGACCAAAAAGAACACAAAAAGGCTAATTTCACATTTCCCAAAAAACATATTGATGATCCCCAGAACTTTGGGCAAATTCATTGTGCTCTTAAGACAAAAGTGGAACTTTTTGAAAGGTTTGTGTCCTTTTACATCTGGCGTAAAACTAGTCATATTAAATGTAAAACATGGTGGTGGTAGTTTTATGGACTGGGGCTGCTTTGCTGGACAACTTGCTGTAATAGAAGAAAGCAGAATTTCTGCTGTTTACCAGACAATCCTGAAGGAGAATGTCCAGCCATCTGTTTGTCACCTCAAGCTCGGGTGTACTTGGGTTCTGCAACAAGACAATGATCCAAAGCACACAAAGAAGTTCACCTCTGAATAGGTTAAAAAAATTGGGTTTTGGAGTGGCCTAGTGAAAATCTGTAAAAAAAAAAATGGTCATAATTTCAAATGTTAGCTAGCTCTCCACTTAACTTAGTTTTATCCCTGCTAATGTTAGCTAGCTCGCCGCTAATGTTAGCTAGCTCTCCGCTTAACTTAGTCCTCTCACTGCTAATGTTAGCTAGCTCACCGTTAAGGTTGGCTAGCTCTCTGCTTACCTTAGTTCTCTCCCCAGTAAAGTAGTTAGCGAGAGAGAGAGAGAGAGAGAGATATCACAAAAATGTTAAAGAGGAGAAAAGAGAGATCAGGAGGGGCAAGAACAGAAACCTGTAAGTAAAAGTCAGTTTTTTTGGCTAATTATGCTACTATTAAATGTTCTTGACTGGGATATAAAACTTACAAAATAATTAATAAAACACTAATGTTACAATGTTATTAATGCCTTTAAGATAAATAGCAATTCTGATAAAATCCCTTATAAACAAAACACTTCGTACATTCATTGTTGTTTTGCCATTTGCTTCAAAAGTGTAACAGATGTATATTTTGGGCACACTTACAGAACAAGTGTTAAAGGTGGAGAGAAGCTTCCAATAAAGTGAGTTTTGGCAAAACTGTTATGTCGAAGGTGTGTGTGTTTGTGTGTGTGTGTGTGTTAGGTAGGTGGGATGTGTGTGTGTGTGGGGGGGGGGGGTCCTCATTGAAAATTACCAGGCAGAATTAGGCAGAATTATGCTTTTCGCTGAACTCCATGGTCATTAGGTAATTTTAGTCCTGTCTGGATCGACATCTCTGAGTTTTGTTACCTTGCATTTAATAAAATAGCTATTCGTCCACTGCCAATAACCATTTGTACACTTTGGGTGTGCATTTCCACGGAGATCTACGTAAACACTACAGCGAGTGGATGTCACATGATCAAGAAAGCCAAAAAACTCACTAGTCCTTCTGTTTTTTTAATTGCAGTCCGGATATAAGAGTTTTATCACTGAGTAAAAGTGTGATAATTTTTTTCACAGACGTCCCCCTGAGAAACTAATCCTATCCTGATAGGGTTTTATTTACTTTTAAATTCAAGTAACCATAAAGTTACTAAGTAGCTATGCCATCACAAAATACTTACTAGTTACACACATTTTAAGTGTAAATAATTTAATTAAAATAATTATTTAGGTTTAAGTGTTAAGCATTTATAGTAGTGGTCTGTGTGCAACCGAGATATCAAGTCATGCTATACTTGCTAACGTGAACAGCAGTCAGTCACAATAGAGAAAATAATAGAATAGAGGTGTTGTATCTGATCACTTCCTCGGCAGTGAGAAGTATGCCCGAAAATAAAACCCTATGTCAGAAACCGAAATTTATACTCTATATTGACTTAATTTATCTACAAATGTGATACATATGTTGAGAAAATTCTTATGTCGAAAACGAGTAACGGTAAACCTTACTTATGGCCATTCCTAGCACCTAGCTAGGAAATTTAACTGTTTATTTATCTGCCTTTCATAAAAAAAAAAAGTCTATATAATGCTCGATACCTGTTTGGTAGAAGTTATTGAACTCGTCTTGCACTCATTCGTATAGGTTCAGTGTCCTCAGCTTGGCAACCTGAGTGAGCATGGTGTCTGGTGAGGGGTGGACAGGGAAACCTTCTGCTCTTATTTTATGCTGAATGCTCATTTAAGAGTGTAAAATAATGTAATATAGTATTAATTGATTAATTGAATTAACTCCACATGAGTCCTAATATTGAAAACAAGTGTTGTCATGAACCAGATCATGACATCTTCAGAATATCTTGAGGGGTGTTCACAGTATATGAGGGGATATGTGCAATATGTTAAATGAGCATCATTTTGCCAGACAAACAGCTCAGTCCCATTGAGGCATGGAGTTCACCAAGTCCCACAGGGTTCTGTGGATTTTAATGGATGTTAATTTGAATTATGACAGCAGTGTAGTTTCGAGTGAAAACTGAAAAGTGAGCTTACATATGTGGTCTAGATGAGTTGGATGATCTGGATGATAGATTTTTTAATGTATTTTCTATGAAAGTCTACAGTTTCAGGGGTAATCAGAATTTCAGTGGTCATCTTTGGCTGTGTAGAACTTTGTTTCAACTTTCCCAGGATTTAAACTCCCCCACATATTAAGCGTAAAAGTTACAGGGGTTGGACAATGAAACTGAAACACCTGTCATTTTAGTGTGGGAGGTTTCATGGCTAAATTGGAGCAGCCTGGTGGCCAATCTTCATTAATTGCACATTGCACCAGTAAGAGCAGAGTGTGAAGGTTCTGTTAGCAGGGTAAGAGCACAGTTTTACAACATTATGGGTGACATACCAGAGTTCAAAAGAGGACAAATTGTTGGTGCACGTCTTGCTGGAGCATCTGTGACCAAGACAGCAAGTCTTTGTGATGTATCAAGAGCCACGGTATCCAGGGTAATGTCAGTGTACCACCAAGAAGGGCGAACCACATACAACAGGATTAACTGTGGACGCAAGAGGAAGCTGTCTGAAAGCTGTTTTGTATCAAAAAAACATAAAACCACAGCTGCCCAAATCACGGCAGAATTCAATGTGCACCTCAACTCAACTATGTTTCCACCAGAACTGTCCGTCGGGAAAATAAATTATTGTGGTCTAAAACCAGGTGTTTCAGTTTCATTGTCCAACCCCTGTACTTGCATTGAACAGCTGAGAAACAGTATATAAGGTAATGCCTACCTAACATTTCTTGGTACATTACATAGAAAGTACATCGTTCCTATTGGCTCCTGGCATAATTTGTTATTTCATGATGTCCCCCAGTCCTTGCTTACAAGCAGGGCTACTTTCCCTTGGGTTTACAGTTATGTTTTTATGTAATGGTCGTTGACTCCCTGGCCATAGTGTTGTAGACTGTAGGAGCAAGTTACCGTTTTCTTTGCTGCAAAGTGTGACTTAATTCTGGCTAAGAACTGCATTGCAGTGGCTGTCTGCTGGATAGGGCTGCACGATATTGGAATAATCTGACATTGCATAGTTTTTTTTTTGGCAATATATATCGCAATATTAAACAATGCAGGATCCGTGACAGCACCAGCCCCGCCTCTTCCCGCATGCTGTCTTACGACAGAGATCAAGATCGACCGAGAGCTGAATCAGCACTTTAGAGTCAGCTAAGCACTCAAAACCCAAGGAAAACAGCAAAACAACAATAATCAAGCATTTAAATTGCCTTTAAAAAGGTACATATTAAAGTTTTTTCTGGGATTAAAATAGTGATTCCGGCTGTAACTGGAAATATCTGCGCAAAACTGGGTGAAATGAGGTGCAAAGCTTTGGACAGGCTGTCTGCGCTGCATTTACATCATGTGAATGCAAAAGGCAAAAGGGAAGGAGGGACATTTTTCTACTGTAATAAGAACTAAAAACACATGCTAACAGTATGACGTAGACGAAGATGTGTCTAATGGTAATCATGTTACTAACTTTTATTAAGTATTAACTGAATACACAAGGGAGGGTAGCACTGATCAGCAAGACTACACAACCTTTGTGTTTATAAATGGTGCTGGGAGGCAATTAGAGCTGCAACTAATAATTATTTTGCTAGTTGACCAATGTGATATTTTTTTTTTTTTGATTAGTCGGTAAGTCAATAACTAGTTCTGCCATGTCCTTTATCTCTAAAAAAAAGCATAGAAACAGCTGAAAAACCAGCCATTTAAATATCCAGATAATGTATAAATGTGGAAAATTCTAATATTTAATGGGTAAATATGCCGTGTGACATAATCTGTGTGAGTGAGCCCATTGCCCATCTCCCATTGCACTCTTATTTGTGTACTGCAGTACCCTTACAAATTAAGAATGAAATTTGTAGTTTGTAGTTAACAAATTTAAATAATCAAAATTGTCGATTATATCGACCAATCATTGCATCCCTAGAGGCAGTAGAAATGATGTACATTTTGTGTGATGTTTAGATTTCATTTTCTAAAAAAATCAACTTCCAGATGAGTGCTACATTAATTCTGTGTTTAATTTTATGTTCACACATACACACCTATATACTCAAAATGAGTTGTTGAATTTACATAGAACTAAGCATGCTTTTGATAGCAGTGCAAAAATATAAATAGTAAAATAAAGATTTTGACATTAGTTGACACTGAAACAAGCCAAATAATCAGAATGGCAGAAGTGAATCAAATATAAATGCAATGTAAATCATATTAATGGTCTTAGCAATTTGAAGTCAATACAGTAAAACAGTATTAACTGTAAACTGTTGAGTTGTTACACAGAGAACTGGTGTAGTTCATCTCTCTGTTTAACACACACAGGCCTCGTGCCACACCACACACATTTTTATGCCGCTGTCATCAAACACTCCCATATCTAAATATAGAGATGGTGCTGGATGTGCAAGCAGGGTTTCACACACTTGTTAACTTCTTTTCGGTTTTTCTCCGTCCAGCAACTCGAATTCAGACCCCCGATTAAGGACTCGCAGATGCCCGTCAGATGGAAGGATGGAAGCGTTGGTTCTAGATGACTAATTCTGTACAATATGGTTGCCAGGCTCTCACGCCATAGCTCCTCTCCTCACTGGGCATGTCTACATATTAGCTTGGCTATTTCTTATTTCTAGTTCTGGCCGTTGCTTAGGCAACCGCCAACATCTTACTTACTGTGCCCATCGCACATACAAACATCACATATAGAAAGTGAAGCTTCTGGAGGAAGATCTCAGAAGCGACGAGGCGCCATTTTGCAGGGTGTGGGACAGAAGGGTGGTTTTCCTGGTCGTTTTTGCCCTTCTTTGCCCTGTCTTGCTCTTTCTTTGTCCTCCTGCAACTTTTGCCCTTTTTACTCACATTGTTTCCTACCTGTTTGCCTTTTTCTTCACCATTTTTCCCAACCCGTTCCTTCTTTCACCATGTCTCTGTGCCCTGACTGAGACTGATTGTGTCCATGTGCCCCTGTGTCAGTATTTACTGAATGCCCAAGAGAGGCTAGCCCTGGTCAGCAAGACTACACACTGATGGTGTGTATTGGGTAAGGAATCCAACCTTTATGCTTATTAATGGTGCTGGGAGCCAATGGGAAAGATGAACATTTAAAAAGATTAACTCCCAGAAGAGTGTTACTTTAACTCTGCTTTAGAGGCTATTTTATGGTCACACATACAGTGGGTACGAAAAGTAGCCATCTTGACAGAATTATTATTTTTAAATGTCACATGGTCATAAGTATTTAGACCCTTTGCTTAATATTGAGTAAAAGCACCCTTTTGAGTTAGTACAGCCATGAGTCTTTTTGGGAATAAAGCAACAAATACCCTTGCAGATCCTCTCCAGTTTTGTCAATTGTGAACGTTGGTGGATAGACATTTTTTAGGTCTCTCCAGAGGTGCTCAATTGGGTTTAGGTCAGCGCTCTGCCTGGGCCAGCCAAGAACGTTCACAGAGTTGTTCCGAAGCCACCCCTTTTTTTATTTTAGCTGTATTCTTAGGGTCATTGTCTTGTTGGAAGGTGACCCTTCGCTCCAGTCTGAGGTCCAGAGCACTGTAGAAGAGGTTTTCTTCCAGAATATCTTTGTACTTGGCCGCATTCCTCTTTCCTTCAATTGCAACAAGTCGTCCTGTGCCTGCAGCTAAAAAAAACTCCCCCATAGCGTGATGCTGCCACCACCATGTTTCACTGTTGGGATTGTATTGGGCAGTTGATGAACAGTGCCTGGTTTTCTCCACACATAACACTAAGAATTAACGCCAAAAAGTAAAATCTGCTCTTCGTTAGACCAGAGAATCTTATGTTTCTTAGTCTTGAACTGAGGAGAGGTTTCCGTCGGGCCCCTCCGCCATAAAGCCCCGACTTGTGGAAAGCTGCAGTGATAGTTTCTCCAATCTCTGGGTGCTGTGAGGTCTTATATTTTTTTATTTTAGCAAATGGCTGCAATGAAACAACAATTGAAAGGGGTTCGAATACTTTCCGTACCCCCTGTATCCTCATATACACTCAAAATGAGTTGATTGAACTCACAAGGTGTTACACGTAACAGTTACAGTTAATAGCAGTGCAGAAATAGAAAAAAGTACTGTTTTGCCATATTTGACAATGAAACAAGCCAAATAATCAGAAGCGACAAGGCGCCATCTTGCTAGGCATGGGATGGGAGGATCGTTTTCTGGTTCTTGCTTTGCTCTCCCTTCGTCCTTCAACTCTTCCCAAAGTTTACCTTGTTCTTTCCTGCCCGTTTGCCTCTTTCTTCTCCATTTTCCCGCCGGTTTCTTCTCTCACAATGTCTCTGTGCCCTGATTGAGACTGATTGAGTTCATGCGCTTCAGTGTCAAGCTGACAGTTTCGTATTGCTCGCGTTGGCCCGAGCCTTCATCCTGGAGTATGGCGAGCGGATGGCTGGGGGCGCTCCTTGACCTTCGTGTTTGTGCATCTCCTCTGATCCTCCCTCTTTCAGCCGTTTAGGAGGAGGATGTGCTGATCGAGCGAGCATGGAGAGATTGCAGTAGCCTGTGTTGTGCAGTGCCTTTTGCTCTGAGAAGACACTCCGTCTCTGAGCGGCAGACAAGAGGACGACGCAAGTCCCAGCATTGCAAATGAAGGCAGGGTAGAAGGAGGCAGTGTTCCGAATCAAGCTGGGGGACCTTTCACAAGGCTCTGGGCCTAACAACTGGTTACAGTGGTACGGGTGCAGCTACAGCTGCAGTGAATTGCTGTTGTAGCTGGATGTCAAATGGTAGGACTGCTTGTGTACTGTGGACCGCTGACAGGGTTACACTATAGTAGTTTAATAGGCATTAAAAATGCCCATGAATCTGTCACAGATGTCACTGATTCACTGGTTGTCCTTCCCTGAAGCACTTTTGGTAGATACTGACCACTGCATAGCAGGAACATCCCCAGACATCCCGAGTTGCAAAAATTAATTTCAGGGTGATAACCCTAGACCTTATCTTGGACCCCCCAATCCCCTGCCCAACTCACCTCAACATGCCTTTTAATCTCAATAATTTATTCCTCCGTGGGCAATGCTAAAATTACTGTTACAAACTGTACAGCGAGGCAAAATTTTATTGTTTTTTTACTATTACAAGACATGGATATACTTTAGAGAATTCAGAGGTAAAATTAGTTTTCATGGGAGCCATGATGCTCTTGAATGCATCCTGTTCAAGAGGGGGAAAAAACACTGCCCACCCACACCAAAAACTGATTGGCTGAATCACAGACTCTTTACAGCAGGGGTCGGCAACCTATGGCACGCGTGCCACTGCTGGCACGCCAAGGCATAATCACTGGCACGCGACACGTTGGACCAGCATCAGCAAAAAAAAAAATCAGACTGACAGCACAATCCTCCAATCGAATTCGCTTCTCAACGCTCTGCACTCAGCTCCCGCCCATTTTCCCACAGACCCATATTTAAATTTAGCCTAATCAAAGTCAGTTAGCCCACCTAATAGCGTTACAAGAGCCTCCGGCTTAAAAAAACAAAGCTAGGGCATTTCAGCCCTCCTGGATGGAAGACTATGGTTTTGTGTATCGCAGCTCTGATCAACTGGATGGATGGACAGGACGTGAAGATGCAGCTGAAGAGCTCGCCACTGTGGGCACGCTAGACATCTGCACCAGAAAAGTTCGGCTGTCTCAAGAGCATTGCATTGGCCTTGTGTCAGTGTTCGGCTCAACCTACCTGTGTGAGCAGGTATTTTCGCACATGAAAAGTGTGCTCAGCCCTATCCGCAGCTGTTTGACGACGGACAATTTCGAGTCATATTTACGATTAAAAGTGACAAACTACAACCCCCAGATAAGAAAGCTCAGCCAAGAAAAGCAAGGACAGGGATCACACTCGCTGGTAGGCAAGGCATTCATTCAGTGCAAGTTACGCTTATCTATAAAGCCACGTTAATTCAGAGCTGGACTCACTGTTATTCTGATTACACAAAAAAAAATATATAGTAATAATAATAATAATAATTTTATTTTTAAAGCACATTTTCTATGTAAAAAAATCCAAATTTGTAGAACATATTCCCTTAGTTTGTGTGTGTTTTTTATTATTTATTATTGTTGATAGTGGCACACTCATTGACTAGAAATGTTAAAGTTGGCACGCCATGTCTGAAAGGTTGCCGACCCCTGCTTTACAGAGAACAGGCCAATCAGAACCCTCTCTGTTTCCTTGCTTTCACACACGCAATTGGGGAAAAAAAATTCGGTGTCATTTTGTGTTCCTTCCTCGGCCACTCATTCCAGATTCTGGAAGATTTTATCTTGTGGGCATCAGGGAGCGGTTATTGATGTGCGCTAGTCTCCCGCAACTTCCGGGAGACGGAAGATTTGAGAAGTCTCGATTCTATAAGACCTTTCTGAGGTTTTGGAGATGTTGTGACCATTCAGTAACCCAGTCATCACAGTTGGTTCTGATCAATGGGTCTCAGACTGTAATGGTTGCCAGTTTTTCTGCTTCAACACATAAACCTCAAAAACGGACTGACTGTTCACTTGCTGCCTAATACTGTATATCCACCCCTCGACAGGAGCCATTGGAAACAGATCATCAATACAATTCACTTGACTAGATACTACAGTGTGTTTAAAGATAAAATCCAGGGACAGTGCTGACAGGGATACAGTAAAGACTAGCTGTAGTAGTGTTGTCACAATGCCAAAATTAGGACTTTACAATTCCTGCTTAATATCATTATACCAATATTGAAACTATACCACATCAGAAATTAATGGAATAATAGAAGATCCAACATGGAACTGAAGTTATTTGTTTAACAATTTGAATAATAAAAGATAAAAAAAGTTATGCAGTTTCATTGATAATTAGATTTGTAGAGAGAGATGTCTAAGAAAAAATGTCAGTTTTGTCATTAGCTCCACCCCCACATTCACCTTTTAGACATAAAAAAAAAGTAATTGTTTGATGTTTTACTTCACTCAATCGCTGGAAAGCCGAGATCTGAAATGTACAGAGAAAGAGGCAGCCGGTCTTTTAGTTTAAGACATGTACTAGTGGTTCGTTTTCTTAGCTTGCTTTCAATAGGCTAGCCTTTTTCAGCTTGTGTTTTCAGTGATAAACAGGCAGGCTGTGTCTATCCAAAAATGCTTGGTGGTCACATGATCCATTGGAAGCTCCAATAATTCCAGGAAGTTCTTAGCAGGATATTTAAACAGTGAACTGCATTTTTTGGTCATTAGCAGTTGAAGAATGCACTAATTTACAATATTTATATTGGAAACCTTTCTGTATATGTAATTTCATTAATTGGCTAGGCTTTCTTTTTAAGTGAAAACGTTTCTTACTGTTTCTAAATAGACAATTTTAGACTCAACTCGACATTTGATATGAAACCACATAATCTGACAACGTTATGAGCCGGTGTACGCTGTTAATTTCATACGTTTCTCCATGTAGTTCATTAATGTGTAGATTATGTTTCTGAACAAGATAACTGTCATATTACTTCATGATCAGCACAGAGTTTTACTTACTTTAATTTAGAGCTCAGCTTGTGTGTGTGTGTACAGAGATTTTAACAGAGTTCAGCCCTTCACATTTTTGTCTTTAAGCGACCAGAGCAGTGCATGTTTATAATGAGAGAGTGTCCAACTTCACACTATAATTCGCATTTAAAATCCTTTAATTTTCCTAAAAATCATTAGTGCACCTTATGTATGCCTTATGTATGAATTTTACCTGTCAGGTTGTAAAAAGAATTAAAGCCACTCTGCTGAAGTACAGAGTTATACAGGAGTTTCAGTTTAGTTCTCCAGCACAGAGATTCAAGACTGAAGCACTATTAGCATTAGCTGCTAACCACAGCGCTAGCTCTTTTGCCGTTCAGAAGTGAGTATTATCGGACTGTAGCCTGCATGTTTACCATGTTAAAACATGCTATGTGCTACGTTAAAACCACTAGCTAATATCATCCTGGCTTACCGGTACACTCAGGGTTCCTCATTGTAGCGCTGTCAGGCGTCATTAGCCTTAACAGTTAGCCTTAGTGGAAACGGAAGCGCTTTACACACCCAAATAAACAATTTTGAGGAGAGAAGTCTGTGTAGATCAACATCCAGCGCTTGTTTGTCTTTAAAATATATATATATATATTTTAAGAATTGCAGTTTTGTTTTTTACTTAATTTAGCTTAGCTTTACAGGTCTCGCCATCCAGCAGTGAGACCTGCTGAGTTAGAAGGAAAACTTAACTAATTTAAGTAAACAAAATTGTAATTAAAAAAGACTTTCTTTTAAAGTCAAACGAGTGCTGGATGTTAATCTACACAGATTTCTCTCCTGAGAACTGTTTATTTGGGTGAGTAAAGTGCTTCCATTTATTTACAGTAAGCTTAACTTCACAAGGCTGAAGCATTAGCATTAGTGGCTAATGCTACCTGACAGTGCTACACTGAGGAATCCTGAGTGTTTTGTTAAGTCAAGGCGATATTAGCTAGCGGTTCGTTCTGTGTAGCTTGTTTTAACACGTTAAATGTGCAGGCTATAGCCCAATATACTCACCTCTGAATGATGAAAAAGCTAGTGCGGTTAGCAGCTAATGCTAATGGTGCTCTAGCCTCGGTGCTGGAGAACTAAACTGAAACTCCTGTATAACTCTGTACTTCGGCGGAGTGGCTTTACTTCTCCTTACAACCTTACTGGTGAAATTCATACACAAGGCGTAGTGATGATTTTTGGGAAAATTAAAGGGTTTTAAATGTGCCTTATAGTGCGAAAAATATGGTACGTTTTATGGTGTAGATGTTCAGCAGTGATGATATACATGCTCCTGCCAAATTTTGCCCACTTTTCCTTGGTGTATGACCACCGCGTCACGTCATCCCCCTCCCTAGGATTGAAGTAAGCAGTGTCACTATCTATGGCTCCAGAGTCTCCTCTGTAGACTTCCTATCTCTCCCTTCCCTCCCCTGCCCCTTTCTGTATTCTGTACCCAGCACTGCTGCTCACACCTCCAACCCCACTCTGTATTTCTCTTTTACTAACCTGCCTTCTCTCTCTCTCTTTCTCTCTCCCTCTCTCTCTCTCTCTCTCTCTCTCTTTCTCTCTCTCTCTCTCTCGCAGTGACTACATAATCAAGGAGAAAACAGTGCTCCTGCAGAAAAAAGACAGCGAGGGTTTTGGCTTTGTGCTGAGAGGGGCCAAGGGTAAGAAGGCGCATGCTCGCCACCCATCTCTCTCTCTCTCTCTCTCTCTCTCTCTCTCTCTCTCTTTCTCTCTCTCTCTCTTTCATTCTCTCTTTCCCCACCTCTAACTAACAGATGCAGGGTCACATATTGACGCATTGCCAAACAATCTATCTATCATTCCTCTGTCGTAATAGAGGCTGGGTGACATCATCTCTCTCTATCATCTACTCATCATTTCTTCTCCATTTCAGAGAGATTCAGAGACAGTCTACACCATATTACCCAAGCAATTCTACAGTCTACTTTGTCTGTGTGTGTGTGTGTGTGTGTGTGTGTTACAGCCCAGACCCCTATAGAAGAGTTCACACCCACCCCAGCCTTTCCAGCACTGCAGTACCTTGAGTCTGTCGACGAGGGAGGCGTGGCCTGGAGAGCTGGACTAAGAATGGGTGACTTCCTGATTGAGGTGTGTGCATTTCCTGTTGGGCATTTTTGTAGTTCTTCTAAAAGATTCGTTTGAATCATTAAAAGTGAAATGTTTCATTCAATTTGACTCATTTATTCCCTGGTACAATTTGAATTTGGAGGACCTGTGTGATCTATTAGCTTGAATTTTTTTAGGCAATGTAAAGAACAATTTGCAGATCCATAGTAAGATAAAAAGTAAATGGCAAAAACAAAATGAACATACAAGTTTTTGCATGACATAAAAAAAAAATATTTCCAGGTTTTAATCAGCACATTGAATCACCTTCCACCCCTTTTTTCCCAGTAATCCAGAAAATGTCTAAACATGACATGGAGGAGCTTTGCACGTGAATGTATATGTTCATAACAGTTGTACATACAAACATTACATAGACTTTATCCTGCTAGCCTGTATAGTAAAAAAAAGTCCAGGTAATGTCAGGGTGAGCTTGTGTGTAAAAAGTGCAATTTAGAGTAATTTTCCAGACTACTCACAGTGAGAGTGAATTTATACAGCTCTGGAAAAAAATAAGAGACCACTTAAAAATGATGAGTTTCTTTGATTTCATCAAATTGAAAACCTCTGGATTATAATCAAGAGGAAAATATATGATCACAAGCCATCAAACCAAGCTGAACTGCTTGCATTTTTGCACCAGGAGTGACGTAAAGTTATCCAAAAGCAGTGTGTAAGACTGGTTGAGGAGAACATGCCCAAACTTAATGCTTATTTGCAGCTTGTTTTAACATTTTGAGCCACAATGTGAACATACTATATACCTTATCAGGAGAGGATGAAATATAATAATACTTGAATAATTAGCACAACTACAAAATATGATCATAATTGGATTATGGACTGCATGTAAAAGCACTTAGTGTGTCATGTCATTCCTTCTGCATGTGCTACACAGGTGCAGAAACATGCACAACATTTTCTGTAAAAAGAAAACAAAGAAAATATCTAGTTGTATGTTGTACATATACAAGAACAGCTCCAAATAATGTAAAAAAAAGGCATATTCCCCTCTAATTCAGATACAGAAATCCAGCAACAACCACATTTTAGTCCAGGTAATTTCTCTTTCACCAATAACAACAGTAAAATGTTCAGTAACTACAATGAAATGACCAATATATAGGATTTTGCAAGTCACTCTGGTCATAATCAAAGTACAGGGGTTGGACAATGAAACTAAAACACCTGTCATTTTAGTGTGGGAGGTTTCATGGCTAAATTGGAGCAGCCTGGTGGCCAATCTTCATTAATTGCACATTATTGCACCAGTAAGAGCAGAGTGTGAAGGTTCAATTAGCAGGGTAAGAGCACAGTTTGGCTCAAAATATTGCAATGCACACAACATTATGGGTGACAAACCAGAGTTCAAAAGAGGACAAATTGTTGGTGCACGTCTTGCTGGTGCATCTGTGACCAAGACAGCAAGTCTTTGTGATGTATCAAGAGCCACGGTATCCAGGGTAATGTCAGCATACCACCAAGAAGGACCAACCACATCCAACAGGATTAACTGTGGATGCAAGAGGAAGCTGTCTGAAAGGGATGTTTGGGTGCTAACCCGGATTGTATCCAAAAAACATAAAACCACGGCTGCCCCAATCACGGCAGAATTCAATGTGCACCTCAACTCTCCTGTTTCCACCAGAACTGTCCGTCGGGACAATACATTATTGTGGTCTAAAACTAGGTGTTTTATTGTCCAACCCCTGTACTGTGATACGTTAGACCTGGTCACTTCATCTTGCATCTTGAATATCAGGACTTTGAATATCAAGCCACATAAAAATGCAAGTTTAAACACACCCAAGCTGCATTTAACACAGATACAAATCCCATCACTCAAAATACTTCACACATTTTAGTAGACACAATGAAAAAACACTACCAGTACAATCAAAACACTATTAATAATGGCAGTGCAACAAGTGGAATTGTAAACCTCTAACTGACCAATAGACAGGATGTCTTCATACTTCACTTCACATACTACACATTTATCTACTAGATAAAAAAGTGCATCACTGTGCATGAGCTCCTGGCTCCCTACTGCCACACACTCAGATTCATTTCTCACCTCCAGTATCACTGCATGCAGGTAATGGGCGCACCTGTTCTCTCTCTCCTCAGGTGAACGGTCAGAATGTGGTGAAGGTCGGGCACAGACAGGTGGTCAACATGATCCGGCAAGGTGGCAACAGTCTCATGGTCAAGGTAGTCATGGTGACCCGGAATCCCGACATGGAGGAGGGGTCGAGAAAGAAAAGTAAGGAAATAAGAAGAACGACGATACACACATTCAAATACAAAAAGATGCTACAAATGAGTTTTTGAGTGATGCCATAAAATAACATTTTAGTTGAATAAAGAACCATTTTTATTAAAATATATATGATGTGATTGTGAAAAAGAACATAAAAAGAACAATAAATATTGTTAAATTGTTTAATAGTGTCTTAACTAATTGTCAGGGCCAGACAGGAAGGAGACTGGTGCAGATACAATAAAATAACTTTTATTAAAGTTATAGAGTAAACAGGGGTAGTCAACAGAAACAGGGTCAATACCAAAAATGCACAGTGTAGAGAAACCATACCATAAACGGAGGACAGTCCAGAGTTCATACACGGAAAGGCAGTATCACAGGTTAGGCAAAAATCCAAAGTACAATAAACAGTCCAGGTCATACACGGTAATCCAACACAAGGGAGCAGGCAAAAATCAAAGTCGGTAGAAAACAAAAACAGGATCATACACGGAAAATAGCAAGGGCAAGAGAAACGCTTTGTATTGTAGGATTTACCAAACAGATACTCGGCGAGGTGTGAGCGTGAGCATGGTCCTTAAATACTCTGAGTAATCAGTACTCGGGGCTTCCTGGTGGCGTCATGTGACGTGACATGTGATCGGGAGTGTGTGTTGTGTCATGGAGTGGTGCGTTCTGGGTATTGTAGTTGTTACTGTGAGAATCGCAGATAGAGCTGGATGTGGGAGACACAGACGTGCTTTCAGCACCAGACATGACAGTACCCTCCCCCTGAGGGCCCGAAGCGGAGGCAGAACGGGGCCGACCCCGGCGACGACCACCCGGCGGACAGGGAGTACCGGCGGGAGGTGCAGGTGTCGGAGCGGAGGTGCCAGACAGACGGGGCTCACCAGAGCGAGAAACCCGACGAGTTGGAGCAGAGGAGGTCGGAGGACGCTTGGGACGTCCACGGGGCCTAGGAGCAGGCTTACCAGGAAAACGAGCATGAAACTCCACGAGCAAGGCAGGGTCCAGCACGTCTTTGGCAGCCACCCAACAACGCTCCTCCGGACCATACCCCTCCCAATCGATAAGGTATTGGAGTACACCCCCACGTCTGCGTGAATCCAGCACCTCCCGGACAGAATACGTGGACGACCCCTCCCCCTCCACAGCCGCGGGTGGAACATCAGCCGGTGCAGCGTCAGCGAGCGGACCCGGGACCATAGGCTTGAGGAGAGATACATGGAAAGAATTATTAACACGATACTGAGGGGGTAACTCCACCTTGTACGTAACTTCATTAATACGTGACAAAATCTTAAGAGGACCAATAAACTTAGGCAGGAGCTTTCTACAACTACCCTCAAACCTAAAGTCCCGGGTAGAGAGCCACACCCGATCTCCTGGTTGGTAGTCTGGGTTGTCACCACGGTGCTTGTCAGCACGCTCCTTGTACACGCGCAGTACCTCAGAGACTTTACGATGCGTGTCTTCCCACACCTGCTCACTGCGCTTCATCCATTCATCCACAGCCGGCACATCAGTGGACACCGCTGTCCAAGGAGCTAGAGGAGGCTGAAAACCCAGAACACACTGAAAGGGGGTGAGGCCAGAGGTAGTGTTAACTAGGGAGTTTTGTGCTATTTCAGCCCAGACGAGGTATTGTGACCAATCAGTGGGATGTTTGAAGCAGTATGTGCGGAGGAATTTCCCGAGTTCCTGATTAACCCTCTCACATTGACCGTTACATGTAGGGTGGAACCCAGAAGTGAGACTGACATGTACACCGAGATGTTCAAAAAATGCCTTCCACACACGAGAAGTAAATTGAGGACCACGGTCAGACAAAATATCTTCGGGGATACCAAAGTGTCTAAATACATGCATATAAATAGCTTGAGCAGTTTGGAAGGCAGTAGGCAGAGCTGGGAATGGAATAAATTTAACCCCTCTAGAGAAACGATCAACAATAGTGAGAACTGTAGTATAACCCTCAGATACAGGCAGATCAGTAACAAAATCAACCGCTATATGCGACCAAGGTCTCTCAGGTACAGGGAGAGGTAGTAGCTTACCGGCTGGAAGGGTTTTAGGCGTTTTACATTGCGCACAGACAGAGCAGGAGGTAACGAAAGAGTGAACATCAGCACGCATAGAATCCCACCAGTAACGGGCAGAGAGTAATTGTAACGTGCGTGTGACACCAGGATGACCAGAGGTTAAAGCGGAATGAGCCCAGGTGATGAGCCTGTCTCGAAACTGAACGGGTACGAACGTTTTACCCTGAGGACAGTCCTCAGAATTGGGCTGATTAGCGTTACTTTGGCGAATCTGATCGTCTAACTCCCATTGAATGGTTGCGATCTGAACAGAGGGAGGAAGAATGCGTTCAGCCTCCTGGGGCTGGGATGCGCTGTCCACAGTGCTGTAAACCCTGGACAGCGCATCAGCTTTAGTATTACGGTTTCCCGGACGGAACGAGATCGAGAAGTTAAATCTAGAGAAAAAAAGAGACCAACGTGCTTGTCTCGGATTAAGTCGTTTAGCCGTGCGGAGGTATTCCAAATTCTTGTGATCAGTATACACAGTGAACGGATGAACGGACCCCTCCAGCCAGTGACGCCATTCTTCTAGAGCTAATTTCACAGCAAGAAGTTCCCTATCCCCTATCCCATAGTTACACTCCGCAGGGGAAAGCTTGCGTGAGAAGAAGGCTACAGGAAACAATTTGGGTGGCGACCCACTACGCTGAGAGAGAACCGCGCCAACACCCGATTCGGAAGCGTCCACTTCCACTACGAAGGGAAACTCGGGATTAGGGTGCCTAAGTACAGGGGCTGAAGTGAACGCAGCTTTCAGCTCACTGAAAGCGCGATCTGCTTCGGTTGACCACTTCAGGATTTTAGCAGCCCCCTTAGTGAGAGCAGTCAGGGGCGCAGCAATGGAGCTAAAGTTACGGATGAACCGCCTATAAAAATTAGCGAAGCCAAGGAATCGCTGGAGTTCTTTAATGGTCTGGGGCACTGGCCAATTAGTAACGGCAGTTACTTTCTCATCGTCCATAAGGACACCGGAGGAACTGATAACGTAGCCGAGAAATGTGACCCTTTGAGTGTGGAACTCACATTTCTCGGCTTTGGCAAACAGACTATGTTCTCTCAGGCGTTGGAGAACTTGGCGGACATGCTGAATGTGTGTGGGGAGATCTGGTGAATAGATAAGGATATCGTCTATAAAAAGGACAACAGAGTGATTAATGAGATCGCGAAATATGTCATTCATAAACGACTGGAATATAGCTGGGGCGTTAGCGAGACCGTAGCTCATGACCAGGTATTCATAGTGGCCGTTGGTGGTGGAAAACGCCGTTTTCCATTCGTCACCTTCCCTGATGCGAATGAGATTATAAGCGCTACGGAGATCGAGTTTGGTGAAGTACACGGCATTACGTAACTGTTCGAGAGCTGCTGGGATTAACGGGAGCGGGTAAGCGAACTTTTTAGTAATGTCGTTTAAGCCTCTGTAATCTATGCAGGGTCTCAAACCCCCATCCTTCTTCTTCACGAAGAAGAAACCTGAACCAACTGGGGATTTGGATGGGCGAATGAAACCCTGCGCAAGAGCTTCACTAACATACTCTTCCATAGCCTTCTCCTCATCACGAGACAATGGGTACACACGAGCTTTGGGCAGTACAGAACCCTCTATTAAATCAATAGAGCAATCATAGGGGCGATGCGGAGGTAACTCAGTAGCTTTAGCTTTACTAAACACATCAGAAAAATCATAGTACTCGGAGGGAATATCAGGGGTATCTACAGAATTAGGGCTTTCGACAGAAGTAGATTGCAAAGAGAGTGAAATTAAAGATAAACAGTTCTCACGACAGAAAGGAGACCAGGCAGTGATGTCTCCCAGGCTCCATGAAATGACGGGGTCGTGTGTCTTTAGCCATGGCGCTCCCAAAACCAGTGGATGTTCTGTGCGTGGGAGCACATAGAGAGAGAGCTGTTCCACATGTAAAGCGCTGGCTTGAAGGGTGAGAGGAAGAGTCTGCAGGGTCACAGGTTTGGAGCGTACAGTCTCTCCATCGATGGCATGGATGGAGATCGACTTGGGGAGAACTTTCGTGGGTATGGCGTGCTCCTCCACCAAATCCAGGCTGATAAAGTTCCCCTCCGACCCAGAATCTACAAGCGCTGAGACACAAAAAACATCCGTTGGAGTGGTAATAATAACAGGCAACACGAAACATTTTTCTTTAAGTTTAGAAACAGGGGTACATACCACGTTAGCGCGTGGAGTACTCTCCACGCGCTGTCCCAGAGCAGACGCTTGAGCAGAATTGGGCCGGAGTTCACAGTTAGCCCTTAGATGATCTGGACCACCACAATAGAGGCACAGGTGAAGGCGTATGCGACGCTGCCTCTCAGCGACGGATAGTCTGGATCGTGTGATGTCCATGGGCTCAGGGCTGGGTGCAGGCGCAAATTCCGGAACTGGATTCCCGGACTGGAGTAGTGCAGGGCGAACCGCAGGAGTGTGGCTAACAGCTTTGGGCTTACGGGAGAGGAGCTGATCCAGACGGATAGACAGAGCGATCAGCTGATCCAGGGTGAGTGAGTCGTCCTTGCATGCAAGTTCTCTTTGAATCTCGGGGTTAAGTCCGTGTCGAAACATGGAGATGAGAGCAGGGTCGTTCCAACCGCTGCTAGCGGCTAACGTACGGAACTCCAGAGCAAAGGCTGCCACAGATAGTTTACCTTGCTTCAAGGAAATCAGAAGCTCTCCACTAGATTGCCCATAGCGTGTATGATCAAAAACGCTGCGAAAAATAGACAAAAAAGTGTCGTAGCTGGATTCAGAAATGCTCTCCCAAATCGCTGTAGCCCAGTCCAAAGCCTTGCCAGACAACCGAGAAATTATAAACCCGATTTTAGCTTTATCAGAAGCAGGAGGTGAGTTGCTAAAAAACACGGAGCACTGGAGCAGAAATCCATTACACTTCTCAGTGTTACCGTCATAGACCTCTGGTTTACACACAGCGAAAACGGGAGTAGTGGGTTTGTTAGGACTGGCTACAGGACTAACCACTGGGCTAGGGTTCTGGGTGGACAAACCCCGGAGGTGACTCATAATATCGGCTAGCTGCTGCTGTTGGTTAACCTGGTGGCGTGCTAGCTCATCAACAGCTTGGGTCACACCAGCGAGCGTTTGCTGGTGCTGACCTAAAAGCCGACCCTGGTTAGCCAAACCAGACTTAATAGACTCTGTATCCGCAGTCTCTGTCATTACGGCCGAGTATCTTGTCAGGGCCAGACAGGAAGGAGACTGGTGCAGATACAATAAAATAACTTTTATTAAAGTTATAGAGTAAACAGGGGTAGTCAACAGAAACAGGGTCAATACCAAAAATGCACAGTGTAGAGAAACCATACCATAAACGGAGGACAGTCCAGAGTTCATACACGGAAAGGCAGTATCACAGGTTAGGCAAAAATCCAAAGTACAATAAACAGTCCAGGTCATACACGGTAATCCAACACAAGGGAGCAGGCAAAAATCAAAGTCGGTAGAAAACAAAAACAGGATCATACACGGAAAATAGCAAGGGCAAGAGAAACGCTTTGTATTGTAGGATTTACCAAACAGATACTCGGCGAGGTGTGAGCGTGAGCATGGTCCTTAAATACTCTGAGTAATCAGTACTCGGGGCTTCCTGGTGGCGTCATGTGACGTGACATGTGATCGGGAGTGTGTGTTGTGTCATGGAGTGGTGCGTTCTGGGTATTGTAGTTGTTACTGTGAGAATCGCAGATAGAGCTGGATGTGGGAGACACAGACGTGCTTTCAGCACCAGACATGACACTAATCAGTATTTGACACTAGTCTGTCAAATAATAATCAGTTGAGACTAAGGTTCTGTAATACTATTAATTAATTTACTGATATTGTAAAAATATAGGAAAATGGTTCTTAGGAGTGCAGTGCATTGTACAGGGTTTTTTTAAGTATTGCCAAACATATCTGTAATAAAAAAATAAAATGAAATGCAGAAAATTACTACTTATTCCTAGAAAGTTAGATTAAAAAGCTAAATTTAGGGGCGCCGAGTGGTCTAGCGGTCTAAAGCACTGCCACTATGAGCAGGAGGTCGCAGGTTTGAACCCCAGCTCATGCAGCTTTTCCCTCCGGGTGGGCAGATAGCGCTCTCTCCCAACATTAGTCCTAGGGTGATGTCCACAGCACAGGGCGTCTGTGAGCTGATGTTCCAGATCCGAGCCGCTGCGCTTTCCTCCAAGCGCGCTGTGATGCTACTGAGCAATGCTGCATCAGCAGCAGCTCGAAAAGAGGCGGAGTCTGGCTTCACATGTATCGGAGGAAGCATGTGTTAGTCTTCGCCCTCCTGGTCTGTTGGGGCATCACTAGTGATAGGGTTGGATAAATTGGGGAGAAAATGGGGAAATTTTGAAATAAAATTATATTAAAAAAGCTCAATTTAAATCCTTGAAAATGGTAGTGACCCATGCTGAAACACCCTCAAAAGACTTTATCTCAACTTTAGGGCACTCGTGCAGGCCTAAATTGTCTTTAATTTTCCACTTTTATGTTGATTAGTTAAAACAACTCTAATTTCCTACCCACCTCATCAAAACTATTATGAATTTGTATTGTTTAAAAGAGTTATAACATTAAAAACAACACAAATTCATAACAGTTAACATAACTGCTACTAAATGTCCTTTTGCAATCGTCATGGGAACATTCATTTGCCACAAAATTAGAACAATGTCTGTAAAAGAACTTAAGCACAAAAAAAAAAAAAAAAAACATTCTGGCAGCAGGCTTTCTGGAGATTTAGCACTTTTTACAGATATTGTCTGGTACACCTGCTGCCAAAAATAGGTCATTTACATTTAATATTAATATATTAATGAATATTTATTGTCTGGGGCTCTGAGGGGTGTAGAGGTCTACGGCTCTGTCACTATGATCCAAATACTGGTTTGAATCCCGGATCAAGCTATTTTGCCATTAGCTGTTAAGTCTTTGCTGAGACCATTAAAATGATGCCAAACACGAAGACATTCACAATTCATACTAACAAGATACATTTCAGATCCAGCATTTAAAAGATTCTTCACCTCAGTAGATATCTTCAAGCAAGAGGTGTCAACTGCCCTTTGGCCAGGCTTCAGACTTAATTTGATTAAAATTTGATTAATGGTACATTCAACACAATGCCCAAGGTGAGGAGCGGAGGTGTGCAAAGACAATTAGGGTACCCCAATGAATAGCCTTACAACATTTATGTAGAAATATAGAAAATTCGGTACCACTTTAAAATAAGACTACCTTTACAAAGGGTTTATAAATGGTTTACAATTAGTGTATTAATAGTTACTAATTAAGTTGTAAATGCCTTAAAAATCATTAATGATCAGTCATAACACATGCGTAAAAAGGGCAACAATGACCTGTTGTTTGCCAAATAGTGAACCCACAGCCATCTATATTGTTGCTCTTTCTACGTATGTGTTAGAACTGATTTGTAATGATTTTAAGGCATTTACAACCTAATAACCATTGATAAATTGTAAACCATTTATAAACCCTTTATAAAGGTGGTCTTATTTTAAAGTGGTACCGAAAATTCTTAAGCACCACTGTATATCAGGAGGCATGTACCGTGTGCCGTGTATGAACGAGGATGGAATAATCGACCTTCCAAATTGGGGCCTGAATTCTGGTCTCTTATATTGTGGAACTTCCAGTGCTTTCAGAGGGCCTGCGACTATTCATCTGATTGGCTGTCCTGTTTCCGCCTGATTAAAACAGCATGAATAAGAAACTGTAGGCTGAATTGTCTGATACGTATATAATGTGCACCACAAAAACAAGCTGTTTTTATAGGCTGATGATAATTGTGATGATGATCTCTTTGATCATGACTGAACCTCTTTCTCTCTCTCTCTCTCTCCAGTCCCACAGCAGAGTAAGAGGCTGAGCACGCCGGCCATTGCACTGCGATCCAAGTCCATGACCTCAGAACTGGAAGAGATGGGTAAGACTTCGGAAATGCAAGGGGAACAAAAAGAGAGGGATACAGAAGAGTAGAGAGAGAGAGAGAATCAGACAGAGTGAAGATAGATGAGCTTGGTCAAGAGAAAGCTTGTGAAAGGAAAAGGGAACGAGTGAGAGAGTGAGGGCGGAGAAGAACAGAGAGCCAAGGAGAAAGAAGAGCGTTAACGAGGAACGAAGACCAGAAAGGAGGGGAAGATATAGGTGAAGAGAAGAGACAAGTGAAGTAAGGTGTTGAGATAGAGGGATGAGACAAAGAGAAAGAAGAGGACAGAGGGGTGGGAAAGGTGTTAAACAAACAACAAACAAAAAAAAAGCAAGAAACAATTCAGAATCTCAATCTATCTCACTGTTCTTTCAGAGGTTCCCCACTGTCACTATCAGCACCCCCACTACAGGTAACCCCCCCCCAAAAAAAATACAACCCCCATACACCCTCCCATCCACCTGTGTAACTGCCCCCCTCTTACCACCATCACTTACCCCAATCCCCCTCCCCCCACCACCTGCCCCCGCCTAAACTGAAGCCCCGCCCCTGCAGGTCGCTCGGCCACCACAGACCCACGTTTCCCAAGCGGCCGCGGTGTGTGTGTGTTGCCGTAGTAACGCTGCAGGGGGTGGGCGTTGCTGGAAAGGGAGACTTGTGTGCTGGCTGGTCTGGACTGGTTCTGAGCATGCTCAGTGTGGGGTGGAGAGGCGGCAGGAGGACGATGGCAAATCCCAGATCAGAACCGTCTCCCTAATCTAATGAGCTTTAATACAAGACGTGCCACCAGTACTGATGAACACACACACACACATACACATACACCTCAGATCAGATCAGCTCCAGCCTTTATAATGCTTTACGTAGAGTATCATCACAAGTTTGGACACACCTACTCATAACAGTAAAGATTAAGGATGTGATGATACACAAATGTCACAGTTTGGACTTCAGGGTTTTGTACAAGGAGATAGAAAATGCAACAAACCCCCCAAAGTTATTGCAAGTTGTTTCACCTATTGTTGTATACAGTGGCTTGCAATAGTATTCATACCCCTTGAACGTTTTCACATTTTGTCACCTTACAACCACAAAATTTTTGCTAGTATTTTGGGGTATATCTCTACCAGCTTTGCGCATCTAGAGACTTAGATTTTTGCCCATTCTTCTTTGTAAAATAGCTCAAGTTCAGCCAGGTTCGATAGAGAGCGTCTGTGACCAGCAAGTTTGTGTTAGATGTCTCAGTTGACCAATGAGATTTAGGTCAGGACTTTGACTGGGATATTCTAACACATAAATATTCATTGATCCAAACCTTTTTTTACTGTAGCTCTCTCTGTATATTTATGGTTGTAGTCTTGCTGGAAGGCAAATCTACTTCCCAGTCTCAAGTCTTTTGCAGGATTATCTTCCAGGACTGAACCGTATTTAGCACCATCTATCTTCCCATCAACTCTGATGTGCCGTTTGTCCCCTTCTTGTGCTGCTACAGTAATAAGCTAAAGTGATTGTAGCTGGTTAGCGTATGTCCTTGCTCCCAAATCTTTTCCATAGGTTTGCCTTTCTAGAGTATTTATTGGTTAAAAAAAAATACCAGTGCTTCAATTTCTGTTGTGTGTTTAGCTCCAGTTTAGTTCAACTGATGTATTCTAGTTTGGTTTTGAGGAAGCATATAGTGGTTGGGGTTTGCATATAGTGGTGTATGCATATCTAAAATGTAACTTTTCTTTTCAGGACACCTTTAATATTAAGAAAAACATACAAACATGTATAGCTCTGGAAAAAAATATTAAGATATGAATTCTGAATCAGTTTCTCTGATTTTGCTATGTATAGGTAAATGTTTGAGTAAAATGAACATTGCTGTTTTATTCTATTAACCATGGACAACATTTCTCCCAAATTACAAATAAAAATACTGTCATTTAAAGCATTTGTTTTTAGAAAATGAGAAAAAGATGCAGAGCTTTTAGACATCAAATAATGCAAAGAAAACAAGTTCATATTCATGAAGTTTTAAGAGTTGAGAAATCAATATTTGGTGGAATAACCCTGGTTATTTAATCACAGTTTTCATGCATCTTGGCATGTTCTCCTCCACCAGTTTTACACACTGCTTTTGGATAACTTTATGCCACTTCTGGTGCAAAAAATCAAGCAGTTCAGCTTGGTTTGGTGGCTTGTGATCATTGATCTTCCTCTTGATTACATTCCAGAGGTTTTCAATTTGGTAAAAATCAAAGAAACAATCACCACACACTGCAGACCATGTGATCATCCATCTTCCTCTTGATTATATTCCAGAGGTTTATAATTTAGTAAAATCAAAGAAACTAATCATTTTTAATTTGTCTTTTATTTGTTTTCCAGCTGTAGGTGTGTCCAAACATCCTGCCATCCATAGACACTTGTTTTGTCAATTATTACATTGCAGTTTCCTTACAAAACCTCTGGAGTTGTCCTCCAACCCACACACAGCATGTGTTCTTCAAACACACAAGTGCACACTCAGGCCTCACTGTCCTTAAGTGCATGTCTGCAGTCCACCATACTGAGTGTGTAGCGTGTCTGGACTGGGTAGCTGAGCTCTCCGTCACCTTCCAAGCTGGATTTTATAATTACCCCCAGTTGTAGCAGAGTGAGGCGTGGACTCGATCCTAAATACAGTCCTAATTAGCAGCTGCCAGTTCACAGTAGGCAAACGCTGTTTTCAGGAGACAAGGACAACTGTTAGCGTAGCACATGGCTGTGGTGATGCACGATTAGATAACAACATTAAAGCCTAGTGTAACACACAGAGCCCTTATATTACACTCTGCGCAAGGTGCGTTGTGATGCTTATTGCTTATTGCTTATTGTCTTACACCCCACCAATAGTCTATTTTCACGCTTTCTAACTGCATCGTTTAAATAGCAAAGGTGTTTGTGAATATATCAAAGCCGATGGGCATGGTGGTCTTAAAATAAGGTGTGTTCAGTTTTCTGGTGTATTGCTATCTTGGCAACAAAAAACACAGGGGCACCACTGACTGAAAACAGTTGCTACCTTGCCAGTGAATTGTCAACAGGCGCATTTTCAATGTACATACACACCCGGTCAGTCTCCTCTGCTAAGAAGCGCATAGCAGAGCACACCCGACTTTTAAGAGAAATGGCAATTGACACACTGATTGGTTAATTTCATGTTGTGGCCAAAACACACCCATGATTAATTTAGAGAATTAGTACATGCCTTTTGCATGTTTTGAACTGTGCAATGCATAGTAACATGATCCCTTAATCAAGCTGCACAGTTGACGGCTCACCTATAGTTTGCTAAATTAGGGCCCACAGTCACAGTGAGTCTGTATGTAGTCAATCAGCAAAGTCCTTTGATCTCTGTGCAGTGAACTGCAGTGGAGCTAAGGGGCAAAAAAGTAAAAGGAATGGAAGCTTATACTTCACTAGTTAGCATGGTGGTAATATAAAGCTCTGAAAAACAAATAAAAGACCACTTCAGTTTCTGAATCCATTTTTTTTATCTTGCTTTTTATAGGTATATGTTTGAGAAAAAAAGAAAATTGTTGTATTAGTCTGTAAACTACGGACAACATTTCTCCCAAAATCCAAATAAAAATATTGTCATTTATTGGGCATTCAGACCTCAAATAATGCAAAGAAAACAAGTTCATATTCATAAAGTTTTAAGAGTTCAGAAATCAATATTTGGTGGAAAAACCCTGGTTATTTAATCACAGTTTACTTGCATCTTGGCATGTTCTCCTCCACCAGTCTTACACACTGCTTTTGGAAACTTTTATGCCACTGCTGGTGCAAAAATTCAAGCAGTTCAGCTTGGTTTAATGGCTTGTGATCATCCATCTTCCTCTTGATTATAGTTCAGAGCTTTTTTTAATCAGGTAAAAATCAAAGAAACAATCACCACACACTACAGACCATGCTTATGGAGTTCTTGGTTCCATGCAACAGGCATTTTTAAGGTCCAGTTGCATACTTAGTATTAGTAATACTAACTAGTTTTTGAGTTTATATGGTATAGTGTATAACTGGGCAACAAAGGACTGGAAAAATAACAGGTACTATTTAAAACAGCTGCTATAGGATCAATTTGCAACTAGCTGAAATCCAGAGGTGGAAAGTAACTACTTACATTTACTTACATTACTGTAATTGAGTAGATTTTATGAGTAATTTGTAATTTTTAAAGTAGTTTTTTAAAATAGGTAATTTTACTTTTACTCAAGTACATTTTGACACAAGTAATTTACTTCACTACATTGGAAAACTCCCCGTTACTGAGTAAAAAATAAAATGCTGGGGACAAAAAAAACAAATTGTCTGAATAAAAAAAAAGAGTTTTGTTTTCCATGGCAGCGCAGCTGAACTTTTCCCAGCAGTGTTTATTACGGTTAGTGGGAGAGACGCTGTGTGAATCAGCTGGGGTCTGTGGGCTTTCATGTTCTTTTATGATATTTCTTTAAGTTTTTATTGGGAACATTAAACAATCTGCTTGGAGGTTAAAAAGAACATGTAAATAGCAGTTAAAGCATAGCAATGGCAAGTTAAAAAATAATAATGACCTGTAAAATGATAAAAATACGGTTTATAGTCGCCTATATGACCATAACCTTTTAACAGTAAAGAAAAATAATGGATCATAGAAACCTGTGCCACTTGTTATTGAAAATGTTTTATGGGGTGGTCTGAACAAAAACTGCCTGAAAGGTCCAAATTATTACATTTAATAATTATTTATTATTTATGATTTGTTGTACTTTTTTTTTACATCAAATAATTAAAAGTAACTATGTAATTTTTACTCAAAGTACATTTTAAATTGAGTACTTTTTTACTTTTACTCGAGTAGATTTTTAGATGGGTACTTTTACTTTACTTGAGTAGAATTTTAGCAAAGTAAAGGTACTTTTACTTAATTACAATTTTCAGTACTTTTTCCACCTCTGCTGAAATCATCTGACTACGTATAAAAAGAGCATTTTAGAAAGGCAGAGTCACTCATGGTTCCTGTAAACCTGCCAATCTTTTAAGAACCGGCCTGTGTTTCCTCTGCTTTAAGTAGTCACTCACTATGTAAGTGAATTTTAGCGCATTCCACAAACCGGAAACAGAGGTCAGGGTTTTTCTTGTGATGCTTTTTGGCCACTCACGTCACAGGTGCGTTTGTTCCAGACTAGCAAGATTGTAGGACCAGGACGGCACGACTTTTATGGCCTAGAACCTGTGATTTTGCGGTTAAAAAGCACAGAAACGTACAGGAACTTGGCACCAGCACCGGCACCATGCCCGTGGAAAAGCCCCCTTGGATGCAAACTATGCTACAAACTGTCTAAAAACCCACCATCTAAAGTACATATCATCAAAATAATTTCAATGGACAAGGCTGTCAGTCAATATTGGATGCTTGGGATCTTCAGGCCCTCAGGTAGCTTGTGTTGCTTATTGAATGCAGTCACATCTTCAGAGCTGTGCTCTAAAATTCTCTTGACAGAAGAGACAGTTACTTGTACCGAAGCATGATACACTCTTTAATATGCTCTTGATTTAGGGACAAAAAAATAAAAGGCCAGGTTTACTTTAAACAGTAGTGGTGGGACTAGGATTTCAACGTTTCCAAACTGTAAATGATGCATGTTAATCGCGTGAGATAGCTGTAAGTAAACTGTGCAGAAACTTCAGACAGGGACTTTGCAAATTGTTGTCTTACCGGCCATTTCCTCTCTGCGTCTTCATAACCTTCTAAATACGTGTCAGGTGTTAAATGCATGCTAGTGACGTGTCACCTTCTGCCATATGCCTATTCTAATGCGCTGAATTAATCGCGCTCTGGCTCCTTCACCTTATTTCCACCCTCTCACCTCTACACACACCGCAGTGTCCCACCTCTCCTGGCTGCTATGAAACGAAGTAACTGTGATCTGCAGAAATATCGCACTAGGAGATCAGCTGCAGTCTGGAATGGATAGGCAGGTTTATGTTTTAATGCTTTGAAGCCTAGGATGGATTTGAGATCGCAGCTAAAGCTTACTGCTGGTGTGCTTGAGCTTAAGTACGGACTTTGTGCTATAGGGTGACCATTCATTCCTATTTTTCCCGAGACGTCCTTTATTTTTGTGGTCTAAGAAAATGAAGATTTCAGGATTTCATAAAGAATTTGCGTAAAATCTATTTAATATCGTAATACATTTAAACTATTGTCTTTTGTAACTTACAGTACTTTTTGCACTATAAGGTGCACCGGATCATAAGGCTTACTGTGTGACAATAGTAAGGAACAGGGGAGTCGCCATGTTTTTCTTCTAATTCAGCAGGTCTCACCACTGAGTGATGGTGGAGGTAACTAACGTAAAGCTAAGCTAAGTAAACAAATCTGTAATTCTTAAAAAAAAAAAACATTTTTAAGTAAAACGAATGCTGGATGTTAATCTACACAGATTTCTCTCCTGAAAACTGTTTATTTGGGTGAGTAAAGCGTTTATTTCCGTTTATTTACAGTAAGCTTAGAATTCCAGATTTCCACTAAGGCTGGGTGCAGAAGCATTAGCATTAGCTAGCCACGGTTAGCGCTTGTAAACAGTGCCTGACAGTGCTACACTGAGGAACTCTAAGTGTTCCGGTAACCCAGAGCGATATTAGTTAGCAGTTGGTCCCACATAGCTTGTTTTAACACAGTAAACATGCAGGCTACAGTCCCATATACTTACCTCTGAACAACGAAAGAGCTAGTGCTTAGCACAGTTAGTGGCTAAAGCCAATGCTGCTCCAGCAGTGCTAGCCGGGATTAGCAGCAGGCTACAAGCCTATAATATTCACTTCTGAATGGCGAAAGAGCTAGTGCGGTTAGCAGCTGCAACAACTGGAAGTAAGTTTTTCTCGCACCCTCATTCAGGTGTGTGATGTTTAGAGGAGTTCCTACATTTACAGCCCATTTAAAATCATCCCACAGCATCTTGGATTTAGATCCAGACTTTGACTTTTATTCTTGACCTCTATTCTAGAACATTTAAATATTCCTTGGTGGGTTTTCTGGAATGTTTTGGGTCATTGTCATGCTACATGGTCCACTTCTGCTTCAGATAGTGTATTCTGTAATAAAGGGCTTGCCAGACTTGCTGCGGAGAACTTTAGTTCTGCGGTGTTTTTTTTTTTTTCTTCTGTACAGCAAGTTTTGCTGCTTCCACTTATCCCATGAATAACTAATTTTTTGTCTCTTTTCAATGGCAGATTACCTGCAGCTAATGTGGTGCACCTGAATCTAATTTTGCACATTTTAAGTAGCAATAAATGTGGGTGTGTCCTTATGTTTTCCTCATACGAGAATGGAATTTCTGTTAATTATATTGAACAAATAATTCATACAAGACATTTGTCCAATTTAATCTTATTTCCCAATACCGTCAACTCAATTTATGTTTTAATATGTTAAAAAGACAATGTTTTTTTTTTAGGCTGTTTATTATTGTTGGTCTTAAAAGCAAATGCTTATGTGTAATATTTATTAACATAGATGCAATTTTTTTGAGATATTTAATCCCTTCCACCCTCACACACAAACACACACAAACACACACACACACACACACACACACACAGCATCACAGTCCTAATTAAGACCTATCTGAAGTTCCCCGGCCACAGCATTCCAAATCCATCCAAACAGTGGACGCCTGTGTGTTCGCTTTATTAAAAAATAAAATAAAATAATTATCTGAATGTAAAATAAATCAATTGTCCTGAACAGCCAGCACTCACCTGCACTATACATACACACTCTCTATGCACAGACCTAACTCACTGTATCACTGAACCCTGCCTCTTCTAAACCCTCTTCCTGTACATGTGTGCTCTTCCCACCTGTGCTCTAACCCCTCTGACCCCTCTCCTCTCTTTACCTGCTGCGGCTGATGCCATGCAGTCGACAGAGGTAAGAGAATCCTCCTATACTTTACCTCTCTGTCCTGGGACAGGTTATGGTCTTTTTGAGTCTATATATTGTGTGTTTTGCTTATGATTGTGTGTGTGTGTTATTCATATGTTTTTAAAGAATGTATGTTTGTGTGTTCGGGATGCACTGTACATTTAAAAGAAAAACTGCAAAAAATCCATTGGGAAAAAAATAGACAAAATATATGTGAAATAATAAAAAATAAATAAAAGACCACTTCAGTTTCTGAATCAGTTTCTCTGATTTTGCTATTTATAGGTATATGTTTAACTAAAATAAACATTGTTGCTTTATTCTATAAACTAAGGACAAAATTTCTCCCAAATTCTAAACAAAAATATTGTCATTTAGAGCATTTATTTTCAGAAAATGAGAAATGTCTGAAATAACAAAAAGAAAAGATGCAGAGCCTTCAGACCTCAAATAATGCAAAGAAAACAAGTTAATATTCATAAAGATTTAGGAGTTCATAAATCAACATTTGGTAGAATAACCCTGAAACCCTGAAACAGTTTTTATGCATCTTGGCACGTTCTCCTCCAACGGTCTTACACACTGCTTTTGGATAATTTAATGCCACTCCTGGTGCAAAAATTAAAGCAGTTCAGCTTGGTTTGATGGCTTGTGATCATCCACCTTCCTCTTGATTATACTTTATTATAGTTTTAAATTTGGTAAAAAAATCTGGCTGTTAGTATGGCAGCTACACTGTTTCAGCTGTGTCTCTTAGTATAGCGACTTTAATATAGCTTTTAGCATGGCATCTACACTGTTTCATCTCTGTCTGTTAGTATAGTGGCTTTAATCTGGCTGTTAGCATGGCAGCTACACTGTTTCAACTGTGTCTGTTAGTATAGCGACTTTAATCTGGTTGTTAGCATGGCAACTACACTGTTTCATCTGTGTCTGTTAATATAGTGACTTAAATCTTGCTGTTAGCATCACGTCTAAACTGTTAAAGCTGTGTCTGTTAGTATAGCGCATGTAATCTGGCTGTTAGCATTGCGGCTAAAACGCTCCAGCAAGGCCGACTGCTGTGACTTCATATGTTTTTTCAAATTAAAAGCCCTTAACAGAATTTCGTAATTGCTATTTCATGACACTTCGTGAAATTCTGAAGCAGCATTTGTCTGCTGTAACGTTAAACATGTCTTAGTGTTCAGTTAAAAAAAGACAAAAAATGCATTTAGATAATTGAGTGTTGAAAAAAGTGGCAAAATAAATTAAAATCTGTGAATAAAAGTGATCAGTGTATTCTGTATTTTGTTATTCTGTCTTCAGCCAAATATTTTTAGTTTTGTTGAATTTTAAATTAGGGAAACAAATGATAATTTCAGTGCATCCCTTGTGTGTGTTTGGGTAAAAACAGGTGTATGTAATTACTGCAGTATAGCGTAGATCATGTATAAGTATAAATATAGATAAGGAAGTAAGTGCCACCTGCATGAGCGAATAGAGAGCTGCTGCTACTCTACTAGTGTTGTGACTGAACCTCACTCACTCACACTCCCTCTGCTTCTTCACAGCTTCAGCCCCATGGAAAAAAAAATCAGGTAAGGCGCCATGGCTCAGAGAGAGCCTGTAAATCTGTTTATGAGCTGCATCCACAAGCAGGAGTCACCATATGTGTGTGTGTGTGTCTGTGTCTGTGTGTGTGTGTGTGTGTTTACAGAGTTCGAATCCTCACAAGCTACAGAGAAGAAGAGGACAGTCTATCAGATGGCTCTGAGTAAGGAATATTTGCTGTCCTAGACGTATTAGACCATTCGAATGAATGTTTTTAGCTAACTGTGAAGAAGTACTGCCAATAGAATAGGACCCTCTGGAGCAGATAAACATAAACATGAACCTATTGGCACCGTATATAAAGTCATAATGCCAGTTATAAAGCCACCTGTACTTTTGGAATGAGTTGAAGTTGAAGAGTAAGGGATGGATGAGGTGGGGTGGTGATCATTCAACATCTTGACCTCATCATCCTGGCTCATGTCTTAAATGCAATCAATCAAATACCCACATCAATTGTCCAAATCCGTTAGAAAACCTTCCCTAGACAGTTTGAGACTAGTTACTCCCAACAACAGCAGGATAAAATATTTTTAAATAACCTTGATTTTAAAAGAGAGAATAAATGAGCAATGTCCCTAGTTTATTTTTGTCCATACATTGTGTCTGTTGTGTTTGCTGTGTAATTAATAATTTTAAACGATTAGGTGCTTTTTGTGTAGGTAGCAAATAAAGCAGAGTTAGGCAGGAATTGTTTGTTTTTTTGTTGCTTCTGGGCTCCCCCTAGAGTCTAGGAGTGTAATTCGTGCTTTAAGTCATTTCTAAAGGACATGCTTTACACATGCACTTCTGGACAAGTTAGATAGCAGCAGTGCAGTCATGAGTCGCAATGATTGCAACACTTTTCTTTCTCACACGTTACTTTCCAACAATGGTTATATGATATTTAAGCATAGAAATGATGCACAAAGTTGCTTTAAAGCTTCAGGATTGTTCCTTTATTATTATTATAATAATATTCTAAAAAAAGTATCTTGGTCATTACCAATCTGAGCCTAAATGCTGCCACTGCTCATTGAAACTTTGGTGGAGCTGCAAGAGATCTCTGTCCAGAACTGTATAACGTTCCAATTTGTTTAAAATCATGCTTGTTTCATTTCAGAAGTAGTAGGAAGTAGCACATTCACGAAGTGTCCTCCTTTTCAAAACTTGTTTCTTTCTTTTCTCAGATAAACTGGATGAGATTTTAGCCGCAGCACAGCAGACCATCAGTACCAACGAGACACCAGTGCCACGGACTCAGGGGGTGAAGCGGGAGAGAGGCCGAGGCTTTTATAATGAGGTGTGTGGTGTGTGTGTGTCTGCTTTGGATGTGTGTTTATGGTGATTTCTGTGTATTTACCAGCGAAAATGCCATGTCCACAGTTTTTACAGGCTCAGAATTACAGCACCCTCTGGTGGCCAAAAATGACACGTTTTAAGACATAAGATATCATCTGTGTCAGACAGAAATCTTATCTATGCAGTTTGGTCATTTTTCACTTCTTGGCATAATGTGAATCTATTAGTTCTTTATATTGTGTTAGATGTCCATGATGAATGGACCAATAGAAATGCTTGATAAGGACTTGTTCTTTTTACATTGACAACTATTAAAAAAGTAACACATTTCACCCTATATTGCACACTGCTCTTTACTTTCTTAACTACTTAATATTGACACAGTTAGGATCATACACTTTGAAAGAGAACCCCATAAAAAGTAGTAAACTAGGATTCTTTGTGTTTTAAGAGCATTTTAAAATGTATAATTATTCTTCTAAAATACTAAAATAACAGATGTTTAACTTTTTCCCCCTTCCTTCCAATCTTTTTCTTCACCAGCAAAATTTTGACCAATCAGGGATGGGATTGACGTCATCTGGGGCAGGGTTGGGATTCGACCGTGGCCCATTTGTCTCTGGCCACGCTCCCCAGCACGGTATGCTGCGACAGAAGTCCATCGGTGAGGCTGTCCGTCTGCCTGTCTGTCTGCTCACTTGTCTGTCCGTCCTGCCATGGTGCCGTCTGTCCGTGGTGCCTTTGCTTCTAGAGTGCCACACTCAATATAGCTTTGGGTGCAGTAGTTTGAATAATGGCTTAAATCCTGTGAGCTTTCACGTCTTCATTTTCCTCCACTGATTCAGTCTGGAATTATCTTGCTTGTCTAATAAGTACAAACACAGAGGCTCCTGAGGCTGACGTTGGGAGTTGCCAGACTGAATCACTGGACAAAAACACAGTGAACTCTCACAAGAATCAGGAGGGTTTGTGCCAGGCTACTATTGGCTACTATTGCTTTTCTTTCCCAAACACATCCAAAGTGGGATTGGAGCAAACCTGACAATACCGTCCATGCTTTGGCTGTTTTGGTAGCATCTTAGATAAGAAGTTAAACTGGGTTTTGGGAAGTAGTGCAATCACTGACCACAGTCACTTCACTTATTATTTAACTGCATGCAGTTTAACTTCATAGTTAAGCTGTGTTTTATAATAATAGCATTATACATGATTATTAGTCTTTCTAAGGAAGCTTAAAAAAAAAAACACGGTGCAAATCTTTCTTTGGCTAACTTAGGACTTAATTCCGCTTGGATTTAAAACTTTGTGTACTTTTTGTCTTAGTGCATGCTGCGTTGTAGTTTTAGATCGCTGCCTATTGTGCTTTGTGTGTCTTTCTTTTTTATGTTTACTGTAACACAGACATTCACTTTGCAACTAACAAATACAAGTAAGAACTGACAAAAAAGACCGCTTTGCTGCAGTAGAGTACTAACCTCTGCCTGTTATTAAGGATATCACTGTATAATGTGCCCAATAATGATAAACAGACAAGCTGGTGAACAAGCAGACAGACCGACAGACAGACAACAGAAGTATTACAAGATGGACTTGAATTCCATTTTAATTTCAGTGGTTATAGAACTTATTTTATTTTCCCCCTGTGGGTTTTTTTCTATCTCTTTTCCTATTCCTCCATGTCTATTCGACCTTTTCTATGGTCCTGGCTTTCACTCTCTAACATTATTGTCCTAAAACTTTTACTTAAGTTTTCAATCTTTCTTTCTTCTCACTCCTTTCATCTCTTGCTCTTCAGGGGTTCCAGAGGAGGAGAAGCAATTTCTTCATCCTCCAGCCATGAAGTTTGCACGAAGCCTCTCAGTCCCTGGCCCAGATGACATTCCCCCTCCCCCCACCACGGCACCCCCTGATCCTCCTTTCTCCTCAGCACCCCCTCTTGGCTGGAGGGGAAAGACATCCCAACAACCCTCAGTATCAGTTTCCCAGTCTACCTCCACCTCGAGCCACTATCAGCTTTACTCTCAGTCATCTCACTTTGCTCATGGACCCAGAGATAGGTCGCCTGGACCCCCTACAAGCTCTGCAGCAGCAGACCATGCAACTTCTTACTCCCATGCCCAGTCTCACTCCTCTGTCCCCAGTAGGACTGCCTCCAGGAAAGTGGTGGGTTACACAGGAGATTCAGCGTCGGCTGGAGGTGCAGCAGGAGCACGATCGGCTGGTTTGAGGAGAGGCTACAGCAATGCAGTCCCACCCACTAGTGTGGCCACAGTGATCCCCCAGCAGCAACAGACCACCCAGAGCCAACCAGCAAGGACGGAAAGAGGTGCAGCTGGATCGACAGCAGCAGCCGGAGTCCCAAAAGGAGGTGTGCGAAGAGGCAAGGGACCACTAGTCAAGCAGTCCAAGGTAGAAGACCTCCGTTCTGGGCAAGGCACGCTAGTAGGGAAAAGTTCTGTGGAGAAAAGCTCTATCCCTATCCCTACCATCATCGTGAAAGCACCCTCCACAAGCAGCAGTGGACGCAGTAGCCAAGGAAGCAGTGTGGAAGCAGAGCCTCCACCTAGTAGTGAAAGTGAAATTTCCAAACCTCCACCTGGAGCACCACCACCTGCCCCTACAATGCCCCCTCCTGCGCCACCCTCCATCCCTGCACCTCCACCCCCTTCACTTCCTCCTTTGCGGGCCCAAGAGA
Source organism: Astyanax mexicanus (assembly GCF_023375975.1). Classification (NCBI taxonomy): domain Eukaryota; kingdom Metazoa; phylum Chordata; class Actinopteri; order Characiformes; family Acestrorhamphidae; genus Astyanax; species Astyanax mexicanus. The sequence goes on along the minus strand of NC_064426.1, from coordinate 18,712,872 downwards.
GCCTAGACTTTACCAGCCAGTTTGGGGCTGCTATTGTGGGAGCAGCTCGTAGGGATCGCGAGCGCTTTCACGAAGCCCGTCGCAAAAGCGCCTCCTTTTTCCTTTCAGCTGAGGAGGAATTAGCGGGCAGCACTGGAGGACTAGGAGGAGGAACAGGAAGGAGCCAGGTGTCTCAGCAGCCCCAGCAGCAGCAACTTGGCACCCAACCTTCACCACGCCTGAGGCCCTCCAAATCTATAGATGAAGGCATGTTCTCTGGAGACACCTTCATTCACCATGCCCGTAGCATGCCACCTGCCTTTGGACTGCCTGAGTACTCCACTCAAGCTCCATCAGGGGACTATCAGCCCAAGTCTGTTCCTGCTGACTTTTACTTGGCAGGTAGCCGTCAGCAGCCACAACAGCAGCAGCAGCCTCCTACCACCACTTTCATCCATCCCTTAACAGGAAAAGTCCTGGACCCTTCATCTCCCCTGGGACTTGCTTTGGCTGCTCGGGAGCGTGCCCTGAAGGATGATGGGCGCATGCGCAGGGAGAGGGGTGAGCACCACTTCAGCCGCCAGCTATCCAGTGTGGGAGCCTTCCCTCCTTCTCACTCCGTTGCTCCATCAGCCTCTGTCAGCTCTTCCGCCGCTCAGTCCTCTAGCTCTTCCTCATACCTCGTCACTTCATCTTCTTTGGCCGCGACTACGCCTTCCACACGACCTCCATCACCCAGGATCCTGAGGGGAACAGGAGGAGGTTGGGGAGACGATGGAATGGCAGGGGAACGAAGTGAGAGGGAAGCACCTGGAGCAGCTCCTTCATCCCGGGAAGGACTAAGGGTCCGTTTCTCTGAGGATAAAACTGTCCACACACACCACTACCAATCTCAGCACTACCAACCCACCCAGAAAGAACGGGAAAGGGAACGACAGAGGGAACGTTCACGGGAAAGGGAGAGGGAGAGAGAGAGGGAACGTGAGATGGAAAGAGTTCAGAGTCAGCAGCAGCCACAGCCATCTGCACAGCCAACTACTCAACAGCCTCGGAGACCATCCTTTTTGAGAATGGAAAGTGAGGCTGGAGCATATATTCTGTCCCTGACTCCCCCTTCACCTCCAGCCACTGCTGCACCCACACACCCAGGAGGGGGAGGGACTGGGGGAGAAGGATCCAGTGGTGGTGGGAGTCTCATGGTCCTCCCTCCTCCTGCACCATCAGTAGATGCAGATGATGAGTTTGTGTTTGCCGATCCTTTACCACCTCCCCTGGAGTTTGCTAACAGTTTTGACAGAGGAGCAGGTTATTCCGGGATGATGGCTAACAATGTGGCGATTAGGCAGCAGCAACAGCATCGTCACCCCCCTCCACCTCCACCACCTCCTCCTCCACCCCCCCAAAAAGACACTTTCATAACCGGCTTCCCCGCCCACACACCACTGCCCTCTCCACAGGCCGGCGACTCTACCGCCTCCAGTCTTACTTCCTATGACAGTGAAGTGGCAAATCTGACTCAGTCTGCCCCTTCACCATCTCCATCCTCTCCCAACCCTCCTCCACCAGCTTCGCCTTCCAGATTGCAACCTTCTGGCCCTCCTCCCCCTCCTTCTGTGTCTCCTCCTCCTCCACCTACCTCATACCATAGACCCTTCAGCTTAGCCCAGTCTCATCATCTCTACAACAGCGCTCCCACAACAGGTCGTGCTTCTTCCCCCACACCTCCACCTGTCTCAATCCCAGCTCCCCCTGCATACCGAGGACCTCCTGCTGCTCCTTCAACGGCTGCCACGTCTGCCCCTTTGAGGGGCACCTTTACCCTGTCCACGACCGCAACCTGTGCTACAGCTACAACCACCACTGCTAGTATTGCTGCTAGCACTGCTACTGGCATTGCCAGTAACATTGGTATGACCCCTTACACCCAGCGCATTGCAACTGTTTCCACAGTGGCTACAGGAAGTGGTAGTAGGCGGGCTAGTGCAGAGCACCACCCACCACCAACCTCAGTGTCAGGCAAGAGTGGGGAATCCCAGGAAACTGTGGTGGATTCTGGAATCGAGGAGCTGGACAGTCGTAGCAGCAGTGATCATCATCTGGACAACATCCTTGCTCTCAGTGGAAGGGAGAGGTTGGAGAGAATGGGCATGGGAAGTTTGGGTGGAAGCGGAGAGAGAGTGGGAGGAATGGTGGAGAGTGACAGGTTAAGTGGAGCAGACTTCTTGGAGTCCTACATGAGTTACCTGGATGGACAGACTTTTGAAATGCACAATGCCAAAGCAGCCAGCCCCGCATCCACATACCCGAAAACGCAGCGGTTTAGAGAGGGCAGCCGGGCCGGTGACCTCAGAAGGCAGACAAGCACGGCTCCTCCAGCATACCACAGGCGACGAGAGGAAGAAGAACCTGAAGAAGAGGAGCCAGAGGAAGGAGAGGAAGAAGACGTGAGCACCCGGGATGGATATGGGATTAGGGAAGGACAAGGCTTGGCACGCTCATCTGTAATGTACTTTGATCGCCCCCGTACCCCTGAGATGAAGCCTCTTTGGGGTGAAGGGTCAGGGGGGGCAGGGCAGGGCATTGGGGACAGTGGAACTCAGGCTGGAGGAACGTACATGGAAGGACGTAAACTCCATCCTCCCATGTCCGGCATGAAGGCAAGCATCATTAGTGAACTGAACACCAAGTTACAGCAGAGAAGCAAAGGAATAGAGAGCTGGGGATCACAGCGATCACTGAGCAGACACAGGTGTGTATGAGCATGTGTCCAGTATGTGTTAGACTGAACTACTGCGTCATTGTTCATGCATGAGAAAAAAGCATTGGACACAATATCTTTGACTACAGTGTATTGTGGGTATGAAGGTAAGAAGAATGGGAACCAGATCACCATTTCCAGACCACCACTTCTAATGAATGTTTTCAGCTAGTGCAGTCATTGCTGATACAGGTATTCAGTTGCAGTTTCAATTTTGAAAAATAGTCAATAGAATAGGAAGCTCAGGTCACTGAACCCAACACCACTTTTTGGCTAAAGGGTTGTAAGTCCCCCGTCTTTGGACTGTGGAACTTTACCTTTAGTATAAAATAGAAGTTTGTTTATATCTGTACACCAGCAAGGTGAATCTATTGCAAGTAGATATGCTGATCACCTCTATGTTAATCAGATAGGAGAACCTGTTAGGAGAGTTAGGAGTCTTGGCCAAGGACTATTATCGGTATAAAATGATGTGCTTGTCCAGCCAGGAAATTAAACCCTAGTCTAAAGCAGAGAAGACAGTGTTGTTTGCCACTGCACCACACCGACTGCATGTTTCTGTGATCCAAAGCAACAGTACATTGGATAAATACATGCAGAAGTAATGTTTGCTTGCTGACTATGCTAAGGACATGCTAAGGACCTTGCATGGATTTTCTAACCCTATGAAATGTCTTGTCCCATCCTTGCCTGCTCCTTGAGTGGTAATGGCTTCCTGAAACATGCATGAGATTGTGGTTGGGAGTCATCTCTGAATCGATCTGCATCCTCTGTGCGTACTCTGTCATTACATGTGCGTCTAAATTGTTTCCTCTTTTTGTGATTTCTGCTTTTATCCCTCTATCCATGTACATCTGTCTGTTCGTCCTCAGACACAGGTAACTGCAACACTATGCACTATACAGTTTGTTTCTTTCTGGATCTGTGGTTCAGAAACCTGGTCTTGGAGTGCTCTTGCTCCGCATGTTTTATTTTGCCTTTCTGTAACACACTTGACCCAAGTAATTAGCTAATTAGCAAACCTATTTTTGAGATGAGGTTGGTGTGTTACAGCTGGGAACACAATAAAAATGCTGTATGAGCAAAGCTACTTTAAGGTCGGAAACAATTGGCCTACATGTCTCTTTGTATCATTTTCCTCTATTTATCATGGTTGTTCTTTCTTTCTCTGTCTTAATCCATTTTTCTCCAACTCTTCAGGTTCTCAGAGGACTCCACAGGTGCCTTGAGTCCGCCATCGGTCCGCTCGCCTTCTCCATCTCCTCTTTCTCAGCCTAATCTGTCTCCCTCTCCCACCGCCTCCTCCCAACCTCCTCTCTATCCGCACTGGGCTCGTTCGCCATCTCCTCAGCCTCCAGCTGCCACGTCTCAGCCACCTCCAGCCCGCTCCCACTCTCCAGTCTCCCCTTCCTCTGCTTATGCCCCATATCCCACCTCTCCCAAACACAGGCCTGTGTATCGCACCAAAGCTTTGGAATTTCAGTTCATCCCAAGCCGGGAGTCCCGCAAGGCAGAGTCCCATCACTCGCAGCGCCGCAGAGCACCAAGTCCACTTATTTCTCCCTCAGATCGGCCCAAACTTGGTCCGCCACGGCCATCTTCCCTTCCTATCCTTCCCACCACACCCCTCTACAGCAGCCTCTATGACCTCCGGGGCTCCATTACCCCTCCGTCGCCCGCAAACCCTCTGGGTGACCCCTATTTCTCCCCTTCTCCACCTCTGTTTGCCCCTTCTGGTGCACCACCACCTCCAAATTCATCTTTGGTTGTGTCTCGCTCCCTCTCGCCCACCCATTTTCTCTCTGGGACATCCTCCCCACCCCTCCACTCAATAGCTCCACCCACATGCCTCAGTTACCCCCACTTGCCCCCTCCATCGCCCTCCAAACCCTTTGCATCCAAGCCCTTGCCCTACTGGACCAAGTACGACGTGGCTGACTGGCTGGCCTATCTGAACCTGGCCGAGCACAGGGAGCGCTTCCTTGACAACGAAATCGATGGCACGCACCTTCCTTCCCTTACCAAGGAGGACTACCTGGACCTGGGCGTGACCCGGGTGGGCCACCGCATGAATATAGAGAGAGCGCTCAGGAGGGTGATGGACAGGTGAGAAGAGAGAGCGAGAGAGCAAGTGAGAGAGGAGGAGAGGCGAGAGAGTGTGGAGAGGGGCGAATAACAGTGGAAGTGCATGAAAACTGAGAACATCACTGAGAGAGTTTGCTACTGCATGAGCTTGAACGATGGCTTGTATAGAAGGGAAAGGGGACGGGAAAGAGAAAGGAATCAAGAGAGCGGAGTTGCATGAGAGGAAAAATGAAAGATAGGAATAGAAAGATGAAGTAATAGGAAAAGGAATAGGGGGAGGATGTTTGCACGAAAGACAAGAGAACGAGGTTCTGTTCCTTGATAAAGCCTTTCCACTTTCCCTCCTGTATCAGGCTATCTAGCTCTTTTCCCATTTCGGCTCTCTCCCCTCGGGATGGACGGACAGAGAGGACAAGGGATGAGGGCCCCCGGCGCTGAGAGAGAAAGAGTGGGAGTGAGAAAGAGTGAGAAAGAGAGGAAGAGAAAACGTTGGGGGAACACTTGAGGAAGCTCAAGCAAGCGTCTGCTGCTGCTAGCCAAGGCTGACCCATTCCTGGATTAATGAAAGCCAAGAGGAACACCACACCATCATCCACCAGGGAAGAAAAAGAGGGAAAGAAATGAGGGAAATATCACCACCCCCGCCCAGGGTCATCGATTTTCCGGACCACAATCCAGACACACCTCACACTTCACCCGCAGATATAGACACATGGTACACTCACACCCTGTACATACACTAATCAAAGCAAGGCCTGATGTGATTAATACAGAAACAGGGAATACTAACAACTCAGAAACGTGACAGTAACATAACTGAGCCAAATATTTTGAGAGAAACAATCGAATGCTCTGTTACGTTCTTCGGTTTTATTCATTTAGATTTTTGATTTGTAACTCTTATCTGTTTTGTGAGTCTTGGGAAAATGGAATGGATAGAAAGAGCGATAGCGAGTCCTTGAGTGGAGTCTTTTTTTCTTGTTTATTCTCGGCCTTCAAGTTCGGTCCGCGTCGCTGACGACTTTATGCCTTATTCTCCCCTGTCCCAGCGGATTTGGTTTGGTTGAATTTTGCCTTTGACCAAAAATCCAGCTGAGAGGCGAGAATCCGCCCGACTTCTGGCGCAGCCTTCTCAGACGCTGCTCGATTGGTAGATTCCCAATTGACGAGAGAAAGAAGCTGATTGGTGGAGGCCAAACATAGGGAATAATGACATGACTGGTTTTCCTACTGCAAGTCATAAACAGCCGTGGCCAGTTTACTGCCTGATATATACTTGCTGAGCGTGTCGATGTGTGAACCCCTCTTTTGAATGCGTTTGGTGAGTGTGTGTCTGCGTGTGTGTGTGTGTGTGTGTCTGCGCGTGTGAACGCGTGTGATGTTTGTAGAGGTGTGAATGTGTTCAGTTTTTCAGTTTTTACCTCTGTTTGGCTTTGTGCCAAACCTCTTTGCTTTGGTCTTGTGCTGACGTTGTATTTCACTAGAACTTCTTTACCTTCTCATGTCATGAACTGACATATACGTAAATATATATATATTATATATTATATATAAATATATATATATCTCTATACAGACTGGTCACTGTATTACACACCCGTAGCAAAAAATAAGTGCCCAGACCAACTGAATAGACACACACACACACACACACATACACCCTCTATACACTTGCAAACACACACACATATACACACATACATGCACGCACGCATATCTACAGACACACCTACAAATATGAACACACAGCTTTTATTTATATTAGAAATATGGGACACCTAAATATATATCTATGTATGGATCAAAGCTGAATGACAATTAACAAAAAAGTGCAAAAAAAAAACGTCTAGAAGGAAGATACCAACAAAAAAGAAACGCTGAAAAATTGATCAATGTTTTTACTACGACAGACTCTCACAGCGTACAAGTGACTGCTCTACCATACAGAGGTTCAGGAAAGAGAGGGAGGCCAAAATCTCTCTTTTCAAACCACTCCCCTTCCACTCTTCCTCCTTCCAAAAAAGCACTCTTTCCAAGGAGGCGACGCAATGAGGAACGTGCATCCAGACGCCCTGGGTCCACAGGAATACATGCTTATATGTTTTAATATGACGATTGTTCTTATAACGAGTTTTTAAACTTTAAATGGATCTGGAATACTCCTATTGTTATAAAAAAAGAGAGATTTATTGTTATTTAGTGCAGTCATTCTCCTCAGTGTCCTTCCTGTTATCCATGTGAGGTTTTGGGTTACTGCATCACAGCTTTTCTGTTTCAGTGGTGAAGGTTTGCAGGCTTTCGGTCTGTTTCTTTTTGTCTCTTTTGGACTCGAGGCCTCTGTGACTTACTGTTTGGAAACTTTACATTCTGCTCCCCTTTACCACGCAGTCAAACCGAAAATGAACAAAAAAAATGCCGCTATATGCAATGACTATCAGTGAAACCACTTCTTTAAATGTGAAAAACACCTGTACTGTCCCACGTGGAACTCTACTTTTGCACCAGGTGTGTGGTAAGACGAAGCTGGCCACTCTCAGCCCTCAGTCCTCCCATCATGCAGTTGCTCCATCAGTGAAAAAAGGGCTTTTCCATCCCTTCTCCTTTCCTCTGACCAGTTAGCAAACTTGTCCCCCTTTTTCTTTGGTCTTCATTTCCAGGGGTTTGTTCCAAAGTTTGGGGAAGAGTTCTCCTCATCCATTTATTTTCCTACAGAGATAAAGAAACGTGAAAGAGAAAGAGAGAGAGCGAGAGAGAGAGAAATTTATTCATCAGACAAAAAAAAAAAAAAAACCCTAAGCAGCCGCTATGTTGAACAAAAAGCTGGAAGGAGATGCTGGTGGTGGTGTTGTTTGCCGATAACAGTAAGGACAATGAAACACATGATCATCCTAAATATGGTTTGAGATGTAAAGAAAAAGAAGTCCACCTTCTAAAGAATCTCTGTCTTCCAAATAATGTTTAACATGAAAAAAAAAGATCTTTGTTATTTATGCCCAATGCTTTCTACACATCCTGTCACAGTCCTCGTGTCTGTCTCGCTGGGATCATACTGTACTTTTGCCACGCGGTCTGAGGTTTGGTAGCTACAGTGTCTTCTTGCACTTTTGCAGCGGTGGTTCTCACAATAGACTGGACAGCAGAAGGCCTGTTACACACTTGAGTTCACACTTGAGGTTGTGTTTGTGTGCGCTCATATCGTTGTTGTGATGCAAAAACCTTGTGTCCAAAATGGCAAATTGGACACAAGAGAAGTTTTTTCCATTTTTAATGGAAGTCAGTGTAAAAATATTTTATTTTATTTTATTTTATTGTCATTTTGGAGCATTTTTATTGATCAATTCAAAGGTTTTTGCATGGCAGTAGATTTTTCAGTAGACTTTTTCAAATAATACATCTTGGAAATGATATTGGGCCCTATGGTGACATTTTAACGTGTTTTTTTTTTCTTTGTAAATTTGTCAACAGCCTTTACTTTCATATGGTTTCATTGTCACTTCACTTAAATTCTCCCAATATCCCAAACAGTACAAAAAAATAGTCCTGCCAACTTAAAGTAATAAAGTATTTGATAACAGAGTTTTCTTTTTATTATTATTATTATTAACCAGACTTAATAGTTAGTTAATCTAACGTTCTTCTAACTCACATGTTTATCTTAGGCATCTCAGTTTGGTCAACAATACAATTTGAGTATTGCCTCAAGCCCATTGGAACATGAACTGTAGCTGAAACTCATGATATCTGTCTAAGATGTTTAGTCTGTCTTCTAGGGCCACTCTAGAGCTGTGAATTGTCCCTAAATAAACTTTTTCTATTCTTTTACCACATAAATGTATATCATTTCACAGCTCAGAGAGAGTCAGGAGATCATACATGTTAAACCTAATAAACAGTAAACAAACTGGGGAAAAGTGGGAGGTAATACATATCTAAACATCTTATCTTACACAGTGTTTAAAAGAAAAATCTGGTGTGAAATGGACTTGGGATGTAGTGAAACCATAGACTGTATACAAGTATGGACAGGATGACAGCGAACAGTTGAAAAGTGAAGCCACTACATCTCTTACGCCCTCTGGTGGCTGGCTCCAGTACAACTCATAACCCCACCTATTTCTATGCATTTGAATTAGAGATTACAGAATTTTTAATCTAAAATTACAAACAATTTTTTTGGAAGTTCTGTACATTCTGTAAGCCCCACTCCTATGTTGATAACGCCCAGTGTTTTCTTTACAGTTACTGCATAATGAGAGTGAAAGGGGACATCCTGTCCATAGTTATATACAGTCTATAAGTGAGACATGATATCGAGTATGAATTTTGTCGAATAGCTGACCTTCATTCACCCCCAGCTTTCCGAAGTACAGCACGTTAAGCTCCCAACAGGCTTACAATGCTAGTGATAGGGGTATATTGTTCATCACAAATCACTATTTTTACACCATTAACAAGCTCAAAGTAGCTCCACACTTCAGTGGTAGAATTCTGAGGGCCCTGACATTTAAGGCACTGAGAACTTCCAAAGTGCACAGATAGTTTATTTAAAAAAAAAACAGTTTATACACAGAATACCTTCATGTAGTTCTCAGGCACCGCCATCTTGAAATTAAGTCACGATTAGTCGACTGGCAAGAACAAACAAATAGGTAGGATAGGGGAAGAGACTGCAATATTAATTCTGTGGAAATGCATGAATATTATACAGCTCTGGAAAAAAAATAAGAGACCACTTCAATTTCTGAATCAGTTTCTCTGATTTTACTATTTATAGGTATGTGTTTGAGTAAAATGAGCATTGTTGTTTTATTCTATAAACTACAGACAATATTTTTCCCAAATGCAAATCAAAATATTGTCATTTAGAGCATTTATTTGCAGAAAATGAGATACAGCTGAAATAACAAAAAAGATGCAGAGCTTTCAGACCTCAAATAATGCAAAGAAAACAAGTTCATATTCATAAAGTTTTAAGAGATCAGAAATCAATAGTTGGTGGAATAACCCTGTTTTTATAATCACAGTTTTCATGCATCTTGGCATGTTCTCCTCCACCAGTCTTACACACTGCTTTTGGATAACATTTTGCCACTCCTGGTGCAAAAATTCAAGCAGTTCAGCTTGGTTTGATGGCTTGTGATCATCCATCTTCCTCTTGATTATATTCCAGAGGTTTTCAATTTGGTAGAATTAAGCAAAGTCATTTTTAAGTTGTCTCTTATTTTTTCCAGAGCTGTATATATATATAGATATTTTCAGCAACAGCTGGAAGTCGTGCATTTCCACAGAATTCATTTTGTAATCGGTTTCCCTATCCTATCTGTTAGTTCATGGTTGTCAGTTGAATTAAAGTGACTTTTTTATTATTTTAATTGTGTAAAATATTTTTTGCATGGGCAAGCCTGTTGGGAGCATCACCTTAAAGCACTATAGTTTGAAATGCTAAGGTGAAGGAAAGTGAGCTATTCAACAGAATGTGTTGCTATCATGTTTCAATACACCAGATTTGTCCTTTAATTACTTTTAGCTGCAGCTCATTTACTAATGATTTTGAAACTTAACTCAATATGTATTGTTGATCAAATTGAGATTAACTAATGAAAAAACTGTGAATAAAAGTTGGCCTTAAACTAATTACACTATTTACAGCGTAATTTGAATTTTGGACATATTTTCTGGAGGCTATTATATATATATATTTTAATACATTATGTTGACTCATCATAAATTATGAAAAGTGTGCATGTGTACTTTTAATAAATGATTTCATCGTGTCGCGCACTTAAACCAAACCACAAACCCCAAGTGTGGACTCAGGACAGGCTGGGAGAGGACGTCTTGTCCTGGGGAAGAACAGCGCGAGGCGTAATAAAAAGTGAATGATCATAGTTTAGCATTAGCTTTCATAGGGGAGGGTGGTTCTTTTAACGTTTTGAGTTATGTTCACGCTCTCCAGCTTTACCGCTGCATCGTCAGGCCACGGCAACATCATAGCACAGTCATTGGCTTAATCATCATCCTGCAGAAGCTGATTTATATAGTCCTAGAGGAGTGCTTTGGGAAAACCACACCAGGCTATGCATATGCAATAGAGATCTGTGCCGAGAAGAGCAAGGTTAAGTACGTTCCTCATTTCACTGCCTCGTCTGAGCGGCGTGGCTACCTACGGCAACTCCATTCCATATAGACCCCATAATATGAATATAGTATCAGTGTTGGGACGCTGGTCAGATGTGTACCATTTGATGCAGTAGCTGAGCGGGGTGTGCAGAAAGCATCCTTATTTTTGTTTTGTTTTATTTGAAGAAGAAAAAAAAATAGTAATGAAAGAAAATTAACTATAAAGAGAGATGAGAGATTATTAACAGACTATATATGTATATGTGGTATACATATACACATTCATATATACATATGAATTACAAATGTTTTAAGATATGAATAAAGTTATTAGAATTATAATAAAGATGCAGGAATAACTTTGAATGCTTTGAGGTTTGTTTGGATTCATTTCTGACAGTTCATTACATCTATTACATGACATCACCAGACTGGGAAGGCCTTGATTAAAAAAACAAAAATTAAAGCTTAGTACTTACTGGGATTTTATTTGGCCAGCAGTTGTGAAAACAGATGTGTTACATTACTAAAAACACAGTTCTTTAGTAAATGTATCTTTCTCTTTTTTCTTGACACAGAAACATACAATTTCAGAGCTCTAAAGTGGAGCGACGTCTAACTGCCTGCTGAAGAGAACATAAGAGCAAATCCCATCAACAGTATACCGTATTTTTCACACTATAAGAAACATTTTGAGACACTATAAGGAACTTCTAATTTAGCAGGTCTCACCGCTGGGTGGTGGTGGGGGGGGGGGGGGGGGGGTAGATAACTAAGTTAAATAAAGCTAAGCTAAGTAAACAAAACTGTAATAAAAAAAGACTTTCTTTTAAAGTCAAACGAGCGCTGGATGTAAATCCACACAGATTTCTCTCCTGAAAACTGTTTATTTAGGTGAGTAATGCGCTTTCTTTTATTTACAGTAAGCTTAGATTTCCAAAATTAGCGGCTAATGCCTCCCGACAGAGCAAAAATGAGGAACTAGAATGAGTGCTCTGGTTAGCCAGGGCAATATTAGATAGCAGTTTGTCCCACGTAGCTTGTTTTAACGCAGTAAAAACACAGATTACAGTCTGATTTAGTCACCTCTGAACGATGAAAGATCTAGCGAGGTTAGCGGCTAATGCCACTCCAGACCATAGACTGTATATAGCTAGACAGAGCATCGTCTCTCAAAAGTGAAGCCACCACAGGTCGGGCGCCCCCTGCTGTTCGGCTGCAGAAAGCTGTGTAACCCCACCCATCCCCATAGGTTTCAATGGCAAAACAGACAACTCTCAATCATGTTTTTTTCTAATATACTTCAATTCTACCTCCTTTATTTAAATGCAGCAGCTAGTGTAACCTCTGATTATATTGTCAAATTTTATATCCCCACAGAATTCGTTTTTTAAAATGTTATTCAGCTCTATTAAAAAAAGGTGTGGTTATTGTAAAAGGGCTGGTTATGGGCGGGACCAATTATTATTTAAATGAGTAGGTTGCTATCCACAGTCTTTCTCCCTCCTCTGGTCTCTGGCCAACATGGCGGAAGATTTTGGCTTCATTTTCATTTAATGAATAGGAACAGAGACACGGCGTCCATCTTTTTTTTTTACAGTCTCTGCTCCAGACCCTGTGCTGAAGAACTAAACTGAAATTCCTTAATAAAGCTGTACTTCATTTGAGTGGCGTTACAGATTCTTACCACCTGACTGAAAATTTTACCAAATTAAAAAGGCAAACTGATGATTTTTGGGAAAATTAAAGGATTTTTAAGTGTGCCTTAGTGTGAAAAGTACAGTACATAAATGACATTTACTCCAGTTTACTCCAGTTACTTGCAGTTTCTGGAAAACAGTTCAGGTCAAATTTGTTAATATTTAATATTTAGATTACCAGGCTTGCACATATACTGATACACTTTAACATAAAAACACTAATTTTTTGAGTCACCTGTTTTTTTAAACAGTCCTGTGGCTATAGTACACAAAATAAAGCATTTAAGTAAGTTCAGTTTTCAGATGAGCCAGCAATGAGAATTGATCAGTAGTGATGACCTCAAAACACAGATTCAAACTAAATCTATTCATTTGAATCAGTTTTGTTACAATGCTTAAAAGTCCAAATTTTATCATGTGTTTTGGTACAGACTCAGTTTTTTTTTCTCCCCCGAAATGTTTCTAAGTGATCCATGAACTGTGCAAACATTAACATTTTAAACATTGTTTTTTGTGAAGAGGAGGGAAGGGAAAAAAGGAAAAAAACTGTAGTGCTTTATTTCTTAATTGAGCAAACCATTAGAATTCATAAAATATAATTTTAACTTTAAACTGTAGTTTAGTTTTGTAGTGGCTGATTAAACATCACTAGAGCAAATATTATTCCAAATCAGTTGGTTCGTTTGATTTCTTCCTCCAAACCCTACACTTTAATCACTATCAAATAGTCTTGAGCACCTAGAACGGACTCCTATTGTCCTTCTTTGGAGCATTGTTGGTACGTGCTGAAACTACACAAGACCTGTCCAACATTTGAGATTAGGACCCAACCACCTAGACCAGCTTGCCAAGTGTCCCAGGAGAGCAGTGTGTAAATTGATCATGACGTTTTACCTCAGGGTATGACTTGAATTTACACCTGTATAAAAAGGGGTTTATTTTTGAGCGAGTTTGAGGTTGAAAAAAAATTAACGTGAGCTGATTGTGGGTTCTGGACTGTACATTTTGTGAACATGTGTAGGAATTTAACATTTGTCAATCCACAGGATCACGTGTAAAAAAATAAGCCAGAAAAAGTACTACCACTCACAGTACAGTGGGTGGTAATGATAGTCAATAGATATTTGGGGGAGGGGGAGACTTTAAGGTCAACCACTGTTAAAACAATGTTGACAGACTTCACAACACCATGCCAAGAAAGCATAAATGGAAACAAATTTATGGAGGTCAAATCCACACTGTACAATCAGTCAACAACAAGTACAATACACTTGTTCTACTAGTGTTAGTCAAAGTCAGACAGTTACAGGTAAAAAGAAACAGTTATGACACTTACAAATCAAGAATTAGACAGACTGGTTTTACAGAATAAATAGTTTTTATTTAGTTCCGTATAAAGTGACATGCTTTAAACAAGTTATTTTCCAACTGGATTAATAAAAACATCAATGCACAATGAACACCAGATGGTGTAGGAGACCAACTTCCCACTTTAGGTACACTTCTCCTCAACACATTTTAAAGTGTTAAGTGAAGTATGTGGCACCCATGAAATACCTTAATTTAAGACTTCACTTGATAATTTTATCAATTTATGAGAAATCCAGAGTGAAATGAACTTGGGGTGTAGTTAAAGGGATGCTGCAAAGGCAGAAAGGACCGCAATAAAAAAAAAAAAAGTTGGAAATGTTGGAAATTTTTATAAAAATTTAAGCAGGACTTATGATTCACAACTTTAAATTAATTAAAAATAAGATTTTGGGTTTAGTGCCTCTATAAACATGGCAAGTACAAGGTTATCAAATAGCCCACCTCCATTCACACACAGCATTCCAAAATATAGCATAAGCTTGCTGAAAGCCCAACAGCTTACAATGCTAACTATAGGAGCACAGCATTGCTCATGGAAAAAAAAATAAAAATAATAATAAAATTTTGTAATCTGTTGTCCTATTCCATCTATTTATTCATGCTTGTCAGTAGACATCACAATCTCAAGATGGGGTGCTCTGAGAACTACCTCAAGTACTGTGTATAAACAGTTTTTTAATAAAGTCCAGTACTTTGTATTAAATGTCAGGGTCCTTGGTATTCTAATGAAGTATGGAGCTACTCCGAGCTTGTCCATGGTGCAAAAGATTTTTGCATGGGTAACATTATGCCCCCATTAAAAGCATGGTAAGTATGTTGGGACTATCACCTAAAAGTGCTGTATTCTGGAATGTCGGGGTGAACAGAGGCCTATTCTGAAAAAAGTATGTACTCATGTTTCACTACATCCCACCATTTCACAAAAGTTCTCCTTTCAGAACATAGTGGCAGCGTCTCCAACCTCTTTCGGACAGTTACTTAAATCTAAATATGTTCATACCATCAATCTTCAGGAATAAAGCCAGATGAACTGTTGAATCACCTGAAACAAGAGCAGAAAAAAAAAACTGGTGTAAGTCACAACTACTGACTATACAAAGCACATTTGTGCTGCACAAGAAAGAAACTAGTTCTCCTCAGACCCCACCATGTCAGGAGTGGGGCTGCACTCTGTATTCACAGACATTCAGAGCCCAGTGCAAAGACATCACTGGAGAACATCTAAACTAAGGTCATGTTATGTTCACACAGCAGGTAAAAAAAGTGGCCCAAATCCAATATTTAGTTTAGGTCTAGCTGGTCAATTTATTAAATGTCACCCTATCTTCAACCCATCTGAAAAGTTGGCAGCGTGTAATTGACAAACATGCACTAAAGAGCAGCGCTTCACATTAAGTTTCGCTTTAATCAGGATCAGAGTCAGGATCTCAAAAGCTATGGAAAGAAATTCAGACTGTGGCTGCGCTCATGAACGAAGGACACATTTTTCGGCCACTGTCAGGTAGATCATTTTATTCTGCTTTGAGGCTGTAGCCGTGATCTGTAGCTGTATTTGACCAATTCATTGGGAAAACTATTATTGGAAGAAACTCACATCGCAAGAACTCTGATTTGGACGTTGCAAGTGGCAATGCTGCAAACTGGATATGAATCAAATTTCAGTACCACATACTAAAGTAACCAAGTTATAATTGAAAAATGTCAGATTGTGTGTTTTGGCAGGGTTGGGTAATATAGCCCTTAAATAATCATAATATTTCAGGGCATATGTGCAATGATTTTCTTGGCAATATAAACAAATTATAATCTACTACTTTAAACATGTGGGAATTTTTTTATCACTATATGAATCAATAAGTTTGATTATAATTAAGTTAAATTGAATTTACCAAATAGCAAAAACCAAATGGTCCATTTTTGAAGCTCAAGTATCTACTTTCATATGAGCCATTAAGCACCAGGGTACAGTGTGTTCATAAAATTTGAAATTTGGCCTAATTTGAGGGTCCTTCTGTTTTTTTTTTTTTTTTTAATCAATGTAGATGGGTTAAAAAACTTCTCAAAGTTAAACAAGTTAATTCCACACATTTCTCCTGAAAACCATTTATTTAAGTGAGTGAAATGCTTTCGTTTATTTACGGTAAGGTTTAATTTCCGATATTTTGATTGAAATGGCCAATAAAAGAACAAAGTAACAAAAAAAATAAATAAATCTAATGTAAATACAAAATAGACTGCATTTAAGAATATCATGCAAGAATATATTTTTTTATATTACTGCGTACAATACTGTATGGCACACCTACTGCTGTGTGAACATAAATATAAAACAAAAAGCCTGCTGTGATCCGACATACCTCAGAATAATTGACGGAGACTCCAGAACAGTCTGGCCCTCACACAACAGAGTCCTCCTGTAAAACAGACACAGAATTCAGTCTCTAAAAACACAACAAAAAGACCAGGAAGTTAATCACAGAGCGAGCTTTAACCAGTAGAGTCTCCTCAGAGCTCCGCCATGTCAGGAGCGGAGCAGCACGTTTATCGCCACAGATATTCTGAGCCCAGTGCAAAGACATCATCAGAGACCCACTATAGCCGGTTTACCGCCAGTAAAACACCTCAACCCTTTTTAGATCCTGCATCCACTACAATAGACAATTTAATTTCTTTATTTAAAAAGGTTGTTTGAGAGCTGTTGATCAGAAGAGACCATGAACAGCCAATGAACAATTTTATAAACCAAGAAAGTAGCATGACCCCGCCTATTGCGAAAAAAAAAAAAAAAAAACAGTAGTGTAAGAACCATTGAGGAAAAGTTTAAACTAATCTTTACTAACTTAACGTGATTTAGAACACATTTTAATATTGTACTGTTCAGAAATAGTTTATGAAATAAAGGTGGATAAAACATCTGAATATATTTAAAAATTACATTTTAGTTATATAGATTTTATAATAGAATATTAGAATTAGATTTGTTAGTTCTTTCCTATGCATTGCAAACGGAAAACAAATCTTATAGTTTTCCCACATCACAGGAGATAATTCTGGAAGAGTTAGTGCCGAATTAAGACAACATTACGTTGCGTTCAGAATTATATAAACTAAATGTAATTTACAATTAAAACTCTATAAAAAATCTGCTCTGTTTTCAGACGGCACTGCACAGATTATGTTTATTATATAACGTTAGTTTAAGAAGGGGAGAAAGCACTTAAACTACACTAAACGATCCTAGCTAGAGAAATGAAAAATAAATGAATAAAAAGGACAAAAAAGTTTAAGCTATAAACACTGAGTAAACAAAATCAGAAAAAAGTTATCTTCATTATTTAAAACACGTAGCTAGCCTAGCTAACTTAGGTTTGCTAACGTAACGTATTTTAGACAGGCAGTGTACGGACTGACCCATTTAAACATTTTCTGTTGCTTTATATAAGAATGCAGTCCCGTGTAAATATTAGCCCTTACAAAAATAACTACAAATATCAGCTGCGTCTTCATTATAAATCTATTACATTATTTATTAATATTTATTAGTATTTTCTTAAAGATGTCTTACCCGCTTACTAAACGCAAAGCCTCTCCTCTCCTTGAGAAACAGTGAAGAAAGAGCGAGCTGCGGATCACATGGCGGCTTTTATATTCCACGCTCTGAAGGTCTCTTAAAGATCCGCCTGCTGTTCCTGACACAGAGCCTGTCAAAATAACAGTCCTCTTTCGACTGTTCAGTAAAACATTTTCATTTTTTTTATTAGATTGTGTAATATATCGTTTACAATTGATAAAATTTATAGAACAAATAAATACAATACAAAATGCAGCTAATACTTGATTAACTCAATACATATCATTAGTTATCATGAACAATGAAATACAAATTAATTTCATTTGTTTCCTCATATTTGTTTGTTTAAAAAATCCATAATTGCTTTTTATAAATGTTGTATTTTTGGATAATTAACTATTCTTAGGCTTTTTATGATATATTCAACTCCAGCAAAAAAAAAATCACTGAATGTAAGTGTATACTTAAATATTTTTTCTTTATGATTATAATAATTTGCAGTAAGAATGAAAAATATATATATTAACAGCAGTTTCAAGAGAATAGAAAGATTTTTATTATTCAAAGTAACAACTTATGTCTTTGAAATAAAACAAAAAAAATTAAGAGACCATATTGCTCTTTTTTTGTTTCATATATACAGTATTGTGGCGGCTCTGGGTTGTGTGTGTGGCTGCCTGTAGGCATGGTTCTGTTCTCCTGTGTGCGAGGATGACAGGGGTGGGGCATCTCCCTTGGGAGGGGTTATGCAGAGAGGGTGGGCACCACTCTGGATCTGCCATCTGGGAGACACACAGCTGGGTTGGTGGCCTTTGGGCTATTTAGCTCTGTGGTTTTATGGTTTAGCTCTCCTAGTCATGTTAAAGACTGTGAGTGAGTGGCAAGCCGGTTCAATAAAAGGAGCTGTTGAGCATTCCGCATGAGTCTCACGGGTGTTCCTTCCTCTTCCACGCCACAGTATTTAAAGGTAATCAGCTGTGCTTTTTCATAATAAGGGCATTCCAATGAAATTGGCCTCTCTGAGATATTTTATACTCTGAGTGAAATGTATGTAGAATATATTTATTATTACAGGATTAGTCTTGAAGGGGAATCCCCTGCAGAGAGGGGAAGTTCAGTAAGTTGTTTAGGTAATACATAAAACATGTAATTCAGTTTTTTGATTTAATGATTTAAAAAAAAAACAATGGGAACAGCTTTAATAACCGTTGTATATTCTTTATATTGAATGGGGAATTTGTTATTTCTAATAAATGTTTCATAAGAAAGAATATATCCATCCTTGCTAAATAAATGAGCAACAAAAACTATTTTTCAATTATAACATTAAGTGAAAAACAATGATTTCTTGCCAACAGTAATAACACTGTTATTCCACAAAAGCTCTTTATGAGGAGAAATTGTGGGAATTGTTTCCAGGCTAACACGACTTCCTGATGAAACCTGCCTAATTTAATTGGTACTTTTTTCAGGTAAGTAATTATATTTTATTATAAAAGGTAAACCACAAATTTTACTAAAAATATGGTTGAGAATTAAGGACCATATTGATTATTTGTTAGTCAACTGCTTTTTAAGCCAGTTTATTTTAAGTGTGTTACACTTAAGGAGACTGATAGCCCAGGACTACACTATAGCTCCAACTCAAGTTAAATAAATCAATAAATGCATTATATAGTTTATTGCAAATCATTTTAAAACATTTCTGTTGTTTCGTTCATCCCAAAATGTAGCTATGACAACAATAAAGGGAAGATCACAAGATTTTATTTATTTTTTTATTTTTATAGATATAATTCAAACATTGTGAAAGGAAAAAAAATAAATAAAAAACAACAATTTGATACAAATATATCCGAAAACCACAAGAAGATACAAAGCAGAAACAGAAAAATAATACAAAGAAGACACAAAAAGGCACAAAAAACATAATAAATATCAAGATTAAAAGAATTCTTATATTAAAAGAGTGAAGAGAAATGACAAAAAATGGAAATTGTCAGTAACTGATGTCTAAATATGAGTGTATATATAACACCGTGTCTATAACACCCTCTAGGGGTAATACTGTGTAATTACTTATAAAACTAAATTAGAGCTAAATAATCCTGCACAGCTGTTTTAGAGAGAGAGAGAGAGAGAGAGAGATAGAGAAAGAGAGAGAGAGAAAGAAGAGAGACGAAGAAAGAGAGAGAGACAAAGAGGAAAAGAGAGAGAGAGGAGAGAGGAAAGGAGGAAGAGAGAGGTACAGAGAGATATACAGAGATAGAGAGAGATAGAGAGGGGGAGCGAAGTGTGAGCTAGGGAGGGAGCAGAAAGAGAGGGAGGGAGGGAGCACGGCACAGGGGGAGAGACCGAGCCACCTCACCAAACATTGACAGTGAGTGAAAGAAGCTGCGGAGAAGAGAGGGAGAAAGAGAGAGAGGGAGAGAAAGAGAGATAGAGGAAGATAGGGGGAGAGAGAGAGAGAGAGAGAGAGAGGGAGGGAGTGGTGGACTTGGTGATCTACAGAGTGGAGTCTTAAGTTTCCAGAAGAAAAGAGACTGAATAAGTAAGTCAGTAAACTCACAGAGAAAAAGTTTGAGGTGAGTCTTTCCCTTCTTTTTTTCTGCTGTGTGTGTGTGTGTGTGTGTGTGTGTGTGTGTGTGTGTGTGGTGCAGTTGGCTCTTCAGTGGGTCGGTGTGGCATGTTATGCATGATCCATACTCTATTTCTGTCACATGCATTCACAAACTGCTATATATTTCCTTGGAGCTCGTGTGTGTGTGTGTGTGTGTGTGTGTGTGTGTGTGTGTATGTGTGTATGTGTGTGTGTGTGACTGTCAAAATGAGGACAGAGGGAGGAGAGAGAGAGAAAGAGGGTGGGTGAGGGGTACAGCAGTGCTATGAGGGGGATTGAAAGGGGGTCTCAGTCACTGCGGCTGTTGAACTTTTACAGAAGTTTGATTTTATTAGTTATATAAAACTTCATTTGATTTCAGTGAATTACGGTTAATTAAAGTGATCAAATTTAAGGGTCATTATATGGGTTCAGACTTCAGGCTCTCAGAACTACAGAACACACCCATTCATTAAATTAACGTTCTTAAAGGAGTTTGTTGAAACAGAAATGTTAGCATTGTTCCTAGTACCATATTATGTGACCAAGAACCACCAAAGAGTCTTTATCCATAGTAGACACTAAATAATTAATAGTGGGGACTTCATAGTAATTTCTAAAAATTCATAGTGACTACTGAAAAATTTTTCGTTGCAACAAAATAATACATAGTAGATACTAAATCATTTATAGTCGATATTAAATAATTCAGCGTAGATACGTAATAAGTCATAATGGATCCTAAATAATTCATAGTGTATACCAGATAATTCAGTGTAGATATGTAATAGGTCATAATGGATCTTAAATAATTCATAGTGGATACCAGATAATTCAGTGAAGATACTGAATAAGACAGGACACTCATATAAAACGATGCCTCCGCCCTTTACCCATCATTTGCAGTGAGCACACACACACACACACACACACACACACACACGCACACACACTAGCAACTACTTACCCATACATAGTAGGTACTGAATAATTAACATTAGATATGAATTGTATGCCAATTGCATAATAATAATCACACATAATTAGGAGTTTCTGTTGTTTTGTTTAGATTCATTGTAAAGTATATCACTTTTAAACTTAACATGCACTTATTAAACATAAAGATAACATATTTAGTTCATTTGTATCAGTTAAAATTATAACAAGTACAAAGTATAAATCCATTAAATTGTTTCTTAGCACACAGACTCTGCTGATGACCTCAGACTGCATATCCTGCTCTAACTCTGTTTTCAGCCCATAATTTAATTTAATAGTTGAGTTTCATGTGCAACTCTGAGTCTGAGAGAGAGAGAGAGAGAGAGTAAGAGAAAGAAAGAGACAGAGAGATTGAGGAAGATGAGAGAGAGAAAGAGAGAGAAAGAGAGAGAAAAAAGAAAAAGAGAGAGGAAGAAGAGAGTGTGAGAGAGAAAAAGGGAGGAAGAGAGTGAAAAAGAGAGATGCATTCTCTACACATCTCATCCATGACTGCAACACAAGAGGGAGAGAGGGAGCGAGGGACAGGAAGACAGGTCAGAGGTCAGAGGTCAGGATTATGATGGTTCATGGGAACGAAGAGTGGAAAATAGAGAAAAAGGGGGGATATAAAAAGAAAAAGTGAACTAAACAAGTAATAATGAGAGAGAGAGAGAAATATAGAGAAACAGAGCGAGAGATTGACTAAGAAAACAACAGAAAGTGAAAGAGAAATGTGAAGGCTAATAAATCCATCAGGAAAGCATTATCTCTTTATCTCTCTCTCTCTCTCTCTCTCTCTCTCTCTCTTTCTCTCAGTAGACCATTAGGCACTTAAACGGCAGCGTCAGTAATGGAGAAATTGAGCCTAAAGCACCATTAGACTGATTTGACCACGGACTGATCGATTCAACTGTGATACTTTAGAAAACGATTCAGTGAATCATCTCAAATTTCACTGTAAATCAGTTTATTGCAATTATTTTGGTCTGATTTAGATTAGGGCTGTGTAATTAATCTCATTTTTTTTTTGTTATTGCGATATGAGTTTACACAATAAACACAACATAACAGCTGTAATAATGATATAACAGCAAACTTGAGTTGCATTACCATATTTTTCGCACTATAAGGTGCACTTAAAATCCTTAAATTTTCCCAAAAATCAGTCTGTGCGCCTTATAATCCAGTGCACCTTATCTATGAATTTTACCAATAAGGTTGTAAGGAGCAGTAAAGCTATTCTGCTGAAGTACAGCGTTATACAGGAGTTTTAGTTTAGTTCTCCAGCACAGAGACTGGAGCTGTATTTACATTAACCACTAACTGCATTAAGTGCTAGCTCTGTTGCTGTTCAGAGGCAAATATATTGACTGTAGCCTGCTGCTAACCCTGGCTAGCACTGCTGGAGCAGCATTAGCATTAGCCGCTAAGCACTAGCTCTTTTGCCGTTTAGAGTTAAGTATATCAGACTGTAATCTGTGCTTTTACCATCTTAAAACAAGCTACATGGAATGAACCGCTAGCTAATATTGCCCACTCTGGGTTCCTCAGTGTAGCACTGTCAGGCAGCATTTAGTAGAGCTTTACCGCAGCTTGTGCTAGTGGGTATCTGCTAATGCTAATGCTGCTGCACCCATGAATTCTAAGCTTACTGTAAATAAACGGAAGCGCTTTACTCACCGAAACAACCAGTGTAAATTAACATCCTGTGCTCGTTTGACTTTAAAAGAACATTTTTTTTGAAGAATTACAGTTTTTTTTATTTAACTTAGCTTAGCTTTACTTAACTTAATTAGGTGCACCAGCACAAAAGGTTCGACTGCATTGCGTTTAACAAAGCAGTTTTACAGGTTCACTTTTTTATCACTATTGTCCACATGTAAATGATTAATTAACAATCTGTTTAACATTCATTCAATGCAAATATCATTTCGTTATTGATATGAACAGTAAAAATGCAACCACCTGTGGTGTACCTCATCACACACTGGCACTGCCAGGCTATGGAAGCCTTTTCTGCTGTTTCTGCCATTTCTGCTTGGTTTAAGTGCCGTAAACTGACGGCACTGTCCTGTAATGAATCAGTAATTAGTTAATCAGTTAGTAATCGAATCTGTAAATACTGTATATCTATTATAACCCAAGGCCAAGATATTAAAGTTTGATGTTCCTTTATTCGTATGCCAGAGGTTATTTTCAGGAGATTTGAGGCTACACAAATATGTCTTAAAGAGTAACTTATCTCTTTGGCATTTTTCAAAAATCTGCAGCAGAATTTTGTAATTATGAATTCATGACTTTCTGTCATGCATTTGTTTTAATACATTTGCAGGGGGCAATTTAGTATCTAAATTTATTATGTTGTACATTGATATTGGGATGTGTCCCAAAGCAATACTATGTAAATCTATGTCCATCATTAAGTGAAATGTCTTATTTTCTCTTGTATATTTATAATTGCTCTTTAACCAAGCAAAACTATGTTTTATCCGATTATTAGATTAATCAAAGGCATTTTTAGTAGAATATTTGATTACTAAAATATTTCATTGCTGCAGCCCTACACTACACATGCTTTACTTTAGGTTTGTGGTAAACTTTTGTTGTTACATTATTGTATTTTTGTTACATTCTTTATCTGTTACACTATTATTATATTATACCAAAATAAGGGTCTTGGTGAGTGACTGTTTAGAAAATAATATACAAATGATGCAAAATCGATTTTTTGTTTGTACTGAAATAAATTCTTCTTGAAATTAATTTTAAAAAATCAATGAGTTGTCATATCGCCAGAATTTTGGTATTGCAAAAATACTTAAAATACTAATATTGCAAAATATACTTAATATACTTAATATGAAATATTTTGATATTATTTAGGTGCTTATCACATAGTCCTATACTGTGAAACATCAGATTGATTTCACAGTTGACTAGGATAAAAGATTAGCATGTTTATCATTACTAATTCTAACTTACCAATATGGACAAAGTTAATTGATAGTTATTGATTTTAGCAATTAGAGAGAGAATGAAGATGAATAAGCGTCTCTCTCTGCCTTTTTTCTCTTTCTTTCTTTCGCTTTCCTTCTCTCTTTCTCCCTCCCTTACTCAGTCTTGTGATAGTAAGCAGTTTATTGCATTTGCCCAGCAGTATGCTGCAAGCTATGTCAGTCTGTCAATGGGGTGTGTGTTTGTGGTGTGTGTGTGTGTGTGTGTGTCTGTGCCTGTGTGGACATGCCTACCATCCACTGGTGTCTGTGACCGTGTGTTTTGCATGTTTGGGAGCAAGTTCTCCCTCACGAAAGATAGTTGGCCCCACCAGCTGGATGAGCAAGAATGTTCTGTGTGTGTCTGTGTGTGTGTGTGTCTGTGTGTGTGTGTGTATGTGTGTGTGTGTATGTATGGGTGTGTGTAGGGGTGTGTTGTTTCATACATTTCCATATCTCTCATATGTATAATTTATATGTATATATTATTATTCTTTCAGATAAGAAGTTACATAAATATAATACCAGCATTTTATTACACACAAATACTTATACTTAGATATACATGTACGTATATTCTCCATGGGCAAAAGTATTGGGACATACGTTAATTTATTGTTTTTTCAGGGGGATTCTGAAAAAAAAAAAAAAAAAACAGTTCTGCTGCTCCACAGCTCAATGGTGGGGGGTTACACCCCTCTAGCCCACACCTGGCATTAGGCACTGTGGCAATAGGTTCATACTTATCTGCTCCAGAGGTCCTATTCTGTTGGCAATACTTGGCAATACTCTACAGGAATTAGACAAGTAGTTGGATTAATAAATGCGTTTATTAGAAGTGCTGTTCACAAGTATCTGGGCATATAGTGAGTATACAGCTCTGGAAAAAAATAGAGTTTCTTTGATTTTATCAAATTGAAAACTTCTGCTGTATAATCAAGAGGAAGATAGATAATCACAAGCCGTCAAACCAAGCAGAACTGTGGCATAAAGCACTCGAAGTGGCATAAAGTTATGCAAAAGCAGTGTGTAAGACTGGTGGAGGAGAACATGCGAAGATGCATGAAAATTGTGATTAAAAATCAGGGTTATTCCACCAAATATTGATTTCTGAACTTTTAAAATGTTATGAATATGAACTTGTTTTCCTTGCATTATTTGAGGGCTGAAAGCTCTCCATTTTTTTTGTTATTTCAGCCATTTCTCATTTTCTGTAAATAAATGCTCTAAGTGACAATATTTATATTTGGAATTTGGTAGAAATGTTTTCCATAGTTTATAGAATAAAACAACAATGGTCATTTTACTCAAACATATACCCATAAATAGCAAAATCAGAGAAACTGATTCAGAAACTGAAGTGGTCTTTTATTTTTTTCCAGAGCTGTATATGAATGTACAATTCTTAACACTTAATGAAAACTAAATTGTGTGTTTGTGTGGGCCAGTGTATGTGTGGTGGTAGGTGAACTTTCACCCCTGTTTATTTTGGGATGGATCAGGTTTCAAAGCTGGGAAATGTGAGCATGGGCGGGGAGATTCCTCCTGCTGGAGAAATGCAACACTCTTACTGTCTGATTAGCAAATGCTCATCAGCTGTGCCTCATACGCTTATTCAATTAATCTGCTGCTCTTTTACAGCTCTACAGAGCATGCCCTGTCTTTATTTCTGTCAGAGAGTGGTAAAGTAGTTTAAACCAATCCTAAAAAAATGTTTTAAGCATGTACATAATTTCCATAAAATGCATACTAAATTACAGCAAACTTCTAAAATAGCTACAACAGTTCAATTTCAAAACACTGGAGAGAGTTGTCTGACCCACCCCTTCTTCCTAGACATGAAGCTTACACAGGTTGCCTGGCCATTCAATGTATAATTACATTTGTAGCTAAATTAATTAAGTACTTTTGACTTCTGGCATATATTTCTATCACTCTGGTCTATGCCAATATATTAAAGAGCTTTGGCCTTTGACCATCTGCTCCTCTGTTTTTGTAAATTGCAGTAGTTTACTTTAGCATGTTGTAGCATAATTACATTAGCCAGCACTAGTCTGGATGACTTTACCTATCTCAAATATTTGCTCCCTTGCACCCTCTGTCTTGTACTCCTTCTGAGCTCTAAGCTGTCTACATCTATCAAACGCATTGCCAGTGTTTACTTATGTTTTACTCCATCTCTGGTCATTGAGCTTTTTTGGAAGGATGCAGAGGCTGCAGCATGCTGTGTTTGTCTGCTGTTGTGTTCCATAGCTGGCAACCCAGGGTGTGGCAGTAGGACTGAGGAATGGCCAATGAGTGGGATCAAAAGCTTTGAAATGGACGTTTTAGAAGAACTTGCTTACTGAAGCACTGCTGTCAAGAGATGCGAGTGCTTAAACTTAAAAGCATGTTTTTTATGCACTCAGCTTATGCACTTTCTGAAATAATTTCTGATCTAACAGGGAAATTAAATTATATTTAAGAATATAAATCCAAAGCATGCTTGAAGAAAAGCATTGTTACTTTAAGTAGTGCAGCAAAAACAACCTGTGCAGGGTTAGGCTCACACTGGGTGTGTTGTTTGTGGCTGGAAAAGCTTTTTTCCAGCTGTTGTCGATGGGAAAGATGCATTTTGTGTGCTGGTTTTGTCCCATGGGTGTCTCGTGGCTCTGAATTAGGCACTCAAAGCTAAATTCATGAGCATTTTTGAACTGCCCAATCAGATCCAGGGTAAGGTGGGCCTTCAGTGACAGCTGTAAAGGGATTAGAGGAGGGATTAGTGACTGTTGTTTCTCACAGATCAAAATAATTATAAAAAACACCTTGTTTGCTATGATCAGAAGCACCAAGAAAGCATGATCGTCCTGATGGTAGCACCAGGTTATTGATGACATGGTAGTGGATTCGATGGCTGCCAACCACTCTGGGCATGTGTGCTCAGTGTATCAACTGTAGACATTCCATCTATGCTCATTAGAGGTATGGTAAATATGGTTGTCTTGTCTTGTCTTAGTCCCTTTAGGTTGCTAGAAAGGGACTTAATGTAACTCAAAGGAGGAACATGTCTTCAGCCTCTACTGGTGCCACTGGTATTATGTGTTCATGGAAGGACTATATAGTGGGTGGAATTTGGCTAATTCTTAGTACGCTATGTGTCCACATATTTGTGGACACCCCTTCTAATGAATGCATTAAGTTACAGTAAGTTTCTCTCATTACTGACATAGATGTGTAAATGTGACTGCACCTGAGGATACTTTTAAAGTTCTGTTTTTCAGATTGACTGACCTTCATTTCCTAAAGTATTTGCCATAATATAGATTAAAACATTTCTTGTTTTAACAAGGTAAACATGAAGGCTACAGTCCGACATACTCACCTCTGAACAGCGAAAGAGCTTGCGCTTAGCAGGGTTAGCCGGTAATGCTAATGCTTCTCCAGCAGTGATTGCCAGGGTTAGCAGCTGGCTACAGGCCGATAATACCTCTGAATGGCAAAAGAGCTAGTGTTTAGTGTGGTTAGTGGCTCATGCTAATACTGCTACAGTAGTGCTAGCCGGGGTTAGCAGCAGGCTACAGTCTGATAATACTCATCTGTGAAAAGCAAAAGAGCTAGCGTTTAGTATGGTAAGCAGCTAATGCTAATACTATTCTAGCAGTTCTAGCTGGGGTTAGCAGCAGACTATAGGCCAATAATACCTCTGAATGGCAAAAGAGCTAGCGCTTACTGCGTTTAGCGGCTAATGCTAATCCTGCTCCAGTCTCGGTACTGATAAAACTTCTGTATAACGCTGCAGTTTAGCGGAGTGGCTTTACTGCTCTCTACAACCTGACTGGTAAAATTTATACATAGGGTGCACCGGATTACAAGACGCATTGTCAGTTTTTGGAAAAATTAAGGATTTTAAGTGTGCTTTATAGTGCTAAAAAATATGATAATTAACTCTTGACAGGTTTAGCACAGCTGCTAACTGAAAGTTATTCCAGATGACTGAAAAAATGCCAAGATGTGCAAATCTGAGCAAAAAGTCTAAGCAAGAAGTGCCTAATTTGAAGAATCTAAAATATAAAACATTTGTTTAGCATTTAGCATTTGTTTAGAATTAGTATTAATTTACTATGCAAGTTAATTTTAAATAATGTAAAAAACAGCCTGAATTTAAGGTTTGTACAAGAGAAGTAGTAAAAGTACTATTTTGTCGTCACCCTTGTTTCTCCAAATGAACAGCTTTACAGGAGATGGATAAAACTTCGTAAGTAATACTGAAGCATTTGTGTTGGTTGATTTGTCCAGAACTCTAGACACAAAGTAAAAATAGCAAACATGCATATACAAGCTTTATGAGTGATATCAGCCACTTGAAGGAAAATATAAATCCATCACAATTATATTTAAACAAATAGAGCTGAGTAAATATAAATAATAAATACTCCCCACCTCTGCCTTTCCACACAGTTCTGCGTGCCTCTATTTCTGTAAACTCTATTTCTGTTTAAATTGTGAGCAGAGGAGTTTAACTGTGCAGATGAAAAGCCTGTAAATGTGTTTGTGGCGGGCGCTGCGCTGTCTGCCCAAGTTCATAAACTCTGTCTTTAAAGAAAATAAAGCTTGTAAATTACACCACATTCTCTCAGCCTGCTGGCATCCTGCGCACATCCACGCTCATGTGATCTCTCTCGCTCACAGAATTAGCGTAGAGAACATTCATTCCATTTATATAAACCACACACACACACACACACACACACACACAGCCACTCAGATGGAGCAGTTAGCTTCTGTAATTCTCAAGCTCTGTTTAGAATTAAAAAAGAAAATACATTTATGTAATGTACTCATTCAGCCAAGACAAATGCCAAATGTTTGGGTACTTAGGTTTGCTTCTTTGTAGTTTTTCACTGGAGCTACAAGGCTAATGTAGCTAATAAACAATGTAGCTAATTGTGCCTCACCAATTAGCGTGGTGCTAACTGCACACATTTAATGAGACACTCTCTTAGAAACTTTCTTAGAAGCTGTGTAAAGGGTTTCAGTAATCTCTAGTACTCTTGTTTATCTGGTTTCTGACACTGTATGACTCACTGTTATGACCTAAAAACTATTTAGCTAGCATAGCTGTGTTAGCACCACACTAGCTAATTGATAGGTTGAAGCTTCCATTGTTTGGAACTATCAACATCAGTCTCATAGCTCCAGGCTAAAACTGTAACAGGAAAGTTTAGACACTAAACATGTCTTGGCGGATTATCTATATTCGGTATAATGGGCAAAACTGTGTGTGTGTATTATGGCACATTTTTCATTTTACCATTGATTTAGGAAGCACAGTGGAAACCTAAGCCCAGTCTAGAAAAAACATAAACAGTGGAACAAAAATGGCAAGAAGGAACAGATCTGAGGACTTATTCACATTTAGTCTCTTAATAATACTTTTTCTTTGTGTTTTTGTAACTTCAACTTGTTTAACTAAGTCATTATTATTTAAAAATTGTGTTTTTTTTCTTTTAAGAGAAATTCTTTCTAGACCAATAATTATTCTTAAAGATATAGAGCCCTATCTTACACACTCCGCACAGCGTATTGTGGTGCTCATTGCTATCTTGCACCATGCCAACAGCCTGTGCTGTTAAAATAGAGTTTATTTTAATAAGTAAGCTATAAGTATGGTTCCTAAGTATATATTATGTAGTTAGTATACTAGGATCAATGTGGTAGATTGCAGTAGATTTGTAAGTGTCCTACTTCAATACTTCTTGGGACTAAATTGGTCCAATTTAACTCTCTCCTTCCTGACTCTACTTATAAGACAGGGAGGACTTGCTTTGTACAACAAGCTGAAGTTCCAAATCTGAAACTCCAGCCCAAAGTTCTCTTAAATATATCCCACCTTTTTTTTCTGTTCCCGAATATCCATAAGCTGATAGCATGTTTTAAACTAGCAAACCTCTAAATGAACTGTTTAAAATAAATAAAAATGCCTAGTTTAAAGTGAAATATTACCTGTACTGGGCTTTTCTAACATTGCACCGCAGTTCTCATACATCACATGTTAAATGTTTGTCAGCCCCCTTTGCATTCAACTGTTTTAAGTTAAACCCATTGCTTACCGAGATGTGCACAGGGTTCCCTTAAAAAGTCTTAAAATGTCTTAAATTAAAATTTTAATAATTAAGGTCTTAAATTGTCTTAAATTTACTGTAAATTTGCTATAGGTATTACATTTTTAGTAGGGCTGTCAACGTTAAAGCGTTAACACACGCTGTTAATTTGGAATCAGTAACGCGTTACTATTTTTTTAACGCAAGTTAATTAAGGCACCAAGCTTGACCACTACTTCCGCTCTGAACTTTCAGCTCCTCTCTCTCTCTCTCACACACACACACACACACACGCTCGCACGCACACACCCACACACGCTACACGCGCACGCACACACACACATGCGCAGGCACACGCACGGAAACACACAGACCTGCGCTTTCCTGCTTTCTGATCTCCTGATTTTTATTCTCATCAAATTAAGTTAGAATTCAGAAATCCTCACAACCAAGCTGAGACATTCACAATCCAATTTATCATCTATTCTTTATTCCAGCACCCTATGTTGATTTTATCTCCCCTCAAACATACAATTATTTATTATCATTTTAATTGACACCACTAATATACATATAATTGCAATTTACATTTCTTACATTCATTCTTCGATTTACATTTAAATATCCACTATAAAACATCGTGTCTGAAGAAAAACAAATGCGATTAATCGCAGTTAATCACTGAATTTTTCTGTGATTAATCAGATTACATTTTTTAATCGATTGACACCACTCATTTTTAGACATTGCATTTAATGTTGGTGGGAAAGCACATTCTAACATTTTCGATGAGTTACCTGGGAGAGAACTAAGGTTGGCGGTGAGCTAGCTAACATTAGCTGCAAGCTAGCCAATGATACTGGGGAGAGAACTGAGGTTAGCATAGAGCTGGCTAACATTAGCCGCTTGCTAGCTAACATAACTGGGGAGAGAAATAAGGTTAGCGTAGAGCTAGCTAACATTAGCGGTGAGTTGGCTAACATGCTAACATATTCTGCATCACAATGGAACAAAATTGAAAAAGAAAATTGATAACAAATGGGAAACCTTAAGTTTTCATTTTCAATACAATTAATTATTTTCTACTTTTTGCCCTTAAATTATATTTATTGAGGTCTTAAAAAGGTCCTAAAAAGCATTAAATTTGACTTTTAAAATGGAGCAAGAACCTGGTGCAAATGTACACACACATTTTGTCTAGTCACTATAGAGAAGTACCCAGTAGAAGCCAATAGAATAGGACTCTCTTGTGCAGATAAACATGAACATACAGACACCATGACTAATGTCAGACATGGGCAACAGAAAGTGATCATCTTAATACTCAATGCAATAAATCAAAATATTGCCTTCCCTGGACAATAACTCCAAAAATGCAAGAATGCAATGAATGAGCCTATTACTTTTATGAGAAATGTTTTTTCTGCACAGAAAATGTAAAAACGTATAGTGTTATTTATGATAAGCTAGATAAGATAGTAGAGTATTGGTGAACTTTTGAAAGTTTCCCTGAGAAAGACATTTAAAAAAATGTTGGGCCTCATTCAGCTCTGCTCTCTGTGGATTGTTTCCACTGTCGTCATAAACTGAACAAATTCCAAATAAGAAAACACTTGTTCGTGGAAAATCTTCGTAAAACTATTTCAGTGACTTTTAGGAAGAAATTTCTACCCTTGTAAAAGAAAAGTGCATTTAATTTGTATTTTAAGTATAAGTATAGTTATGGAAAAGTACATACTTTCAACATTAAATTTAATGCATACTTATATACATACTAAATGTACTATTTTGGAACTACTTATTGTATTATACTTATATTTTAATTGTAATAAAGCTATATTTAAATACAACATGAAAGCATTAGATTGTGCTTTTGAGTGTTTTTTTTTTTGTGTGTGTGTTTTTTAAACATAGTTTAAATAATATAATACACTTGTACTACGTTGCATATTGATGCACGTATTGTCTACACCTTAATGCTACTGGAAAGAAAATACACTAATGTGCACTTTAAACAGTATTTAAAGCCAAGACATATATTTTCTGTCGACACAAAGGATCATTTAAAGCATACTGCTTAAAATACATTTTATGGAAATACAGACAAAGGTACATTCTAATGTTTTTTTCTTAGAAACGTTTTTGTGAATACAGCTTAATGAAAGGCTGCTGTAGTTTCACAGTCTTATGAAATTTGTTCCAGATTAAGCTCACTTTATTTTCTCTCTCCTTTTCTCTTCCAGAGGTCATCATGTCATCACCCCCTCCGGAGAACAGCCCAGAGGATGCCAACCACCAGAGCTTCTGGATGGTGAGAGAGCAGACAGCGGTCATCCCTGATAAGATCTGATCTTGGTGCATCCAGTCTTTCAGAATATCCTACCCCCTCATCACTGGGTTTTCTGCGTGCATACAGTCAGTCCAGATAAGATTTAACCTGTAGGCTGCGTCTGTGTAGAACCTGGGAAATATAAAAGTACTCTATGCCGTAAGAGTAAGATTGCAGGGTTGATTTCAGCAGCGTGAGGAGACTGTATGAAGTCATCAGATGCCTGAATCTGTTTACTCTTTATCTGCTTTTGCATACCTTTACTGTATCAGTGTTATGTAACATTTAACATACTGGATGTAGCATTAAAACAGCAAAGCATTGGACAGCAAACAAATTTCTTTGCTACTTCCACTTGCAATTAGCCAGTATCTGCTTAGAATGTGTAACCAGTGAGATGGATGTATTGCAACCATGGAAATCAGTGTAGCCTAGTCCATACTTGGGCTGGCCATAGATGGAATGTGCATCAAGCATACACACACACACACACACACACACAGTGACATTGTGAACACTTGTGAGGGCTTTGCTCCTGGACTCTTTCTACAGTTAGTAAGTGTGGTTTACACCCTCCCATCCTTAAAGGACACACTTTTACTATGCATTTTTTGACAAGCTAAGAGATACCGAAGCAACATCTGTAGTGAAAGTAACATGTCGACTGAGGAACAAGATTTAGCCATTTAGAAATAGAATTAAATTTAATAAAACAGACTGATGGACAAATATCTGTCTGAAACAGAAATGCATCACAACACTGTCATCAAAAACCTGTTGCTCTTACCAATGAGCCACCACTGCCCCCATTAGTTCAATATGGGTGTACTCTCACACAGTAGATGTAATGCGAGCATTGAAATATGTAGAGTGCATTTAGTACATTTATCATAAATGTCTCCCAGTTCGGTTAAACCTCTAGAGGCATACAGGTTTTTTATGGCACTTTTTATTTCACAGTTGCCTACAGATGTTGTAGCTGGACCTGTTGACCATTATGCACACTCATAGGTTGGCAAAGCTGGTGACTGGGTAGTTTTCTCAGACAGGGTTCAGTTCCTGGTCTGGGTGACTATGCTGCGCTACACAAATACGAGTCCTTGGGCTAGACTCCTAACACTACATTGTCCCACCTAATATAATATGTAGTAGAATTTACCTTGTAAGTCACTCTGGACAAGAGTGTCAGCTAAATGTCATAAATGTAAATGTATTTATGGTAATTAGTTCCATGCTGTCGCATTATCAATGGAAATCCATGTTACATAATGACTAAAACAATGTGAACAGGTGAACTACACTAAGCCATTTATCAGTAGTGTATTTCTACTTCAAATGGATGTTTAATTCTAATTATATTGAAAATACTAAAACTTAACCTAATCTAAAATGACTCTAACACTTCAGTCTACATGCTTCTTTCGCTTTAGAATCTGCTGTAGTCTCAGCTTGCCAACAAATAAAACAGACATCTTCCTTCTCCTGTGACAAATCTGATTTTAACGCTTATTAATCACTTAGTGGGTCCCTGCTTTTTGCAGGGTGGGATGTCTGATTTATTAAAGCAGTACTTTCACCTTTGCAGCCTTGCTCCGATATTGATCAAAACATCTTTGTAGCTTTTGTTCTTTAACGATTGAATCTTTTTTTACCTCCACTCTTTCTTTCATTGTATCTTCTCTTACTCTGACTGACTCCTTTATATCTCTTATTTGTGTTCAATTTCCATTTCCATTGAACCCCAGCCTCCCACATGGTAGCTCATTGGCAGGCGGTGGTGTTATCCACTGTACCACACCAAACTCTTCCCAGCTCTGATTGTGTATTTTTGTGTTCTGTGTGCTCTGATTGGAGAGTTTTGTGTTCCTTTTGCTTTGACTGAATAGCTTTGTCTTATGCCTGGTTCACACTACACGACCTTTTGAGTGGTCAGGTTGTTGTGCTGAAATGCATTTGGCCACAAGAACACGCTGAAACTAAACATGCCAGATCTAGCAATTCCATGCCAGAGAATCTCTAAAGAGGAGAATACCCACTTAAAGTGAGTGCACAATGTAGCTAAAATGAGTAAAACCATCCTTTTTTATTCAGGAATATGTACTTATTTCCTCAACACAGAACTTTGTCAAATGTTTCGGTACCACAGATATGATGTTTTAAGGATTTAAACTCCAGTTATAACGTTTTTAAACATGTTCTGGCTGTATCTCCACCATCAGCTCACCAACTAATCAGCTCACAGTATCAGTACTGCTAGCATCATTACTGTGTAAACCTGTTTGCTGTTTACACTGCTCTGTTGTGTTATCTCACAGCTACGTATCCCATTACTTTTCAATGGGTAGCGTTGGCTCCATCAGACGCAGTTGCGCGGTGCATCATGGGTCCATCGTTTCGAGTCCGGGGGATGCGATGCAATGAAAGTTGAGCCGAGGTGAACTCTTTGCAAATAAATCCATCCAACATGATGCATCTATCCAATCCGAGAGCAGGTGTTTGCCTGATACGTGTCCTGAAAATGTTAGTCCTCTTTCAAGCTTACATGCTAATCGAACATTTATATTTATTCATATACATTTATATTTATTAGTAATAGCAAATAAAGCTTGTATGAAACCAGTTCCCATTTATTAAAGCAATTTAATTGGACGGCACAGGGAACGGCTTTGTAACGCCCACATGCGACCATTTGGAGGGGGGCAGTGCATTCATGTGTGTTGACGCGAAGAAGCAGTATAAATGCAGCGTAACTGAGTGGGTTTATGTTTACTATACTCTGATTAGCTATTTATGTGTTGTCAATGCTGGGAAACATTTTTTCTGCACTCTAATTGGATAGTCTTCTATTATGTTGCCTGTGTTCTGATTGGATATGTTCGTGTTTTCTCCACTTTAATAATAATAAACTTTTTTTTTGTTATCTGTGCTGCAATTGGACATTTCAGTGTTCTCTCTTCTCTGATTGGACGGAACTGAGCTTTTTCTTTCAGCTCTGGTGTTTGGGCTTTTAGTGTTTTGTGCTCACACTCATACACTGATCCTCAGTTGAAAGGAGAAACACAGCTTTTCCTGTCTGTCATGATGTTGGACGCCTCATTTTTGGCTGTTGGCCAAAAGCAACAGTGTGACTTTTGTTTTTGCCAGTTGCTTCTGAAGCGACAGCTTGGCTGGACGTGTAATTTTGTTGGGCCTGGGTGTGAATGGAAGATGACATGCTTGGGGTCCATAATTTGCTTCTGTGTTCTTTAGGACAGTGTCAGAAACCACAAAAAATTACTGAACATCT
Organism: Astyanax mexicanus; assembly: GCF_023375975.1. Lineage (NCBI taxonomy): Eukaryota > Metazoa > Chordata > Actinopteri > Characiformes > Acestrorhamphidae > Astyanax > Astyanax mexicanus. The sequence continues at coordinate 18,677,023 of NC_064426.1, read as the reverse complement.
TCATGTGGTTTAAGGAGAGTATTACATTATGTATCATACAGTTTGCACCATGCTAATTGGTGTGCTGCTTGGTGTGTTAGCTACAGTAGCCTTGTAGCTCTAGTGTACAAGTTAGAAGCTAAACTTTAGAAAACCATCATGTCCTGTTTGACCCTTGATATGTAGAAAAAGTGAGGAGAGTTCTGTAAATGTGACAATGTGATTTTTAGCAGAGCTATTGCTTTAACGGCATGGTTGGTTTGTGTTTGGTTCTTAGCTGGGTACAACATTGCTGCTATGATTGGTTTGGCATTTGTGCCCTGTTTATGTGGGACACTGGGATTGGTTTGGCTGCTGACCCTCTGCCGTGGTCTTGGACAGCAGAGTGGATTCCTCAGCTGTTTTCACTTTCTCTCAGACTGGTAGAGAGAGAGAGAGAGAGAGAGAGAGAGAGGGAGGGAGAGATAGAGTAAGAAATAAGGCAGAGAGAGAAGAAACAAGAGACCGAGATAGGGCAAGACAGAGAGACAGCGACAGAAAGGGAGGGGGACAAAGAAAAAAAAGAGAGAGAAAGAGTGAGAGAGAGAGAGAGAGAGAGAGAGAAAGATTTGCTGGACGATAAGCTGTAGTAGAGATAGAGAGATGAATGCCAGGAAAATATGGAAAGGCTGTTCCAGCCTCCACATCGACACACAGGATGCCTCCTCTGGAAATGTCATTACATACACTCTTTCTGTCTCTCTCTCTCACTCTCCCCCTTGCTCACTGTCCCAATCCCCCACTGTCTCTTTTTTATCTTTGCAATAAGAGTTTTTTCAAAAAAAAAAATAAAATAAAAATAATGTCAAAATTTCAGCTTTTTGTGCTTTTGGCTTTTTGCGATTGTGATCCAGATCATGATGCTTGTCATTAGCATCCAGAATGCGAGAGAGAACTATTGATATGCTCTCTTTAGGTGGGTAGATGGCGCTATGTACTCTATGGGTGGGTAGATGGCGCTCTCTCCCCTCTGCTCCTAACTCCTAGTGTTATGTTGGCCAGCACCGGCTATCTTTTTTTGACTCTGAGGTCAGACTGAGTGGAGCCTGTTCAGTATTCAGTTACTATTTTATTGGCCATTCTGTCTGTCCTGTTGTGCTTCTGCAGTTTCCATCAAATACAAGATGCACTTTCTCATTTGGCACAGTTTGACCAACACATTTTATTAACTGTTGCTGCTGTACATCTTTTCGAACCTCAACTGAGTCCACCTGCTTGAATTGTATTGAAGCACACAGAGGATTACGGAATGCAGACATACACAAATCAGTCATAACAGTTAAAAACACCTGCCTAATTTTGAGTACCATATTTTTGCACACTATAAGGCGCACTTAAAATCCTTAAATTTTCCCAAAAATCTTCAGTTCGCCTTATAATCCTGTGCTCTTTATATATGAATTTTACCAGTCAGGATGTAGGGAGCAGTAAAGCCACTCCATTGAAGTACAGCATTATACAGGAGTTTCAGTTTAGTTCTCCAGCACTGAGACTGGAGCAGTATTAGCATTAGCTGCTAACCACGCTAAGCGCTAGCCCTTTTGCCATTCTGAGTATTATCAGCCCGTAGTCTGTGTGTTTACCAAGTTAAAACAAGCTAAGTGGGACGGATCGCTAGCTAATATTGCCCTGGCTTACCGGAACACTCAGGGTTCCTCAGTGTAGCACTGTCGGGCAGCATTAGCTACTAACTGTGGCTAGGTCTAGCCGCAGTTAGCTGCTAATGCTAAATGCTGCACCCAACCTAAAAACAGTTTTTAGGATAGAAATCTGTGTAGATTAACATCCAACGCTTAACAGATTTTTTTTTTTTTTTTTTTAAGAATTACAGTTTTTTTACTTGCCTTAGCTTAGATTTACAGGTCTCGCCACCCAGCATTGAGACCTGCTGCATTAGAAGGAAAACATGGCAACACCCCTGTTTCTTACTAGTGTTGTACATAATATTTCTGTGCACCTTATAGTGCGAAAAATACAGTAGGTCCTCCTGTGCCATCAAAATAGCTATTAATCCTTGAAGCATGAACTCAACTTGGCCTCAAATCTGCATGAACTCAAATCTGCCACCAAGAAACGAGTGGCTTCTTTGCAATACTTTTTGTAGGTACTGTCCACTGCATATAAGGAACATCCCACAAGACCTGATGGATGGTTTGGAGATGTTGTGATTCTCAGATTGTCTCAAATGTAGTTTAAAGTATCTACTGTAAGAACTGTAAGACTGTTTACTTGCTGCCTAATGTAGCCACCCAAGAGCTGCAATCGGAACCATATAATCACTGTTCTTCACTTCAGCTCTCAGGAGTTTTAATGTTATGTTATGGCTGGTGTAGTACTTATTAGCTTAGTTCAGGTGTGTTTGGAGTTGGATTACAACACACACACATGTACTGACATAGATGTTTACATCAGAATCATCTCATGACTCACATGTAATTGTATTCTCTCTCTCTCTCTCTCTCTCTCTCTCTCAGCCGGGGAACTACCAGCGGACGGTAAAGAGAACAGAGGATGCGTTCCAGGCGTGTAATGACATAGTGACGTGTTTTCAGGAGCGAGCACGTGTGGAGCGACAGTACGCCCAGCAGCTCAGCGAGTGGACTAACAAGTGGAAGCCCATAGTGGATGCCAGTGAGTACTGCCAGTATGAATTCAGTTGAAGAAGATTGCATAGGCCCTTCTTAAGAACAAAGTTAGTAAACACCCACATGGCATTGTGTGTGCAAGATGGCAGAATGCATGAAGAAACGTTAAGTGAAATATTTTTCCACCAATAAGAATCAACTCCAAACTTTTATGCGTTAAGTCCTCTAACAATATTTTGAAACAATACAGAATAACCACATTATTACCAAGAATTTTAGCAAGTTAGCCTGCAGCGCTAGCAGCTGGCCTTAACAGGGTTACAGTAGTGATGCCAACAGATTCAGCAACCAGGCTCAACACAGTTGGGTTGAGTTAGCTGCAATGCTAACAGCTGGGTTCAGCAGGGTTACAGCCACTATGGTAACAGACACGGCAACTAGGATCTTCAGGATTGGAGAAGGTTAGTCACAATGCTAATAGCCAGGATTCACAAGGTTAGAGCCTGTTGAGCCCGGCTCAACAGCTGGCTTTAGCAGGGTTGGAGCCACAATGCTCACAGACACAACCACTAGGATATTCAGGTTTGTAGATGGTGAGTCACAATGCTAATAGTCAGCATTCGCAGGGTTATAACCACAATGCTAACAGACACAGCAGCCAGATTGGTCTTGGCCAATTGACGTGAATAGATTTAAGGGATTAAGAAATTAAGGGAATTTCACACTAATCTATATTACCATATTTTTTGCACTATAAGGCTCACCGGATTATATGGCACACTATCAGTGAACTTCTTTTTTTTTTTTGGTCTATTTCCATACATAAGGTGCACCAGATTATAAGGCACATTATGTGACACTAGTAAGGAACAGGGCTGTCGCCATGTTTTCTTTTAAATTCAGCAGGTTTTACCGCTGGGGTGATGGTGGGGTAACTAAGTTAAGTAAAGCTAAGCAAAGTAAACAAAACTGTAATTCTTAAAAAAAAACACTTTCTTTGAAAGTCAAACAAGCACTGGATGTTAATCTACACAGAATTCTCTACTGAAAACTGTTTATTTGGGTGGGTAAAGTGCTTTCCTTTATTTACAGTAAAAGGTTTAATCACCAGCAGTAAACGATATTAATGTTGGCTCGTTCTCATAAAGCTTGTTTAAACACAGGGACTACATTCCAATATACTCACCTCTGAACAGCAAAAGAGCTAGTGCTTAGCGTGGTTAGCGTCTAATGCTAATGCTGCTCCAGCAGTGCTAGCCAGGGTTAGCAGAAGACTACAGGCCAATAATACTCACCTCTGAACGGCAAAAGAGCTAGTGATTAGCACGGTTAGCATCTAATGCTAATGCTGCTGGAGAATAAAACTAAAACTCCTGTATAACGCTGCACTTACGCTGCACTTCAGCGGAGTAGCTGCTCTCTTACTGCTCCTTACAACCGGACTGGTAGAATTCATACATAAGGCACACTGATGATTTTTGGGAAAATTTAGGAATTTTAAGTGGGCCTTATAGTGCAAAAAATACGGTATTGCTTTAAATATGCATTTAATTCTTTCATCCACCTCTCTCTCTCCCTCTTTCTCTCTCTCTCTCTCTCTCTCTCTCTCTCTCTCTCTCCCTGTTGTCTAGGTCCTCTGTATGGCTCTCTCCTGCAGGCGTGGCAGTGTTTCCTCTCTTCCGCTGATCGCCTCTCCACTCTTCACTCCTCCATCTGTCGCTCGCTCGTGTCGGAGGATGGAGACCGGGTCAGGACTTGGCAGAAGGAGACCTTCCATAAGAAGATTTTTGGAGGATTCAGGGAGTCGCAGGACTTTGACACAGGATTTGCACGTGCTCAGAAGCCCTGGGCCAAAAGACTCAAGAAGGTTATTAATGTTATTATTGTCAACATTTATTATAGCTTTTATTAATCTGTATAGAGTGTGCCTTAGACATGAAAAGGTAAAGGTCAGAAATGGAATAGTTGATAATTTGACTGATCTTTTACAGTGCTGAGATTGTGGTCAGAAAAAAATGACAAGATTGTGGAAACAATGTAGAAACCTTGTAGAAATCTTCCAAACTGCAACTTAACAATAGAAAGCAAAACATTGACTTTTCATGGAAGTCAATATAAATTGTCATTTTTTGAGAATTTCTTTTAGTCCATTCGTCAGGAAATTTGTAAAAACATGTAAAATCCAACACAGGACTGCCAGATTCACATTATGACATAAAGGCTAAAAAGGTGGACACAAGTAAGTAGATACAATGTTTTTACATAACAGCATCAATGTCCACTTGGTTACCCTACGGCATCTTTATTACTTAATGCGTCTTTATTACTTAATGTGGTGGCGCTAATCAAATGAATGGGCTAAACCTGCTATGAAGAAGATTGGTTGTCAAATTCTGTGAAACTGACACCAATAAATCCATACTTCCTGGTATTTCCTTATTTAGGAGTAGTTTATCATCTTCAGTAACACAGAAGGCACAGATGAATAACAGTATTAACATCTCATGGTTATTGTGGGAAACGCATCGTTATAATATTATATTGTGAGATGCCATGTCATTTTCACCCCTAAACACAAAGGGAAAAAAGAAAAACAGGACAGTGAAAATGTACCAAACTGCAGCCCATACTTCTTTTATAACGGGACAGCCAGTCAAGAACAGAACTCCTATATACAGCTCTGGACAAAATAAGGTACTACTTAAAAAATATGAGTTTCTTTGATTTTACCAAACTGAAAACCTCTGGAATATAGTCAAGAGGAAGATGGATGATCACAAACCATCAAACCAAGCTGAACTGCTTGAATTTTTGGCATCCAAAATCCAAGTTATCCGAAAGCAGCGTGTAAGACTGGTGGAGGAGAACATGCCAAGATGCATGAAAACTGTGATTAAATACCAAAGGGTTATTCCACCAAATATTGATTTCTGAACCCTCAAAACTTTATGAAAGTGAACTTCATTTCTTTTTGATTATTTGCATCTTTTTTGTTATTTCAGCCATTTTGTTATTTCTCATTTTTGACAAATAAATGCTCTAAATGACTATTTTTATTTAGGAAAAAATGTTGTCTGTAGTTTATAGAATAAAACAACAATGTTTATTTCACTTAAACATATACTTAAAAAATAGCTAAATCAGAGAAACTGATTCAGAAACTGAAGTGGTCTTTTCTTTTTTTTTCCAGAGTTGTATATATAAAATATCATATATAATATATGATTTAGAAATCTGAATAGGTAACATGATAAAGAGAGCTGGATTTTAGCTCAATAATCATATTTATGAATGCATGTATAATCTTAACTGAAGTATTCTTGAATTTATTCGTTTGTGCATGCAAGAAAACAGACCACGATACTGAAAATAAGCAGGCAGCATTTAACACAGCATCCACAAGATGGTGACAAAACCCATAAATCCATCAGTCAGACAGAGCGAAATGCAGAACCAGTGTTTTAGGCCATGTTCATAGGCTCTGAACTCCTGCTTTGAGTCTCGTGCTGTCTCAGGATTGGATGCATATGGAGAGGTCAGATTCTGTTGATTCAGGATCTGATTGAAATGTATTACTGCGCTGTGTTATCTTAAAACTATTAATAAAAACACAGAGCATGCTTCCACTGAGTTAAACATTAATCTCAGACTAAAATGAATCAATATAGAATCATTTAAATAAAAATAAATTTGAATCGAAATCTATCTTTTTTAAACCCACCCCTAGTCTGCACTGTGAGCTGATTTAAACATTTCCACACAGTGCAGGGTTAGGGTTGGGTGTGTTATATTGTGTGTTAAATTGAATTGAGCTGGACTCTGCAGGAGAGAGTTTAACTCAGTGGGAGTTTATTTAACACTGGTTGATTTTACTGTGTGCCGTTTATTCTTCACTAAACCCACAGCTGCTCCTGTCCTGCACTGTTGGTTCTGACTGGTGGTGTGTGTGTGTCTTTGTGTGTGTGTGTGTGTGTGTAGCTGGAGAAGGCGAAGGCTGCGTTCCACAAGGCGAGCCGTAAGGAGCACACAGCCCGGGAAAGAGAAGCTCATGCTCAGGGAAACCCCGACATCGCCATAGAGAAACAGAGGAAGATCCAGGAGGAGAGAGAACTCGCTCACCAGGAGACAGAGAAAGTGAGTAAACACTATACACCAATCAGCCATAACATTAAAACCACCAAGAGGTGAAGTCAGTAATATTGATACAGTAATATCTGCTTCCAGTTGTGCCTGGTGCCAGGCAGGTCTTGTTGGAGACCAGGCAGTGGTCAGTACCTACTAAATGTTCTCTCAGAAAACACTACTGGTGAATCAAAAATGACCAGTACTCTTGTTACCCATCTGTACACATACCAATTCATACTCATATCCATATCTATAACCATATATACCAATCCAAACTAATATCCATACCTGTAATCATCTATACCATACCCATATTCATGCATGCCCATCTATAACATAACTATACCCATACCAATACATACTCTTACCAATCCACATTCTACCATACCATAACTATACCCACACAGATCCATACCTTTACCGATCCACACTCATTCATACTCATATCCATCCATATCCATACCCACCCATACCATCTATACCCATATCCATACCCACCCATATCATCTATACCCATATCCATGAATACTCATATCCATACCCATACCCACCCATACCATCCATACCCATATCCATACCCATACTATCCATATCCAAACCCATACCCACCCATACCATCCATACCCATATCCATACCCATACTATCCATATCCAAACCCATACCCACCCATACCATCCATACCCATATCCATACCCATACTATCCATATCCAAACCCATACCCACCCATACCATCCATACCCAAATCCATACCCACCCATACCCATATCCATCAATACTCATATCTATACCCATACCCACCCATACCATCCATACCCATATCCATACCCACCCATACCCATATCCATCAATACTCATATCTATACCCATACCCACCCATACCATCCATACCCATATCCATACCCACCCATACCATCCATACCCATATCCATACCCACCCATACCATCCATACCCATATCCATACCCATACTATCCATATCCAAACCCATACCCACCCATACCATCCATACCCATATCCATACTATCCATATCCAAACCCATACCCTCCCATACATCCATACCCATATCCATCAATACTCATATCTATACCCATACCCACCCATACCATCCATACCCAAATCCATACCCACCCATACCCATATCCATCAATACTCATATCCATACCCACCCATACCATCCATACCCATATCCATACCCACCCATACCATCCATACCCATATCCATACCCACCCATACCATCCATACCCATATCCATCAATACTCATATCCATACCCATACCCACCCATACCATCCATACCCATATCCATACCCATATCCATACCCATACTATCCATATCCAAACCCATACCCACCCATACCATCCATACCCATATCCCTACCCATACTATCCATATCCAAACCCATACCTATCCATACCATCCACACCCATACCATCCATACCCATATCCATCAATACTCATCCATACCCATACTCACCCATACCATCCATACCCATATCCATCCATAGGTATATCCATCTATATCCATATCCATCAATACTCATATCCATACCCATACCCACCCACACACATACCTTCCTTATGAATATCCATTACAACACTATACCTATATCCATTCATACCCATCATTTTAAACATAACCAGCTCTATACCTTCCATACACATACCAGTATGTGCACATATCTAAACTCATCCAAACTTTTAAAGTGTGTAAATGTGACAAGACTCCCAGTGAAGTCTGAACTCAAACTCAGCTTCAAACAGACTTTAGATGTATCCTTGTTTGCTTCTCTCCAGTGTGATTCACTCCGTACAGATCAGCAGGGGGTTCCTTCCGCAGGCTGGGTTGTTGCTGAGGTACAAACAGACTAAAAATTCTGTGTGTGTGTGTGTGTAGGTTAGAGCCCGCTATGAGAAGGTTCTGGAGGAAGTGACACGTTACGCCCCGCGCTACATGGAGGAAATGGAGTCCATCTTTGACCAATCACAGGAGGAGGAGAGGAAGAGGATCAGCTTCCTGAAGCAGGCCTTCTTGTCCATCCACAGACACCTGGACGTCACCAACAACGAGAGGTAGGAGAGAGTCAGACTCATAGTAATGTGATGATTTTGGGTAACTTTTTATGTTGGATGATAATCACCCCACCTCACCCCAAACTCCCCATAATTCATCCCAACGTATTGGATGGAGCTCCATCATTAGAGAGAAGTTTCACGGCTCCACAGCTCAGTAGGCTTGAGACCCATTTATGCTTTCTACCCTGCCTATTCTTTACTAAGCCCCACCTCCATACACCGCCATAGGCTTAAAAACATGCTTTTTTAACCCACTGACATTGAGGTTGGATCTACTCTGCAACACTAGAAAGCTATAGAAGATCTAAACAAAAGAAGAAGAACTGCACTCCTTGCTCTACCCTAAATTTCATTTATACAATTTGAACTCCAAGTAGAAGTTTCCAAGTAGACAAATTCAACAGGAACATCCCCACAGATCAGATTTTCTGCTCTGAAACTTGGCAGGACTCACCAACCCCAAGTTCAAATCCAGTAGTTAGAGCAGCATTATTACATCATCAAGGCTCCTACGGGTGTTTGAAATCATGGAAAATGCCTGAATTTTAACATTCTTTTTTCTAGTCCTGAAAAGTCCTGGAATTTTGGAGAAAGTGCTTGAAATTATTTGAAATTTTAACTACATTTGCTTTACAAACTATCTGACTAAATAAGTTGCTTAAAAACTAAATTGCAGAAGCGTAAAATAAAAAAGGCTTCTGCTATTACTGATGACAATTCTGGTTGTGTTTACATAAACATAACGCCATCTTAAAGCCTCTTGCAGTGTGACAAAAAGCAAATCAATAATTTTGAGTATTTGTATAGTATTTGTATAAATGCTCTTAACTCACTCCCAAATGTAACATATTACAGTAACTGCTCAATTAAATGAATAGGTTAACATGTGGTGAAGAACATTGGTATTTAAATTGTGTGAAACTGACACCAATAAATCCTTAATTCCTGCTATTTACTTACTTAGAAGTATTTTGTTTCTCTGTAGCATAGTCACTGTGAAGTGTGGAGAATAGTTTTGCGATATATTTATTATCACTGAATTGCAGTTTTGAGATATCACTGTTATCATTAATATACCACAGCTGAAAGGTGCTGGAAAAACAAAAAAAAAATGGCCTTGAAAGTGCTCGAATTTTACATTGTAAAAAGTGTATGACCCCTGTACAATTTATCACTTTTATTTATATTTATTTATCTAGTTTCTGTTTTGTTATTTCAGTAGTACACACAGTACTGTCCAACTTTAACTTCAAAATCTGTAGACATACAGAACCAGTCAAAAGTTTGTACATACCTTCTTATTCAATGTTTTTATTTTTTATTTTTTCCTACATTGTAAATCAATCCTAAAGTCATCCAGACTATGAAGGAACACATAAGGAATTGTGTAATAAACTTAAAAGTGTTAAACAAACCAACATACTCTGATGAAGCATTTAAGTAGCCTCTTATCTGGGCTGTTGTTAACCCCTTGAAGGCAAGGATTTTTGTCAATTACGCTCCTAAATCTTGAGGATTTCTATTTGAGCATTACATAAAAAGCTTTCATATTTGATAAGAAACATAACTGAGAATTATCATTGTAATTGTAATAGAAAGTATATCTGCATTTGTCGAAATATAATGAATAAAAGCATGAAATTGGCTTTTTCCTGAACTTTGTTTTAAAATCAGTATTTTCCTGAGTACAAATCAAATAGTTCATGGCCTCCAAACATTTTGTTTTATTATGGTTGTCTATTTTTTACGTCTAAAAAAGGCAGCTTCTCCTAGTGTCCTATAGGAGATTTCAAATTCCTCAATTTTTTAGAGCGTGAATCATTTATTTTATTGCAGAGAAAAGGGGTTTTGTATCACCTACACCTGCAGCCTGTATACGGGTCAAGGCATGTTAATAGGCTGGTAACTCTTGGTCTTCCTTTCCTAGGGTGCAACTAAAAGCCAGTTTCATCATTACATTTTTGATAGTACTTGTGACTACACTTCTTGATTTTTTTTTTTTTTGATTCACTGAACTTAATTTCTTAAAGCTCACCTTCCGCGAAAATCCGATTTTTCTTGTTTTTTGTGGAATACAGTAGGTCTCTCCGAGTTGAATGTGTACACCTGCACATTAAACTGTTTTGCAGCCCCCATTGCCTGCAGGAGCTAAGCAAAGAAATCCCCCCTCCCCCCCTCCGAAAAACGGGTGAATTTTGAATTATCTTTCTGCCTACGTAGGCAGAAACTCACAGACCAGCCCACCTTGGCTCGAGAAACTCCCAGAGGCGGAGCTGAAGCGACGCAACATCACCGCTCATCAGTTAGGAGGTGGGAGGCAGTGAGCGGCAGAGCGGTGGAGGGGCGTCGCAGTGCTCCTAGCCAATCAGAGGAGAGATATTTGCATGCTGTTTGCATGTATGAATATTCATGAGCAAAGCTGGAATCCGGTCATTTTGGACACACCCCTAAAACAGTCCATTAAAAAAGAGCTATACAGAGACACCTGAGCACTTTTTTTTTACAAAAACGGCTCACATGTCATTCATTCATACTAGAGACCACAACTAGACATTTTAAAATGAAAGAAAAAACGACGGAAGGTGAGCTTTAAAGTATTTTGTTTTTACTTAGTTGAGTAGTTCTTGCAATAAAATATGAATTAGAACTTTACTCAAATAGGGCTATTCACTGTATACCTGTATATCTACCTCTTCACAACTTTACAACTGATGCTCTCAAACACATTAAGAGACAAGAAATTCAAGTAATTAACTCTTGACAAGTTCAGCACAGCTGTTAACTGAAAGATGACTCTACCTCATGAAGCTGACTGAGAAAATCCAGCCAAGATTCCATATGTTTTGGTTCATAGTTTGGATTAATTTAGTATTCGTCTCTGATGCAGAACCTTTTTTAAGATAATGAATTAAAACCATTGAATTTAAGTGTCTAGACTTTTTACTGGTTCTGTATTGTTATCGGGATATAAAAGGGCCTATATCAGGATCGCACAGCTTTAGTGAATAAATGTGTATAGTATCCTGCGGTAAACTGGTGCCTTTTCCAGGTATTCTGCCTTTCACCCATTCATTTGCTCCTGACACACCATGACACTGACCAGCAAAAATCAGTTAAAAAGTGAATGAATGATTTGTGTCTAAAAAAGCTGGACTAAATGAAACCTCTCTATGTCTCTCTTTCTGTCTCTCTCTCTCTCTCTCTGTCTGTCTCTCAGTGTGAAAGCTGTGTATAATGAGCTCCACGACACTCTGATGAGCATTAACGAGCAGGAGGACCTGCGCTGGTGGAAGAACACTCACGGTCCAGGAATGCCCACTGACTGGCCCCAGTACCAGGTACAGCTCTTCATTATTTAACACAGCTGTCTAATGAGCTGAGCGTCAGCTCATTAATCCAGATTATCTTTCCTTAAACTGTGTTTATTTACCCAGGCCTAAATATAACTGTAGAACTGTGCAAATGGTATCGGCTTGGTACAGTTGAAACCAGATATTTACATGCACTATATAAAAAGACACATATGCATGTTCTTAGCACGGTCTGACATAAAATCAGAATCAATCTTTCCAGTTTTGGGTCAATTAGGATTGCTAAAATTATTTATATTTGGCAAGAATAATGAGAGAAAGAGAATTTTTTTGCAATTTTATTACTTTACATACATATGTATTACATACAATTTTATTTACCTTTAAATACATTTCATTAGTATTTGGGACCATTGCCCTTAAACTATATAACTTGGGTCAAACATTTTAGATATCCATCTACAAGCTTCTCACAGTAGTTGGCAGGAATTTGGGCTCATTTCTCCTGACAGAACTGGTGTAACTGAGCAAAGTTTGTAGGTCACTGAATAAAATTGAGATCAGGGCTTTGTGATGGCCACTCCAAACATTGACTTTCTAACCAGTTTGGCACTATGCTTCGGGTCATTGTCCATTTGGAAGACCCATTCGTGCCCAAGCTTTAACTTCCTGGCTGACATCTTGAGATGTTGCTTCAGAATTTCCACAAAATGTTTTATTTTTCTGACGAAGGCATCTATTGTGTAAAGTGCACCAGTCCCTCCTACAGCAAACAACCCCACAACATGATGCTGCCACCCCCGTGTTTAACAGTTGTGATTGTATTCTCAGGCCTGCAAGCTTCTCCCTTTTTTCCCAAAGGTAACGATGGTCATTATGGCTAAATAATTTTTTTTTAGATTCGTCAGACCACAGGACATGTTTCTTTTGGAGTAATGGCTTCTTTCTGGCAAAGTGGCCTTTCAGCCCATGTCGATACAGTAATCGTTTCACTATGGATAATGACACACTCTTACCAGCTTCAGCTTCAGCATCTTCACAAGGTCGTTTGCTTTTGTTCTTGGGTTGATTTGCACATTTCGGATCAGAGCGCTGCTTTCATCTCTGGGACACAGTACCCATTTTCTTCCTGAAAATGCGGTTTGATGCTGGACATTCCCATGTTGTTTGTACTTGCATATAACTGTTTGAACAGAAGAACAATGCATCTTCAGCCATCTTGAAATTGCAGCAAAGGATAAAGCAGACTCAAGTTCAAGTCCACAACTCTCTTCCTGATATCTTGGCTGATTTTTAAGCCTTTTCCAAGATGTTACACAAAGAAGCAATGTGTTTCAGGTGTGCCTTAAGGACTGGTCAAAAATATAAACGAAATATATGTAAACATTTGACTTTGCAGAAAGTAATAAAAATGGCTAAAAATGATCTCTCACTCTCATTATTCTGCCATTTGGCAAATATAAATAATAAGTAATCCTAATTGACCTTATATATATATATTTCTTTTTATGTAGTGTATGTAAACTTCTGATATAAACAACTGTAGATGGGGTCAGTGGTGGTTCTCTCTCAGTGGTGGTTCTCTGTTTTGCTTTTTTCATTCCTTTTATGTGCTCCTCCTGAGCATACCCATAAATAGCCTGATGTTTGGTGTGGAGTGTGTGCTCAGCCAAAAACAACCGTTTTTAGTCATTTGGTTTATGATAGCATCTCTCTCTCTCTCTCTCTCTCTCTCTCTCTCTCTCTCTCATAATCTCTCTCTCATAATCTCTCTCTCCCTCTCTATCTCTCTCTCAGGATTGGGTACCAGACAAGAAACATAAAAAAGGAAAGAAAGAGGTGGTGGAGACGAAAGCGGTGGTTATGGAGAGGAGGTGAGTTAGTCTTGCATGAGTAAAGTGTAAGTCCACCTTATTACTTAAAAATATTATACAGTGTGTTGTCAGACTTTAGGAAAGATGTACTTAACATACAATATTGTCAAAGTTGGAATTCAGATGTTCCAATCACTTTCATGTACCACAAATGTACAAAACCAAGCACCTACACATGCAGACTGGGCCATGTAGTAGAGCTTGGTACCGTGTGCAACAAGCCCCGTTGGGAAATTCCCTCACTAGTAAATATTCCACAGTCAAATGTCAGTGCTATTGTAAAGTATATATATATATGGCTTAGTTAGTTAGTCACTATTTTAGTGACCAACATCTGTCAGTGTGTCTTAATGCTGCTGTCATAACGACGGAATAATTATGCTTTGCGCAGCTCGAAACACATAAAAGAAATGTACCAGATTATAAGGCGCATTATCAATAAACGTCTATTTTCTGGTCTATTTTCATACATAAGGCGCGCCGGATTATAAGGTGCATTATGCGACACTAGTAAGGAACAGGGGTGTCAACACGTTTTCCTTCTAATTCAGCAGGTCTTGCCACTGGGTGGCGAGGCATGTAAAGCTAAGCTAAGCTAAGTTATGTAAACAAAACAGTAATAATAAAAGTCAAATGAGCACTGGATGTTAATCTACACAGATTTCACTTTTAAAAACTGTTTATTTGGGTAAGTAAAGCACTTCTCCAGCTCTAAGGCTAAGGTATTAGCATTAGCGTAGCGGCTAATGCCGCCAGACAGTGCTAAACTGAGGAATCCTGAGTGTTCTGGCAAGCCAGGGTGATATTAACTAGTGGTTTGTCCCACGTAGCTTGTTTTAACATGGTACACACACAGACTACAGTACAATATACTCACCTCTGAACGGCGAAAGAGCTAGCACTTAGAGCAGTTAGCTGGTAAAGCTAATACTGCTCCAGCAGTGCTAGTCGGGGTTAGCAGCAGGCTACTGGCCGATAGTACTCACCTCTGAGCAGCGAAAGAGCTAGCACTTAACGCGGTTAGCAGCTAATGCTAATACTGCTGAAGATCTAAACTGAAACTCCTGTATAACGCTGTATTTCAGCGGAGTGGCTTTGCTGCTTTACTGCTTCTTACAACCTGATTAGTAAAATTCATTCATAAGGCGCACTGGATTAAAAAGCACACTGTTATTTTTTTTGGAAAATTTTTAAAAGGATTTAAAATGTGCCTTATAGTGTGAGATTTAGTTGAAATCTTGTGAGCTACTTTTATATAATAAAAGTTTGATCTAGATTTCTCCTGGGCACCCCCAGCCAGTGCCCCAGTGTACGTGTTAAATTCCAGCACTATCATACCTTATACAGCACTACTAAGCACTGATTCACCAAACCATCTGTTGGTCTGATTATACACTAGTAATGATACTGAACTGATACTTTTAATGTAAAACTTTTTGCTGAATGCACAATGTTTATAGTGTGTATGTGTTTTCTTTTCTCTCTCTCTCTCTCTCTCTCTCTCTCAGTGTAATGATTGGTGGAGTGAGGGTCAGAGCGCTGTACGATTATGTTGGACAGGAGCCAGACGAGCTGTCCTTTAAAGCTGGTAAATGACAAATATGCCTACACGGTATAATCTAATAGCTATCATGACTTAAACTTTACTAATGAAACACACTTATTACTAGCTGTTTTAAAGTTCCAGGTAGTTGCAGAGTGAAAAAGGACTATACAGACCAACGCAAAATTAAACATTTTAATCAAGTGTGACATGCAAAGGGATTCTGCTCTACTCAGTAAAGCCACCTTTCTCTGCAGTTACAGCTGCAAGTCTTTTTGGGTTTGTCTCTACCAGCTTTGCACATCTAGAGGCTGAGATTTGAGATTTTTGCCCATCCTTTTTCTTTATAAAACAGCTCTGGTTCTGCCAGGTTGGATGGAAAGCGTCTGTAAACAGCAAATTTCATGCTTTGCCACAGAAGCTCAATGGAATTTAGGTCTTTAGGACTTTGACTGACAGTGTCATTCTAACTCATGAATATTCTTTGATCTAATCCATTCCACTGTAGCTCTGTCTGTATGTTTGGGGTCATTGTCTTGCTGGAAGGTGAATCTCCTTCCTTGTCTCAAATCTTTTGCAGCCTCCAACATGTTTTCTTTCAGGACTGCCCTGTATTTACATTCCCTTTTCTTCTGAGGTTTGAGTGCCCGGCTTGGCAACAGTGACACACCTCAGTTTTAGTGATTACAAGTCTTAAATATTAGCTAGCTAACAACTTAAATTAACAGTATCAATAAAACAGCAACTACAATTAATTGTAAATTTCAGTGGTATAGCTCTGGAAAAAATGAGAGAGACTGAGTTTCTGAATCAGTTTATCTGATTTTGCTATTTATAGGTATATGTTTAGGTGAAATAATTTGTTTTTGTTTTATTCTATAAACTACGGACAACATTTCTCCCAAATTTAAAACAAAAATACCGTCAATTAGAGCATTTATTTGCAGAAAATGAGAAATGTCTAAATTAACAAAAAAGGCTTTGAACACCAGTCAGACCATTCTGGAATTAAGTTTGTAGACTCAACAGATTATTAATATACCACTTCTACCTTCTTTATACTTCCTCAGACGTGACACTGCTTTGAAACAGTCTGATTTAAGTAAGAATACCAAAAATCCAATATTGGTGGCATTAGCCTTAGCCTTAAGTACTTATAAGTAAATGCTAAGTATCAAGTACAACTATTTATACTTTACAGTGTGTGTATTTCTATGTGTGTGTGTGTGTGTGTGTGTGTGTATCATAGGAAAACAACAGGTACTTGACAATAGAGCCAATGTAATTGCTGTTTTTACCGACAGGTGAGGAGTTTCTGAAGATTGAGGATGAGGATGATCAGGGCTGGTGTAGAGGAATGATGGATGGAGGAAGAGAGGGACTCTACCCTGCTAACTATGTGGAAGTGGTGTAGGGCTGCAGGAGACACACACACACACACACACACACACACACACACACACAAACACATTCTCTCTGTCTCTCCATATGTTCCAGTGAAGGACTTTGAGTGTATTTGCATTCACGTTAATGGTGCATCTGGTGTATAATTAAAAAGGAAGTCCACTAATGATTTCAAATTGATAATTAGGAGGTTAACATGTACAATTCTCAGTTCTTGAGAATTTTTTTGAAGTGGTGTTGAATGAGTAAATCATCTGATGCATTTAATACCTGCCAAAATTCATCCCATGAGGATTGAATAGTCCTGTCAACTTTGATTTGTGTCTTTAAGGCGAACTCTTGAGATGGCAGCAGTATGTGGATGAGCACTGTCCTGCTGAAATAACGCACTACAGTGTTTTTTCAGAAAAGGTACCGTATTTTTCGCACTATAAGACGCACTTAAAAGGTATTACTTTTCCAAAAAATCAACAGTGCGCCTTATAATCCAGGTGAACCTTATGTATGAATTCTACCAGTCGGATTGTAAGGAGCAGTGTTATTAAGTTTCAGTTTAGTTCTCCAGCACCGAGACTGAAGCAGTAATAGCATTAGCAGCTAAGCGCTAGCCCTTTTGCCGTTCTCCCCTGCTAGCACTGCTGGAGCAGCATTAGCTGCTAACCACGCAAAATGCTAGCCATTCAGATGTGAATATTACCGGACTGTTGTCTGCTGCTAGCCTTGGCTACCACTGCTGGAGCAGCATTAGCATTAGCCGCTAACTGTGCTAAGCTCTAGCTCTTTTGCCATTGAAGGGTGAGTATATCAGACTGCAGTCTGCGCATTTATCGTGTTAAAACATGCTATGTGAGATGAACCGCTAGCTAATCTCACCCTGGCTTACTGAAACACTCAGGGTTCCTCAGTGTAGCGCTGTTGTGCAGCATTTACGAGCACTTAGCTGCTAATGCTAAAGCTAATGCTGCTGCACCTAGCCATAGTAAAAATCTGTAAATCTAAGCTTACTGTAAATAAATGGAAGTGCTTTACTCACCCAGACAAACAGTTTTCAGGAGAGAAATCTGTGTAGATTTACATCCAGCGCTTTTTTGACTTAAAAAAAAAGATTTTTTTTTAAGAATTAAAGTTTCGTTTACTTGGTTTAGTTTTATTTAACTTAATTAACCTACCCACTACCACTACCCAGTGGCGAGATCTGCTGAATTAGAAGGAAAACGTGGCATGGCGACACCCCTGTTCCTTACTAGTGTCACATAATGCAACGTATAATCCGGTGCACCTTATGTATGAAAATAGACCAGAAAATAGACGCTAATTGATAGTGAGCCTTAAAAATTCTGTGTGCCTTATAGTGCGAAAAAATACGATAGGTCCACAGGTTGCAGGACCTTATTAAGGTAACATAGGGCTGTCAGCATGCCTGTAATAAAGACACGCAAAGTGATCTAACATTGTACAAAACTGCCTTCTATACCATGGCACCAGGCTAAGTGTGTTGGGCTGTAGTCAAAGCCCCTGGTAGACCTCTGGTTCCATTCAGCACCACTGTAAAGAATAGGCCAAATTCTATTTTAAAATAATAATAAAAAAAAAAAAACTGTGTCAATTTTGCTATTATTATTTTTTTGTGTGTTGATTTTGATACATCAGGCCTGGACATTGTCTTAAATGAGAACTTTTACAATGTAAAATGGACTTTTAGTAGTAGTAAAAACATAATAAAAAGTACTTAACTTTCATGAATAGCACACCTCCGTTCTCCCACAGCGTTCAGAGATACAGAAATTTTAACAGTTTGTCCAAAACCCTTCAGACTGGGTGACATGGGGCATAATTTGCATCGATAAATTGCTTTTTTTCACTGTTATTCAGGCTCAAAGTAGCTCCACACCTCCTTGCTAGAATCTGGAGAGCCCTGACATTTAAAATGAGGCATTAATAACTTAAAAAGTGCACAAAAAGCTTATTAAAAACACTGTTTACATCCTATAATGCTAGCTTCAGCTCCGAGCACCGTCATCACTCCTCGTAATGCCTCGTTTTAAATGTCAGGGCTCTCCGGATTCTAGCAAGGAGGTGTGGAGCTACTTTGAACCACCTGGATGACGGTGGAAAAATCGATTTATCGGGGCAAATTATGCCCCATGTCACCCAGTCTGAAGAGTGTTTAAACAAACTATTAAAATGTCTGTATCTCAGAACGCTGTGGGAGAATGGAGGGGTGCTATTCATCAAAGGTAAATACTTTTTATCATGTTTTACTACACCAAAAGTCCATTTTACACCGGAGTTCTCCTTTAAGCCTCACAATGTCGATACAGGAAAAAAGGGGTTCATGCACCAAAAATGAAAGTAGCCCACCACAGACAGGGCTGCACTTCATGCTTCATGTGCTCCCAGCTGTTCATCCAGGCAGATCTGTCCAGAACCACTCTCTCCGATTCATATCAGTTCATTGTATATGTTTGTTTTATTTCAATCTTTTTCTTTTTTTTTCTCAGTGTAAAATGAAAAGGCCCAGGCAGAAAGTGTGACGGAGGTGCACAGTGGTGCAGTAAAGTGTGTAGATGAAGAAAAATAGGGTCTTTTTCAAGTGCCTTTTTGAAAGTGTTGATATTTGATTGATATGTTTGTGTTCGGTCTGATACTGTGGCTTCTACAGGGGCATTCGAACAATACAGAGACTTACAGTGAAATATTCTAATATATTGCAGGTTTGGAGAGAACTGCATTGATTCTTTTAATGCCTTAATACTATATGAAAAGTATGTGTATGTGTGAATGATGCTGTTTGGTCGTCATTTATATGAAAATGTAACGTCAGGCCAAGTTAAAATGAATTACAGTAACTGATTACAGGGCATTTTTGAGATATCTTAACTTATTTTGTTTTTCCTTTTGTATCTTAGTTTGGTTGACAATACATATTGAGTTGGGACATAAAAAAATAAGTACCGTATTTTACGGACTATAAGGCGTACACTAAGTGCACCGGATTATAAGTCACAATAATAAGGAACAAGGGTGTTGCCAAGTTTCTAATGGGGACGCTCCTTCTTAACTGTATTGTTATTCTCAAAAAACATTTATTTTAAAGTCAATTGAGCACTGGATGTTAATCTACACAGATTTCTTTCCTGAAAACTGTTTTTTTTTTTTTTTTGGGTGAGTAAAGTGCTTCCGTTTATTTACAGTAAGCTTAGATTTCCAGATATTCACTAAGGCTGGGTGCAGCAGCATTAGCATTAGCGGCTAACTGCTAAACTGCTAGTAAATGCCCCCCCCGACAGCGCTACACTGAAGAACCCTGAGTGTTCTGGTATTATACTTTTATTTGCACTTTTGATTTTTACGGTGTAAAAAATATGGTTAATGAGCTCCATCTGAAATTTAGATATGCCTTAAATATTGGGATGTTAGGTTGTTTAGTCTGTTGCTCCTCTCCCTAAAAAAAGTTTATATTCATTTTTAATTCCCATCTGCAGATTAGAATTCCTTCTATTGCATAATGTCTTGTAGGTGATTATTACGGACTATAGAGCTCTAAGCAATGCTCATTGCTATCTTACATACCGCCAACAGTCCATTTTCACGCCTTGCGCCTGATTAGTTTAAATAGCAAAGGCGCTTATGAATATATATCTACGGCGATTGATGTGGTGGCCTTGAAATAAGGTGTGTTCAGGTAAATTTTTGCCGTCAGTTTTGGACGTCAACAGTCAGACATTCATTGCTATTTTGGAGGTGAATTGTTAACACAGACCTCCAAGCAGCTGTATCATTAATAGTATTAATAGTAATCCACTAAAGTCAGACCACACCTGGCTCTTAAACTGAATGACAAATGACACTCTGATTTTTTTTTCCTGAACTTGAACTGAGAATATAGAATATTTTTGGATCTAAGTGGATTTCTGCAGCTCCTCCAGAGTGACCATAGGCCTTTGACCAGTGACCAGTGGTCTCCTTGCTCGATCTGTCAGTTTGGGTGGATGGTCAAGTCTTGGTAGGTTTGCAGTTGTAGATTGTTTTTTTTTTTTTTCATAATTTTTACTTTTTCATAATTTTTAGTGATGAATTGAACGGTGCTCCTTGGGATTCTCAAAGCTTGGGAAGTGTTTTAAAATCTAACCCTGCTTTAAACTTTTCTACTCTAAACTTTATCTGTGACCTGTCTGGTGAGTTCCTTGTTCTTTATGATGCTGTTTGTTCACTAGTGTTCTCTAACAAACCACTGAGGCCTTCACAGAACAGGTGTTTATATTTATACTGAGACTAAATTACACACAAAATTGTACATGGCTTTACAGCTCTCGAGTGGTGTGACTGTCTAACTGCCACATTGTCAAGAGAAGGTCGGAAATAAACAGTAAGCAAATTAAGGGAGGGAGAGGCCAAAGGCTAAACATCTTAAAGTCACAATTTTTCATTTTTAAAGTAAAAAATATAAGTTAGGAGAGATTTTATCTTTTCTTTGGCTTTTGAGTTAACTAAAAAAAAAAACTAAATAAATGTTCTGTAATCGGGTTTTTTTTTTTCAATTTTAAGTTGGCTTGACTTTGCATCGTTTACAGTGTGAGGATGAGTGGCTTGTATGGAAATATGCTCTCACTAGTACGCTGTCCAACGTATCCAAATTTGCGACAGCAGCCATGAAAGAACACAGCTGTGAGTCGGACAGCCGGGTCGCAGTCGGGCTTTTCGCAGGCTCTCGCTGTGTTTTTCTCTCTCTCTCTTTCTATATGCAAAGTGGTACTCTAACCAAAGGTGGTATTACATGCGTGTGAGTGTACGTGAGCCGCACACGTGGCAGATTATTAGATAACATGTATCGTATTCACAGTAGCTGTTGTTGTAGTACACGCGCAAAAGTTCATTTTTAAAGTGTCCAAATATGAATAAAGAGATATAATAAGATGCAAAGACTGCTCTTTTCTCTTGTTGTTGTTGTTGTAAAATGCTGGAATGGTTGAGTCAAGCTCGGCTGAGTGTGGGTAATATGATAATACCCATGGCAAAACTGTACAACTGTGTGTGTTTGTGTTTGTGTAAAGTCATATGTCAGCCCTGAGGGTCTTTCATCTCTTTTTTAGTGTCGGACAATTGTGCCACCCTCTCTCTCTCTCTCTCTCTCTCTCTCTCTCCCACAAGAGTGTGTGAGTCACATAAGTGTGTGTATGTCTTCTTTTCTGCAGCTCTGACTAACAGTGAGCCATCTCCACCCCCTCAGTCCATAGATCATGCCTCACGCACAGAGTGGCGGAGCTCCAGGTCGTGATGGTGGCGTAAAATAAAAGAGCAGTTCACCACATGTACAATCAATATTTCCAGTCTACACGGAAAAAAATTACGCGTAAAATTTACTTCAAAAAACTTTTGAAACTTTCTGCATTTGCTTTTTTTTTTAAGTAAATTTAATTTCATGTAAATTTAAGTAACTTCAACTCGGTTTCAAGACTTAAATGTTAAATAGAGTAAATAAGTGAACTGAACTTTAGTCAATCCTTTCTTTTAGTAACCTTTACTTAATTTCTGCATGCAATATTAACTACTTTATTACTTAATTTATACAATATTACTCAAATAGTTTATGATACATAATATATTATAATTCCTGAAATGTAAATATTTTTAGTTAAAACACACATATTACACTGTCTCAACACATGAATGACATATTCATATGGTAGTATACTTAAAAGAATGTATTAAATGCCATCCGTGTGTTGAGACAGTGAGACCTGGTCTGTTTGCAAAATAAATCTTTGAGATTATGTAAATATTTGAATGTGTGTTT
This sequence comes from Astyanax mexicanus, assembly GCF_023375975.1. NCBI lineage: Eukaryota > Metazoa > Chordata > Actinopteri > Characiformes > Acestrorhamphidae > Astyanax > Astyanax mexicanus. The sequence continues at coordinate 18,654,290 of NC_064426.1, read as the reverse complement.
TAACTCAAATTAAATATAATAACATCGTATAAATGAAGTAATTGTAATTAGGTAATATTGTATGCATAAATTAAGTAAAGGTTAATAAAAGAAAGGATTGATTCAGCAAAAATAAATGAAGTAAAGTTTACTACAAGAAAGGATTGACTGAAGTTCAGTTCACTTGCTGACTCTATGTAACATTTAAGTTTTGAAACCGAGTTGAAGTTACTTAAATTTACATGAAATTAAATTTACTTAAAAAAAAAACAAATGCAGAAAGTTGCAAAAAAATTAAGTTGCAAGTAAAATTTGCTCATCATTTTTTTTTTCAGTGTAATTTACACAGTTCTTGCCTATTGTCTGAACGTAGGTGGACCACAGATTTCTCAACTTCTGGTAAGAGGTGTTTCGCAAACATTAGATACAAGTTTAACTTCCAACTAACATTTTACAGCAGGATAATTCTCACCCACAAACAGCAAGGGTTTCCTAGGAACGTCTACGCCAGGATGCCCAGTCGCCAGATTCATTGCCCAACAAGTATTTATGTGAGCAACTGGGATACTGGGAAAGTGTGCAGGATTTAAAAATAAAAGACCACTTAAAAATGATGAGTTTCTTTGATTTTACCAAATTAAAAACCTCTGCAATATAATCAAGAGGAAGATGGATGATCACAAGACATCAAATAAAGCTGAACTGCTTGAATTTTTGCACCAGGAGTGATTAGCATAAAGTTATCCAAAAGAAGTGTGTAAGACTGGTGGAGGAGAACATGCCAAGATGCATGAAAACTGATTAAAAATCAGGGTTATTCCACCAAATACTGATTGCGGAACTCTTAAAACGTCATGAATGTGAAAACTTGTTTTCTTTGCAGTATTTGAGGTCTGAAAGCTCTGCATCTTTTGTTGCATTTTTGTTATTTCAACCTTTTCTCAAAGTTGCAAAAGCTGATTTCAGGGAGACTCCCGCAGCTTCAGGGAGACTTGGTTTGTCTGAAGTGACAATATTTTTATTTGGAAATTGGCAGAAATGCTGTCTGTAGCTGTCTGCACCAGGACACCAGACAGCTCTGACCAATCAGAGGACAAAGCATGCTCACATGGTTTACTCTTGCGTATTTTGGTGCGTTTAGGTTTGTGCCTGTGTGAAACCAAACCAAACAGAGGAAGAAAACACTTCAAGTAATGAACTTATAAACTAATCTGGACCATAGAAACCAACTACAGGTCAGATCCCTAGAAAGACTGGCAAGTGTGAAATTGTGTGCCTTGATGCAAACAACATCCTGAAGACCTCAGAAGATGTGTTATAGAGACGCATGAAGCTGGAAATAGATACCAAGCACTGCTAAAGAGCTGAGCGTAAATCAGTCCATGCTTGAAAACAATGAAGAAAATTTGTAATGTTGATTTTATTCTTCCACTGTTTAATACAGCAAATTAACGTAAAAATACAGTTGCTGTATTCACATTTGGGTAGAGTTACATAATCAGAATAATAATAAAAAAAAAACTAAACACTGTAATCTAGTGATGGGCAGATGAAGCCTCATTGGGTGTATGGCACATTTCCCAAACTGTATCGACACTGTGTTGAAACTGTGTTGCTGTATCACTTAATGGCGACATCTGCTGGACTAAGAAAGTCATTGCAAGCAACTGCGCGAGGAAATGCATCGGTCACGTGGTTTTCCTTAAAATGATACGCGGTCCGACACGGGGGTTCGCCTTGTTTGCTCACAGACATATTCGGTCTCTTTCCAGCTTCTGCCAGAGTGTCTGTATATTAGTTTGTAAAGAATGAACCAGTAGTCTTTGTAGAACCGTTAGAACTAAAGGTCGGAAAGCAGGTCGCAGTTCTCGCGAGCGTTTGTCGCGGTCGCCTCGGAAAACTGGTCTGGTTTGAGCTCATAGGAGCTCCGGCACAGACACGAGAGAACCGCTATTCCTCCTATTACACCTCAATGCAGCGCTGCAGTGAGTTTCAAGCTGTAATTTTACTTCTTTAAAAAGATCAAAAGTCAACGAAATCCTACCTAGTGCTGCTTTAAAACACAGTTTATTAACAATAAATACAGAAGTCCTTTTAATTCCTAAGTGTTTACTTAATTTTTTCTTGCAATTGTACAGCTGTAAATACATTTAGCCTATAGTTTAACCCCCACCCCCTGCTGGTGTGAGTGTGTGTATACAGTTGTTTAGTACAAAAATAATATGTTTTCTCCTTTTTATCTATCAAATAAACATTCACTTTCACTGATTATTTACAGAGAAGGTTTTATTGTAATTGTTGACTTTATTTAATTAACTAATCGCATTTGACTCATGATCAAATAAGCTGTAATTGGTTTTGGGCTCACAGATCTGCTCCCTACGCCCCGAAAGGAGAAGAAAATCAGCTGTATCTCATCCAGCAGTCCGCTGAAGAAAAATGATAAAAGCCCTGCAGGGAAAAGGCCACAGACATATCAAAGCAGATACAATCCCAGCGAAACGGCACTGCGGGGAAAAGGCTAGGCCATAAAGAGCTAAAATAATCATTGCAGGATGAACCTGGACTCGTTTACACTCATTAGGTTGCTCGTCTCACAGCGGATGCAGTGGCAGCCCATAACAATTAACATCAACTTGTTTGTCGGAGCAATTATGATGGAGGAGCAGCTCGTTAACAGCGCGGCTCACGCTCCCCTGATGACTGTTTGAGTTTCTAAATAAAGACCCCGGGGACGAATTAGTCAAGTGTGTTAATCAGGATACCCTCTGACCCCAAAAATAATAATAAAAAAACTACAGCATTAACATCCCAACTGCATCAGCTATTGGATATGGCTGCTGTCAATCAAAACCACTGACACAGAGCAGCCACTGAATCAGCTCCATCTACTAACTATTATTTATTTATTTTTTTACTTTCTTCTCATCACATTTTTTATTTATTTTTTTGTTTTGTTTTTTTAATAGTGCTGTCAGGGGATTAAAATATTAATTCAATTAATTACATGAACTGTGATTAATTAATCCAAATAAATTACATATAATCACATTCACCATCAACGTATTTTAAACTGTACAATTAAATGCAGTTGTACAATTGTAATCCACCCAACCATATGAGACCTGGCTATACCTATTTAAATTTGTATTTGCATTACTACACCAAAAAAAGTAAGGTATCACTTTAAAATAAGACTACCTTTAAAAGCGTTTATAAATGGTTTACAATTAGTTTATTAATTAGTTTCTAATAAGGTTGTAAATGCCTTAAAATCATTAATAATCAGTTATAACACATATGTAGAAATGGCATCAATATAGATGGCTGTGGGTTCACTATTTGGCAAAATACAGGTCATTGTTTTCTTTTTACGTATGTGTTATAACTGATTATTAATGATTTTTAAGGCATTTACAACCTAATTACTAACCATTAATAAACTGATTGTAAACCATTTACAAATCCTTTATAAAGGTAGTCATATTTTGTCAATTAGTAGTCTTAATTGACAAACAGTGGGAAGAAGATTTGTCATTAACTCCCAATACATATTTCTGGGTCCAGTTCAGTATAAATTCATCCACAAAAAAGAATTCAGACCACTTCAGTTTCTGAATCAGTTTCTGAGTTTGCTATTTATATGTATATGTTTGAATAAAATGAACACTGATGTTTTATTATTTAAACTACAGAAAACATTTCTCCCAAATTCCAAATTAAAAGTATTCTGATTTAGAGCATTTATTTTCAGAAAATGAGAAATGCCAAGCTTTCAGACCTCAAATAATGCAAAGAAAGCAAGTTCATATTCATAAAGTTTTTAGAGTTCAGAAATCAATATTTGGTGGAATAACCCTGTTTTTAATCATAGTTTTTTATGCATCTTGGCATGTTCTCCTCCACCAGTCTTACACACTGCTTTTGGATAACTTTATGCCACTCCTGGTGCCACAATTCAAGCAGTTCAGTTTGGTTTGATGGCTTGTGATCATCCATCTTCCTCTTGATTATATTCCAGAGGTTTTCAGTTTGGTAAAATCAGAGAAACTCATAAAAGTTTGGTTGACTCTTCTTTGCTTTCTTTTGTTGTAATTTTACCACACTAAAGGGTCTTCAAGCATGAACCACATTTTTGAGGTCATGCCAAAGCATCTCAATAGAATCTTCACTTTATTGATCTTCAGCCATTTAGAGGTGGACTTGCTGGTGTGTTTTGGGTCATTGTCATGCTGCAGAACCCAAGTTAATTTTAGCTTGAGCTCACAAACAGATGGCTGGACATTTTGTGGACTTTTTGGAAGACAGAAGAATTCATGGTTCCAGTTCCTCAGGTGTGAAAAGCCACAGTTAAGTTATGTTTAAAACATATATAATAATTCAATTATTTACATGTCCTGGGATTTATTCATCTGAATTAATTGTATATCATCACATTCATTATCAAAGTATTTTAACTGTACAATTAAATTAAATGTTAACTAAGAAGCAAGTGAATTAATGAATGAATAACTGTAATAGATCTAAAGGCTCCTTGTAATGAAAATCAGTTTGTTGATGCACTTTTATTCATCTAAAAATGACAAAACAATTATAGGAGACGGTCACACATGCCAGAGTTCATTTATAAGAGATTCTAGACTACTCAAATATGCCTTAAAGAGTTCCTACACTCTAAATCATTTTTATATTCATGTCTAAAAATATGTTGATCTGTAATAATACCTGCCCTGCTTAAAACATTGTTTCTTGGTCTTCATGATGCTGTTTGTTCACTACTGTTCTCTAACAAACCACTGAGGCCTTGAAAGAACAGGTGTTTATATTTATATTGAGAATAAATTACACACAGCTTGACTCTATTAACTAACTAAGTGACTTCTGAAAGCAATTGGCCGCACTGGATTTTATTTAGGGGTTTTAGTCTAAAGGGGGCTGAACACTTTTGAACATATTTTTTTTTTCAGATGTTTATTTGATAAAAAAAAAACACAAATCATTTTCATTTTACTTCACAATTATGTGCTACTTTGTGTTGTTTTATCACTTAAAAAATTTGTGGTTGTAAGGTGACAAGTTTATGAATACTTTTGCAAGCCACTGTATATGTGTATATGTTTTTCTTGTGTCTTTATTTGAAAATGTGCAAACATGCTCACATCCTCTACATCCTCTCACTCATGCAACAACATTTAAAAAATAGTTATGAGATAAAGACAGAGATAAACACCAATCTGCCAAAAGCCTGAAAACATCTGCCAGGTGATACTGATGACACTGACACTGAAGATGCGCATCTGGATCTGACACCTGTCAAAGTGTGGATATATGAGGCAGAAAATGAACATTCAGTTCTTGAAGTGAATGGAACGGACAGGTGTCAGAATCTGAGACACTTTGACAGGATCCAGGATGTGATAGCTGTTCGACTGGAGGGTCAGAACATCTTGGTCTCGTGGGTTTTACCAACCAAAAGTGCTTCAGGGGACAAATGATGAATCGGTGACAGGATCATGGATTCCCAAGGCTCTTTACTACTTATGACCTAAATGTCCTGCTGCTGCTGTTGATACCACAGGACAACAGGACACCTTCAGAGGTCTTGTGAGGTCCATGCCTTAATGAATCAGAGCTGTTTTAGTGGAACAAGGGGGACGTACACAGTATTAGGCAGGTGGTTTTACTGTTATGACTGATATAAGCTTATAAATTAATAATTCTATATATATATATATTACTGTGTACCTACAGATTAAACCAGAAGTTTACATACATTATATAAAAAATAAACGTATGCATGTTTTTCTCATTGTTAGGATTACCAAAATTATTTATAAAACGAGTACTGTATTCACATGTACTGAAAACAATGATGAGTAAAATTTACTTTAAAAAAGTTTCGCAACTGGGGCGCCGAGTGGTCCAGCGCTGCCACTAAGAGCAGGAGGTCGCAGGTTTGAACCCCCGCTCATGCAGCTTTGCCATCAAGGCTCCGGTGCTCAGAGGGAGCAAAATTGGCCCTGTTCCCTCCGGGTGAGTAGATGGCGCTCTCTCCCCACATCACTCCTAGGGTGATGTCTGCAGCACAGGGCGTCTGTGAGCTGATGTATCAGAATGGAGTCGCTGCGCTTTCCTCCAAGCGTGCTGGCTGCTTGGCAACGCTGCATCAGCAGCAGCAGCTCGAAAAGAAGCGGTGGCTGACTTCACATGTATCGGAGGAAGCATGTGTTAGTCTTCGCCCTCCTGGTGTGTTGGGGCATTACTAGTGATAGGGAGAGTCCTAATGAGTGGGTTGGGTAATTGGCCGTGTAAATTGGGGAGAAAAATGGGAAAAAAATGAAAAAAATTGACTGAAATTCAGTTCACTTATTTACTCTATGTAACTTTTAAGTCTTGAAACCGAGTTAAAGTCACTTAAATTGATCTGAAATTAAATTTACTTAAAAAAGCAAGTGCAGAAAGTTGCTTAACTTTTTTTTAAGTAAATTTCACTTTTTTCTTTTTTTTTTTTGTGTGGGCTAAAGGCCACTCTGCCAGAAAGAAGCCATTACTCCAAAAGAAACATAAAAAAGGCAGATTAATGTTTCCAAATGCACACAAAGGAACAAAGGTCTTAATTTCTGGAGACATGTGCTGTGGGCTTACAAACTAAAACTCAACAGTTTGGCCATAATGACCATCTTTACATTTGAAGGAAAAAGGGGGAAGCTTGCAAGCCTGAGAATACCATCCCAACTGTTAAACATGGGGGTGGCAGCATCATGCTGTAGAGTTGTTTTGCTGCAGGGGTTACTGGTGCACTTTACACAATAGATGTCTTCATGAGGGACGAAGATTATGTGGCAATACTGAAGCAACATCCCAAGACTTCAGCCAGGAAGTTAAAGCAGCCAGGAAGTTAAAGCTTGGGGTTTAACAAATGAGTCTTCCAAATGGACAATGACCCGAACATACCTGTCAAGTCTCCTTTTTTTGCTGGGAAACTATTGTATTCTACCCCTCTTTCCCACAGTCCTCCTGTATTAGTATTTTTACGTAAATTTCCATTATTATATTATAAATAAAAAAAACAAAAACAAAAAAAAAAACATCCAAACTGAAATGTCACTAATCTCGCGAGAACTGCCATCCAGGCTGGTAGAGCATTCTTAACAAAAAAAGTAAAAACTACATGTAAATATCGAAAAAAGTGTTTTTAATTAGAGAAAACATTATAAAAAATGACATATGTAGGAATGTCCACAGCAATTCTGTGTCAACAAAGGTTGGCTTTTTTAGATTCTGATCATCTAATTGTAGTTTGTAAGTGGTTCACAGGTAGTTACATCTCTTATTATTCTGGCATTTGGCAAATATTAATAATTTTGGTAATCCTAATACTCAAATGAGAAAGGTTTATTTTGATTTCATGTCAGATAATGAGAGATAAATATGCATATATGTTTTTTTTGTTATATATAATCTATGTAACCCTCTGGTTTCAGCTGTATATGAGTAACAGAGCAGTTGTGTTTTGTGTTATACTGGCATGAGGAAGGGTAGGGACCACCAGGGGGCGATGTTAGATTATACAGTTCTTTTTACCAGAGCAGCTCTGCTGTATGGAGAATACAAGAAAGCATCATTCTCTCTCTCTCTCTCTCTCTCTTTCTCTCTGTTTTTCCAGGACCCTGATGGGCTCCTTCAGGGTCAGTGATGGGACCAGAAGGGGTTAAACATGGGCCCCATCTGGGTGGTTCACAGCACATATGACCTAGATTGGACCCATGTGAGATAAAGCTGGATTGTTATGCCGGGGCCCATTTGGGAATCTAACTGGGTCCCAGTAACAACACATAAAAAACCCACCAGAGTCCATACCCACCTGAAACCTACCTAGCCCACGTTTCACCAAGACTTTTACTGGTTTCAGATGGTCAACGTTTGTCCAGGTGCTGGTAAACTAGCAGGTTAATCACATCTGGAGCTGAAATGACCTTGGTGGTTTAGCTTAGTCATGTTGGTCATACTGGACCTGTTCATTGTAGATTGGTCTTGTTGTTCATGTTGGTTGTGCCAACTTGGATTTACAGGTCCTGCTTATTGACCAGATTAGCCTTGCTGCTCAAGCCAACTTGGTTATACTGGTCCTACTCATTGACCAGCTTGGTCTGGCTGATCATGTTGGTCATGGCATCTTGGTTATACTGGTACTGGTCATTGACCATCTTAGTCTTGATGGTCATGTTGGTTGTGGCAGCTTGATTATACTGGTCTTGCACATTGACCAGGTTGGTCGTGCTGGTCATGTTGGTCATGCCAGCTTGGATATATTGGATCTGGTCATTGACCAGCTTGGTCTTGCTGTTCATGTTGGTCGTGCTATCTTGGTTATACTGGTCCTGCTCATTGACCATCTTAGTCTTGATGGTCATGTTGGTTGTGGCAGCTTGATTATACTGGTCTTGCACATTGACCAGGTTGGTCGTGCTGGTCATGTTGGTCATGCCAGCTTGGATATATTGGATCTGGTCATTGACCAGCTTGGTCTTGCTGTTCATGTTGGTCGTGCCATCTTAGTTATACTGGTCCTGCTCATTGACCAGCTTGGTCTTGTTGGTTACCTTGGTGATGTTGATCTTTCAGGGCATGAGCTTGGTCATGCTGGCCATACTAGTCATTCTTATTGGGCAGAATGATCATGCTGGTCATGCTAGTCAAACACTTTGGTCTTTTTGGTCATGCTGGTTATGCTGTTCAACCAGCTTGGTCATGCTGGTGACACTCTTGGACCATCATGGTCTTGTTGGTCTACTGGTCGACTAGATTTTTTGTGGTTTAGCCAGCATGGTCCTGCTTGATCATATTCTGGTCTAGAGATAAGCTGGTCTTTTACTTTAACTTTATCAGCTAGAGCAGGTCAGGCTGCTTTTTAGCAGGAGAAGAACAGACAGCTGAGAATCTGATTGAACCAAAACCACATCAGTAAAAGTTTTTTATCATAATCAATTCTGAAGCTCATAAAACGACCAAGTTGAAGCACCATCTTCAGATCGATGCAGCACGATGCATTTTTACTACCCCAGAGAATGTATGTGTGTGTGTGTGTGTAGTATATTCCTGTATTGGGAACTCCAGGCTGGAGTGTAAACACCCACAAGCGCTTGTGTGTAAGTGTGTGTGTGTGTGTGTGTGTCTGTGTGTGTGTGTGCAGCTATGACTCACACCCTCCTCCAGTGAGACTTACAGCAGACAAACAGTTCAGTAGTCTGTCAGTCACACTTGCTGTGTGTGTGTGTGTGTGTGTGTACAACTGGTTTTGTGTCTCTGCTTATTATTGTGGTTAATTTTAGAATTTTTTTAGACCAAATCTTTAAATATATACAGCCATGGCCTAAAGTGTTGGTAAATTAACATGATAAATTTTATATTAAAAAAATGTATTGCAATTACACACGTTTTGTTATATACATGCTTACTTTCTTTTTGTATATTGGAACAATACAAAACAAAGAAAAAGACAACATATTTTATTATTTCATTGCACATTTCAGTTTCAAATTAATATTTGATTGCACACCCTTTGGAAATAAAAACTGAAACCAGTCACTTCCTATAACCTAGAATTTTGCACCATTCTTTTTTTGCAAACTGCTCAAAAACTCTCATATTTTTTTTTAGATCTGGACTCTAAAACTGGTTACTTTAAAGCTCTCCAGTGCTTTGTTTCCATTCATCTCTGGGTGCTTTTTGAAGTATGTTTAGGGTCATTGTCCTGCTGGAAGACCCATGACCTAGGTCCTACACTGTGACCCAAAATCTTTTGGTAATCCTAAGATTTTATGATATCTTGCACACAGTCACCAAATGACAGAGGTAGCAAAACAACCCCAAAACATCTTTAAACCTCCACCATATTTGGCTGTGGGTACTGTTTTCTTTTCTTTGTAGGCCTCATTCTGTAGAATGATGTGCTTTACCTAAAAAAGTCTCTATCTTGGTCTCAACTCTCCTCTAGACATTTTCCCAGAAGGACTTTTGGCTTGCTTACATACAATTTAGGCAAACTGCAGTCTAGCTTTTTCCTGTCCCTGTGTCACCAGTTGGGTACTTTTGGGTCTCCTACCATAGCATTTCATTTTGTTCAAATATTAACAAATAGTTCATTCTAATTTATGAGACCACTTATAAATGACGAGTTTCTTTGATTTTAGCAAATTGAAAACCTCCGGAATATAATCAAGAGTAAGATGGGTGATCACAAGTCATTGTGAACTTCTTACATTTTTGCACCAGGAGTGGCATAAAGTTATCCAAAAGTCAAAAGCAGTGTGTAAGACTGGTGGAGGAGAAAATGCCAAGAAGCATGAAAACTGTAATAAAAAACAGGGTTATTCCACCAAATATTGATTTCTGAACTCTTAAAACTTTATAATTATGAACTTGTTTTCTTTGCATTATTTGAGGTCTGAAAGCTCTTTTTGTTATTTCAGCCAATTCTCATTTTCAGTAAATTAATGCTCTAAATGACAATTTTTTTATTTGGAATTTCGGGAGAGGAAATGTTGTCCGTAGTTTATTGAATGAAACAACAATGTTGATTTTACTCAAACATATACCTATAAATAGCAAAATCAATTCAGAAACTGAAGTGATCTCTTAATTTTTTTTCCAGAGCTGTATGTGTGTGATTGTATACAGTAGATTTACTAAATCTTCCTAATATAACAGAAGAACAGATGAGCTGACACTGTGAGGGCCTTTTTCTGATCCCTGAGAGGCAACAGTGTGTTTTCACACAAATCCCAGATTTCATTCAACATTCTGACATATAGTTTAAGGTCACCATTAGCTTCAGGCAGCTTCTTTCTCCACCAGTATAAACACACACGTCAGTGTGTCAGTCTGTGTGTGGCTGATATTCTTGTTTATTCCTGTAAATCTTAAAAAAGGCAAGAACATACAGGATAAGTGTATATCCGTGTGTAAGTGTGTGTGTGTGTGTGTGTGTCCTAATCTGTTTTATAGCTCCTATATTTCAGCCTCTATTGCAGCTTATGTAGGTGTTCCTGATGCTGGAGAGTTGGAGAAATGTCAGGGTTGAGGTCTGGAAGACCAGGAAAACTTACTTTAAAGGCTAATTTAAAGCTAAATGTGACTGCAAACAACCTTGAAAAAAACCTGGAGAGGAAGAGTCATCGGTCGTCGGTCACTCCTGGGAAGGTTCTCCACTTTTCTACGTTTTCGCCATTTGTCGATAATGGCTCTCATTGTGGTACGTTTGAGTACCACAACTTTAGAAATGGCTTTGTAATATTTTGTTTTTTAACACACTTTGCTAAAAAAGTACAAAGGTATATTTGGAAATAAGTATTTTAGAAGTATATTGAATTACATTAAAATACAGGTGTACTTTATAGTACTCTATTTATTTATAATACACTCTATTATACTTTCTTAAAAAGTATGAGTTTAAAAGTTGAAACATTTGATAAAACCATAATATTAATGTACTTTTAATATGTTTTAAGTAAGTACATGAATCTGTTAATATATTTACAGCATACTTTACAGCATTCTTATGTAGGTTGGGATTTTTTTTCTTCCTTAATAATAAAAAACCTATTTTAAAAATTGCATTTTGTGTTTATTTGTGCTGTCTTTGAATAATATTTAATTTTGTTCTAATCTAAAACTGATCTGTAAGATCAATTATTCCCCTATATGTTACAAAAGGCATTAATATATAGGGTAAAATGTGTATCAGTGTGTGTGTGTGTGTGTGCGTTCGCTAATCTTTAATGCTCCTCAGCCTCTAATGCAGCTTATTAAGGTGCTCTCCATGCTGGAGAGCTGAAAGGAGAGATGAAAGCCGTCTTACATTAAACTGGAAACACACAGAGACTGACTTCCATAATCAGTTCTGCTCTCGTCTTCACAGCACACGTCTAAACCCCCACTGCACCGAAACAGCTGCACACACACTGAGAACCACGGCGGCGGAGGTTTAAGAACACTGCGATCCGGGGAACGAGGGATTTGACCCCATCTGTTGCAGATATTGTGTCTCAAGGACGTTCCTGCACTAGAGCGTATATTTGACTGCTGTCTCTACAGCAGGACGTCTGTACTTCTTGACAAGCTGATGGGCATTGCCCTGACATCCCTTATTCTGCAGGAGCAAAATCTGCAAAAGCAGCAAAATATAACTCCAACTATTAGCACATCTACAGTGTATCACAAAAGTGAGTACACCCCTCACATTTCTGCAGATATTTAAGTATATCTTTGACAAAATGACACTTTGACACAATGAAAAGTAGTCTATGTGCAGCTTATATAACAGTGTAAATTAATGTCTAAACCAGAGGCAAGAAAAGTGAGTACACCCCTAAGAGACTACACCTCTTAATGTACATAGTGAGCACTGGTTGTCATTTTACGACTCGTTAGTGTTACTATGTCTCAGGTGTGCATAAGGAGCAGTAGTACAGCAGAAAGTTTGCAATACAGCTCTCCCACTCTCTCATACTGGTCACTGGAAGCTCCAACATGGCACCTCATGGCAAAGAACTCTCTGAGGATCTGAAAAGACGAACTGTTGCGCTACATGAAGATAGCCAAGGGCAAGGTCCACTCAGAACAGACCTCACGATGGTCATTCAAATAATCTGAGTGCACGTGCTCAGCGTCACGCCCAAATGCTGTCTTTGAAAGATAGGCGCAGGAGTGCTGTCAGCATTGCTGCAGAGATTGAAAAGGTAGGCGGTCTGTCTGTAAGTGCTCATACCTTACGCTGCACACTACATCAAAAATGGTTTGTCACCCCAGAAGGCAGCCTCTTCTGAAGTCTGTACATAAGAAAACCTGCAAACAGTTTGCTGAAGACTTGTCAATAAAGGACATGAATTACTGGAACCATGTCCTACGGTCTGATGAGACCAAGATTCATTTGTTTGGTTCAGATGATCTCCAGAATGTGGCATGGCGGCAATCAGGTGAGGAGTACAAAGATAAGTGTTGGGGAGTTACTCCAATATGTACTGTGTGAAATACTGAAGCAGAGCCTGATCCCCTCACTCCGGAAAGTTGCAGGGCAGTGTTCCAGCATGATAATGACCCCAAACCTCCACCACACCTCTAAGACGAGCACTGCTTTATATTGAAGAGGCAGTGGGTAAAAGTGATGGACTGGTCAAGCATGTCTCCAGACCTAAACCTAATAGAACATCTTTTGATTAATCCTCAAGTGGAAGATAGAGAAGCACAAAGTCTTGAATATCTGCAATCAGCTCTGTGATGTCGTCACAAAGCATTCCAGTGGCAACCTGTGAAGCTCTGGTAAACTCTATTGCCAGTAGTGTTAAGGCAGTTCTGGAAAATAATGGGGCCACACAAAATATTGACACTTCAGGAGCCACGGTATCCAGGGTAATGTCAGCATGCCACCAAGAAGGACAAACCACATTCAACAGGATTAACTGTGGATGCAAGAGAAAGCTGTCTGAAAGGGATGTTTGGGTGCTATCCCGGATTGTATCCAAAAAAAAAAAAACATGTGTGTGACAACCACGGCTGTCCAAATCACGGCAGAATTCAATGTGCACCTCAACTCTCCTGTTTCCACCAGAACTGTCCATCACCACAATAAATTATTGTGGTCTAAAACCAGGTTTCAGTTTCATTATTCAACCCCTGTACTCACTGACAAAAAACATAAAGCAACAAGAAAGTGACTATCATAGAGTTGGGCTGATGTAGTGTTAGGAGTCTTGCACCAGGGACTCTTAATGGTGTAACACAGTATAATCACCCAGAGAGAGAATTGAATTCCAGTCTCCCACATGGTAGCTCACAAGCAGGTGGAGGTGTTATCCACTGCACCACACCAACAACTACCTGCCTCTAGCCTGGATACAACAAGATGAGATATACTGTATGTTTGGGCATGGAGGCGTACAGGTTCCATATGGCATCCTGTAGCCCATTTGTAGGTTGCCAAATGCTGGCATCCCAGCAGGTGTTATAAATGCTCAATTGGCACTGAATCTGGTGACCAAGCAGGCCAAGAAAGTGTTGGAATCTGGTGGAAAACCAATCTCTTACTGGGAGATTCTTGATGTGTGTGGATGAGCATTATCATTATCTTATCATTATCTGAAGAATGCCAATAGGAAGCCCTATAATAAGTGGCAACATGTGTGGCCACATGATGTCCTTTGCGATAGCTAAGAAGATCATCACGTCAGCAGTTGGAGTGACAGCAACAGCAGCTTAACAGCAAAGGAAGGATGGAAGCCCTTACCACAAGATCTTCATGCTTAAACTCAACCATCATTCCAAACGGATTCCAAACAGAACACAGGTTTGTTCCAAAAAGCCAATACGATGGAAGTTGGTAGCAGTCCTTGTTTCCTGATCTCGATACCAATGGTGAAAAGAGTAAGTTCCGCCCTTTCTTACCATATATGTATTAATTATGTGTGAAGGGATTCCTGAGTAATTATGCTGAGAACACAAGGTGCCATTTTTGACGGAAAATACGTCCGTAGGTTTCTAAGGGTTAGGAACCAATGAAGTATCATGAATGCCCAGGGCTCAATAATGCAAACCATAGAGACCCCACCTCACAACATGATTTACAGGATTTGCTGCTAATACAGTGGCTTGCAAAAGTATTGATCCCCCTTGGTTCTTTCCATATTTTGTCACATTACAACCACAAACATAAATATACATTACATACATATATTTAATTGGAATTTAAAGTAAAAGACCAACACAAAGTGGTATACAATTGTGAAGTGGAAAGAAAAATTATGCATGTTTCATTTTTTTTTTTTATAAAAAACAAAAAAAAAATTGTGGTGTGCTAAAGTATTTAGCCCCCATTTTTTCTAAGTGCAACTAATTGCATTCAGAAGTCGCCTGATGACTGCTAATGACTAGAAAGTGTCCACCTGTGTGTATCACCAAACGACACACCAGAAAGGTAAGGAACAAGGATGTGGAGAAGTTTAAAGCAGGCTTAGGCTATAAAAAGGCCATTCTTTCCCACGCTTTGAACATCTCACGGAGCACTGTTCAATACACTATCAGGAAATGAAAAGAGTGTGGCACAACTGTAATCCTACCAAGACAAGGCCGACCATCTAAACTTAACCCTAAACTGAACAAGGAGAGCACTGATAATAGATGCAGCCAAGACGTCCATGGTGACTCTGGATGAAATGCAGAGATCTACAGCTCAGCTGAGAGAACCTGTCCACAGGACAGCTATCAGTCGTGCACTGTATAAATGTGGTCTTTATGGAAGAAAGCCATTGTTAGAAGAAAACCAAAAAAAGTCCCATTTGCAGTTTGTAGCACCTACAGAGGTCTATTAACTTCAATGCCTGTGCAACTCACAGCTAGTTTGACAACACAAGAGGACCTAGGCAGGTGATTTTAAGCAGGAAGTTTTAATGTTGTGGCTGATGCATGTATATAAACACTTTCTGAACCTGCTGCTTATTCTGGTTGTTTAGATTGCCTTGTTCTACCAGCATTCCGAGACTGTACGCTCCAGACGGCCCCTCAGAAACATCTCCCTCAGCCTGCCCTAGGGCCCGCTTACACACATCACCGCTCCTGCCGCTGAGAGACGTACAAAAGCAGCCGTTCGGCTGGAGCTCTGCGAAACCAGGACAAAGCTTCGAGTTTCACTCTACAGTTACATCACTGTGAGTGGATGTTTCAGACAGCAGAGCGTGAGCCGAGAAACCGCAGGTCGCTCTCGTACGCTTTTACCCTCCGTGCTGAGCAAAACCAGCTCCCGTTTTAACATCGCTGTAAGCGGAGACGAGGAGAGCGTGATCGAGGCTGTAAAATGCAGACTACTCACAGCGCTAAACTGTGATTTATTCCTGAAATCATTCCTGGTGCAGCAGCAATAATACAACGTGGTGTCAACGAAGAAGACCTGAAGAATGCACTGCAAAACTCCATGTCATGTTCATGACGAAAAAAGGCATAGCACGGTTTATCTAGTACAAACATGATAATACTTTCTAACTATAACAAAACAAAAGGCTTTAAACTGGGGCTACACTCACATTCAGTCGCCCCTAGTAATAAGGCAAGGGCCACTAAGAGCTCCACACACAGCTACAGTTATCAAGGAAGGGTTTTCCAACAGATTTCAACACTTCCTTGTCTTGCCAGGCCACCAGATTTATCATCAGTCCATCATTTATGGGACGAGCTAAAATACCAAGTTTGGCAACCCATGGGTGAGCCACAAGATGACCTATGAAACTTGTATCTCATCTTGTAACCAGGCAAGAGGCACATAATAGAGCCTCCTTTTAATTGTACAATAATAAATAATAATAAAAAAAATTGGTGGCATTGAAATCAAACTAAAGAATGCACTACAAAACTAAGGCATAGCATAGTTTATCCAAAAGCAAAAGCCCTATCTGGATGGGATTATTTTCTCAGGGGGACGTCTGTGAAAAATATTTCACACTTTTACTTAGTGATAAAACTCTTTTGCCTTTCTTGGTTGTGGTGGAAAAATAATGACAGGAAGAAAGAAATTTTCAGAGTCTCTGAGTCTTGATCAGAATGAGTAACAAGATTTATTGAGAAGACACACGTAATGAATACAGAGTGAACTCCTGCCTTCCAAGAGTGCCATGCTCTCTTTATACCTTTTAGATCCTCCCATCCCTTACTTCCCAATTATGGGCACAGTGCCACCATTGTGACACGTCAACTTCTTCTGACAGGTGGTATGACATAATCCCTTAGTGGGCATATCAGGCTGGTTCTCAAAACATTGTAAGCAGAAAAGAAGATGACCCTGGCGCCAGAATTTGTAGAACAACTGTGACGTGCATTCCTTAACACATACACATAGACACACACTGCTGGCGCCAGATAGAGAAAACTCTTACTCAGCATTTCAAAAAAGCTCACTGAGGGTAGAATGTTCACAGTACACATTATCATCGCATAGAACAAAAAGTAATATCATTAATAGTCGTCATTGTTTATGAATCATCACACGTCATTGATTATGAATCATTTCAATAAACACCTTCCATCACATTCCCCCCTTTGATTCTGAATCAATAATGAAATTTTCTTTTTACAGCTAATTTTCTTTACCTTCATTAAACAAACGGTCTAGCCCAAATGCAGTATCTAACTCTATTGTATCTACTGTAACTTGCAGGAACTGGCCTTTCTTCTGCATATGGCGGAACAAAAAATTAATAGATATATATTAGAAAAGAGTAAAAGTACATCAACAAATAAAATCTCGATAGGTCAACACATTCGCGCGCGAGAGAGAGAGAGAGAAAGAAAGAAATAAACTAAAGCCAGTCGAGGGACAGAGAGAACTCCTCATACTTCATCCAAGCAGTTATACATTTTGCAAATGACATGTGATTGTACAGAACTTATCAATATGATTACGTCAGCAGAGTCCAGTTAACAGCATGTTGTCCAGTTTTAATGACGTGATTAGCTCCAGCCTGTCTGAGCAACAAGTTCTTATCATGATGTTGTTCAGCACTGTGTCCTTCATGAACACAGCAGACAGTCCTTAAGTGTCCTAAAGTCTGTGAGAAGATGAGACAGAGGAAAAGAGTGGATGGAAAGATCTTCTGGCTATCTGAGGAGAGGTTTCCAGCACTTCACTCAGATAACTTGTTGTCTCCTAGTTCATATGCACTGGTCCCAGAACAGCAGAACAGCAGTGAAGCTTCTCTGCCACTCAGGGTCACGTTCTCCTCACAGCTCTCACTGTTGATGAAACCACTCTGACCTTCCTGATTCCTGAAAAAGTAAAAACAACCTCCAAAGCCTTGTGTCGCCGTGACAGTTAAAAAGAGAGCAAAGATCATAAGGTTATTAAGTGAATTATAAAGTGAACAGTAAAAATAATAACTGTATATATAAATGTATAAAACATTTAAGAATAAGAGTGTAAAGGTGTGGTTATCTCCAATCACACCCTTCACTCCCCCCTTCTAGACCAAATGGAATCATCCAAGATTCCATGATGGTCTACATAACGCCTAAGAAGCCCCGGGAGTAATGACAAATGTCCGCATACAGAGTATGAGAACAAGTGTTTCTTCATCTCAGCTGTGGACATGCTGGGGCCTATTGCACACCAGTCCCCACGCCGGACTCTCCCTGCCTCGTCATGCCCACCATGGATCTGAGAAGATTCATAAACAAATTTTACTACATTAACTTTCTCTTTCTTTTTTTTTTTTTTTTTTTCAGAATTACAACATAAAGTTATAAAAGTGTTAAAATCAAGTAATTTTTCCCAACATTGTCATTGTTTTTGCTCTAGACTATGGAATACATAGTCTCAACATTTATTCATCAAATACCTTCACATTGTCTAAATTTTTTACCATCAACCATAATAATGTATATTTTTTATACATTAATTAGACACTTTCTTACACTAGATGCTGAGCTTTGTTTTGATTAGACTATTGTAATGCATTATTCTCTGGATTACCAGAATCTTCAATTTACAAATAACATCTTGGTCAAAATGCTGCAGCTACAGTTCTAACTCACACAAAAAAAAGAGAGAAGATTATTTAGATTGGATTTTAATATTCATTTAGTGTGAAAAGTGTAAAAATCTCTTAATGGCTTAGCAGCTAAGTATATATCAGGACTCCTGACAGATCGACAATTCCAGCTCATTTGTTGAGAACATTTAACGTTGCCTTTTGTATTTATGCACCAAAGATTTGTAACTCTCTATCAGTTTATATCCATCAGGGATCACCCAGTTCTTCCTTTGAAGCACATCTAAAACTTATTTGTGCACTTCAGATTAATCTTAGTTGTATTTATTTTAAAATAGTTTGTTATGTGCCCAACATTCTTAATGCCAATCTATAGACCCACAATCCTCAACTTTACACATACTCAGAAATCCTTAAAGCATTGTTCAGAATATTTAGTCTGATTAGTGCTGTTATTTGAGGGCGAACACACAAAGAGCATAAAACACCCCCTTTTTATTTTAGTTATTGAGTAGAGAGTTCAGTTCTTCCAAAACACTGATGAGTATGATGCAGTCAGTGCATTTCCTCTATATCCTTCGTAAACTTATTTTCCATCTGTTAACTTGAGTCTAAAAACATTTGGCTGATGTTAGAATTTAAATGTGTGTGGAGTTGTGTCCACAAGCTGTTGTAGGCATGGTCCACCTAAGTTTAGACTAACTAGTTCCTATGACAGTGATTTTGAAGCTATGAGCTGCAGTGGTCCTGTTAGAAGTCATTAGCCTAATATTTATTTTCCTTGTTCAGTTCCAATATATATTTTTGCGAACTGTGCTACCTGTAAATTAATTGCAAAAAATAAAAACATATTTAAGTTTCACTTGTTTGGCATAGTTGCAAGACTGTTAGCTGGTGGTTTAGCAAGCTAGTTATTATTATATATATTGAATTAATTTAGCATTAATATTAATGCACATATAAGAGAAAGATTTCTATCTTACCCTATATATATTTTTTTTAAAAACTTTTGGAGCAAGCAAAGCTCTTTTTGTAGTTGATAGTCTACATTGATGTATTAATAAGATTTTAAATGGTTGATTTTTATTTAAGCCAGCATGCTTGGTTACTTTAGCTAGTTACAACTACATCTGAGTTTATATGTATTAATTTTGTCAAAAGCCAGTAAACAACTTCCCTTACATAAGCCTTAATGGAGATGATTGTTATTAAAAATGTTTTATACAAATCATAGTCATTAGGCAACATAAATTACATAATGTAAACCTAAAAAAAAAAAAAACTTTCCAGTGAAAATTGAGGGCCAATGTGTGATAGGCCTCTAATGTATTAATCTGCCAAGCAACCATGTTTGGCTACTGTTTACAATGAAATTAAAGATTTTTTTTTCCCCTGAACTAGATATTATTTTTAATTCATCAAAGTTTTTGATGAGAAACACTATTTAAAAGAGAAACAAAAAAAGCTAAAACCTCCCTTTTTTTTTCTTAAAAAGAAAGGTAAAACAGTCATAATTTGAGTCACCACCAGATTTAAAGTTTAACCAAACATTTTCTACATGAGGCATAAACATCAAAAAATTAAATAAAATCACTCCTTTTAATGGAAAAAAAGTAAACAGGCATAAAAATAAAAAATCTGGTCTCACGTCTCTGTTGCTGGCTCAGGCTGAGGGGTGGATCCACTGGGCTGATTGGCTGCTGGGGGTGGGTGGTGTTGATGGTTGAGCAGGTGCTGTCTGAAGCGGTCTCTGATCGCTCAGTTCTTCCAGATCTGAAACCAGTTTCCTGGACCAGTGCTGTAACATTTCAATCACAGCAGGTCCGGTGAAGACGCAGTCCAGCCATCGACCGACAGCTGGACCAAACACAGTCTCTCATCTGAGACTCTCCTCATGAAGTGCTCTGGTTCAGATGATGTTCACAGTACTGTTGCAGAGGACCCTGTCTCTGAGGGTCAAAACTCCTGTGATGAGCACCACCCCCGCCTTCTCAAACACCCAGAAAACAGCACTGAGCAACAATCAGTCAAAAGAAAAAAAAATCCCTCCAAAAAAAACCTTAAAAGAAAAAAAATAATAATAAAAAAGAAATCCTGAAAGGAATTCTAACATGGTTAAAAATTGTTTAGCCTCATGAAATAACTAAAACAAAAATTATTTCCAGCCAAACGATGCTTGATATTTCTAAACTGTATAAACATTAACATTATATTGTTGTGCTCTGATGGGGACTCAAAATATAGCCAAGAATATGCAAGCAAGTTCTTCATTGCGAGAAATAGAAAACATATGGAAAGCAAAACAGAAAGTTCCATATATATATATATATATTTTAAAAACATCTGATGTCTCCTTGTTTAAAAGTCAGAAAGAGAGACCCAATTCACTGCAGCTCGTAATAGATACAATATTAAGTTTGTCAAATTAAAGCTTTCCAAAGAAAGTAAGATCTTTCCTTACTGGTTTCTAAAATCTACCATCCTCATTAAGAGAATCAAAAGATCAGCATAGACTGAGATACATGAGAACCACTAGAGAAATTAGATATGTGTATTCTTTAAATCTCATTCAGCTGAGACTGAGCTGAAATCAGTCTCAATAAAAAAAGAATAATAATAGAAAAGGCCTAAACCACATGAAGACAGAAGCTGTGTTCAGAATGGCTCACTCATTAACTCTTTCACTATGTAGCATTTTCTATTTGCTAAACGAATTATGGAACAACCAAACAATAAAGCATGTTTGTCCTGCTCTGAGGACGTCTAATACAACAGCACTGCATTGCATTATAGTATATTTTGGAATTTCTAAATTTTGTGATGCATTAGGTTGTTTCATAGTGAACTATATAGGGAACAGAATGTACTGCTGCGGTTTTAAACAGTATTGCAAAAATGGTTTATACACTATATAGTGCACTATTTCTGGAATAGGGAGCGATTCTGACACAGCCACACACACATTATATTCATCATTAGATTAGCTTATAGAATATCAGAGACAAATGTTAGAAACATACACACTTACACACACGCACAGACACACACACACACACACACACACCAAATGTGATAGAAGATAGCAGAGAAGAGATGTTTTGTCTATCTCTCTCACTGCTTTATTCAACACACGCAGAAACACACACACACACACATTGTATCAAAAGCCTGGAATCCTCATCTCTTTTCTGTTTCAATCAGGGATGACTTTCACAATGTGGACATTTGTACATAACTCATCACTACTACTCAAACATGAAGCTGTCTCACATATTCACTAAACTGTCATCCTCAGAATTCTACAGCATTTTCCATAAAGATAATGAAACATGTTACATTGAACAGTTCCAGCATGGCTCAATATTCTGCCCTACTTTAATATATGTATATTGGGTTAATATGCTAATGATTCCAAACCTTTGAACAACACTACATAAACACACACACACACAGACATACACATATAGTCTTGGCTCATTTGATTGAAAAGAGCTGCGTCATGAATTTTTGGATTAAATTTCAATTCTTTAGTTACTTGGGATCCCATTTTGTTCTCTCATTCGATTTTAATGACTCAGAGTAATTTAGCCCCAATAATCACGTCTCACCTTCCTTCTTCTAACCCTGCTTAATACACAATCAGTACCCTGTACTATTATAGTATTATTTATGCACTCCTCCCCACGGTCCCGGGACCTATTACTCTAATGACACGTCTATCAATAGAGGCCTCGCTATGACCAGGCTAGTCTTCTCTTTAACTTCAAAGATATATTTACATACATCAATAAAGGCCTCGCTATGACCAGGCTAGTCTTGTACACCGTCATGTAACTATACACTGTCCAGGGCGGAGTGCTGAAGGAAGGATGGAGGGGAGTAAATTAATTTAAGAACAATTGTTTACATTTAAAATTTCCTTAATGAGTAAATTAGTTAACCTGTCACTCACCACCAATGTTTGTCGATGAGGCCTGGATTTGCGAATGGGGGGGAGAGGCCGCACTTACCCCCGCGGTACTTGTCCTTTATTCTGTGGAATTTTCCCTTGCTTCTGGGGCCCAGCTGTTTTGCTGGAGAGCGTCCTCGGCAGGTGCTAGTCTCTCCCCCTCCGCCGCAAGACCATGCTCATCCTGTTCCGTGACGCCAAATTGTGGTGGAAAAATAATGACAGGAAGAAAGAAATTTTCAGAGTCTCTGAGTCTTGATCAGAATGAGTAACAAGATTTATTGAGAAGACACACGTAATGAATACAGAGTGAACTCCTGCCTTCCAAGAGTGCCATGCTCTCTTTATACCTTTTAGATCCTCCCATCCCTTACTTCCCAATTATGGGCACAGTGCCACCATTGTGACACGTCAACTTCTTCTGACAGGTGGTATGACATAATCCCTTAGTGGGCATATCAGGCTGGTTCTCAAAACATTGTAAGCAGAAAAGAAGATGACCCTGGCGCCAGAATTTGTAGAACAACTGTGACGTGCATTCCTTAACACATACACATAGACACACACTGCTGGCGCCAGATAGAGAAAACTCTTACTCAGCATTTCAAAAAAGCTCACTGAGGGTAGAATGTTCACAGTACACATTATCATCGCATAGAACAAAAAGTAATATCATTAATAGTCGTCATTGTTTATGAATCATCACACGTCATTGATTATGAATCATTTCAATAAACACCTTCCATCACATGGTCACATGACATCACGTTCAGTAGCTCCTCCATTTCCACTCGCTGTTGTGTTTACGTGGACATCTGTAGAAAAGCGTGCAGTAGCAGTGGACAAATAGCTATTTTATTAAATGCGAGGAAGGCAGCGAAACTCAAAAGGTTTTTAAACGTGTTTAAATAACTGTCTTTGTGTTGCTAAGCCTTTGCTATATGGTATCTCAGGTGGTTGCTATGAGGTTGCAAATCCATTGTTCTGCAGTTTCACTGGCTTACTCCACTCCTGATTCAATGTGCCGTTTTAAAGTGTTTTTACCCCATTTTCTCCCCAATTTACAAAGCCAATTACCCAACCCACTCATTAGGACTCCCCCTATCACTAAAGATGCCCCAACACACCAGGAGGGTGAAGACTAGCACATGCCTCCTACAATACAGGTGAAGTTATCCACCACTTCTTTTTTAACCGCTGCTGATGTAGCATTGCCGAGTAGCATCAGAGCGCGTTCGCAGGAAAGTGCAGCGACTCAGTTTCGATACATCAGCTCACAGACGCCTTGTGCTGATCGACATCACCCTTTGGAGTGATGAGGGGAGAGAGTGCCATCTACCCACCCAGAGAGAGAGAAAGCAAGTCCAATTGTGCTCTCTTAGGGCTCCGGCAGCTGATGGCAAGCTGGACCATTCTGGGTCCATGTCATACCATTCTAAAGGCACTACCCCTGCCTGTTTTGATGACTGTTGTAAGACATGTTGAGGTAAGTTTACAGGCCTTACTTTTTTACTAGTATAGCTAATCCTACATATATACTATCTGCTAGTTGAGCTGCTCTATTAATGCATTTGATGCGAATAAAGTTTTACTACCTTAAACCATTACTTGGCCACTCCTGATTCTAATGCAATATGGCATATTAAAGCGTGGTAAAGCTTCAGTTTTAGAAGTGTTCAGGTTGTAGAGTTCATTTTTTCACAAGGTTGTTTTGTTTTGTGTGTGTGTGTGAGTGTGTGTGTGTTTGTGTTTGTGAGAGTGGACAAAGTATTGAGTAGCTCATAAATAAACCAGTGCTGTGTTTCAGGGTCCTGCTACTACAGTGTGTGTGTATGTGCTGGAAGGGCAACCTTACATAGCATCTGTGGAGGTGGCATGCATAAGTCTGATTATTGGTGTGAGTGTGTGTGTGTGTGTGTGTTGTACAGGGATTAAAAAGAGATGCTGTTTTCGTCTGCTTTTCAGTTTTTCATTCCTGCCCAGAATATTGAGTAATCAGGAAAATGGCTATACTCTCAATTAGGCTAATTAAATAAGAGGTTGGCAGGCCACTCTGGGACAGCTTAGAATGCTGTGTGTGTGTGTGTGTGTGTGTGTGTGTGTGATTCATTTATGAGTGTGGGTTTATAAGCTGCTCCTGCCCCTCAGCCAGGCTTAAAGGTAAGAGCAAATATAGTATCTTAATGTGTGCACATGTAAGCTCATGCATGCATGTGTTCTCTGTGTGTGTGTGTGTGTGTGTGTGTGCGTGTGTGTGCGTGTGTGTATGTGTGTGTGTGTGCGTACGCACCATAAGCTTCTGAATGATTGTGCAGTCATAAACTATAAACATCTCTGCCATTAATCCCAACTGTACAGCCTCTGTTATAAGCCACCGACTTCTAAAGCATCCATTCATCCATCCATACCTGTGTTTATACATCTATCAATCCATCAACCATCCATCCATTTCTGCTACTATTATTCCAACCATTCCTTAAATCCATCAGTCATTGTATCTCAAAGGAATTTTTCATTTATCTATTCTAGTATGCATCCATCCATCATTGTACTCATCCCTTTATCACTATCTGTACGTCTATTCCCATATCCATTTTCTAATTTCTGTATCCAAAAAAACATCCATATATCCATCCATCCATTCATTCACTCATCCATCTGATCCTGTAGCCATGCATCTCTACATTTTTTCTCTCTATCCATTCCTGTATCAATTATTCCTATATCCATCTATTAATCCCGATATCCATCCATCCATCCACCCATCCATCCATTCCTTTATCTATCCATTCCTTTTCCCTACCACCCATTTATTCACCAATCCATCTGTTTCTGTAGCCATGCATCCCTAAACCGATCAATTTGTCTATTTCCGTCAGTTTTTTAGCCATCCTTTCTTCCATTCATCCATCCATCCATCCATCCACCCATCCATCCATTCCTTTATCTATCCATTACTTTTCCCTACCACTCATTTATTCACCAATCCATCTGTTTCTGTAGCCATGCATCCTTAAATCGATCAATTCGTCTATTTCTGTCAGCTTCTTTAGCCATCCTTTCTTCCATCCATCCATCCATCCACCCATCCATCCATTCCTTTATCTATCCATTACTTTTCCCTACCACTCATTTATTCACCAATCCATCTGTTTCTGTAGCCATGCATCCTTAAATCGATCAATTCGTCTATTTCTGTCAGTTTCTTTAGCCATCCTTTCTTCCATCCATCCATCCATCCATCCATCCATCCATCCATCCACCCATCCATCCATTCCTTTATCTATCCATTACTTTTCCCTACCACTCATTTATTCACCAATCCATCTGTTTCTGTAGCCATGCATCCTTAAATCAATCAATTCGTCTATTTCTATCAGTTTGTTTAGCCATCCTTTCTTCCATCCATCCATCTATCTATCCATCATCAATTTATCCATTACTTTTCCCTACCACCCATTTATTCACCAATCCATCTGTTTCTGTAGCCATGCATCCTTAAATTGATCAATTCGTCTATTTCCATCAGTTTCTTTAGCCATCCTTTCTTCCATCCATCCATCTATTCATCCATCCATCCATCCATTCCTTTATCTATCCATTACTTTTCCCTACCACAAATTTATTCACCAATCCATCTGTTTCTGAAGCCATGCATCCTTAAATTGATCAATTTGTCTATTTCCATCAGTTTCTTTAACCATCCTTTCTTCTATCTATCCATCTATTCATTCACCCATCCATCCATACCTTTATTTATCCATTACTTTTCTCTACCACCCATATATTCACCAATTCATCTGTTTCTGTAGCCATGCATCCTGAAATTGATCAATTCGTCTATTTCCATCAGTTTCTTTAACCAGCCTTTCTTCTATCCATCCATCTATTCATCCACCCATCCATCCATTCCTTTATTTATCCATTACGTTTCCCTACCACCCATTTATTCACCAATTCATCTGTTTCTGTAGCCATGCATCCTTAAATTGATCAATTCGTCTATATCTTTAAGTTTATTTAGCCATCTTTTCTTCTGTCCATCCATCCACCCATCCATCCCTATATCATTTAATTATTCTTATATCCATCCAATTATCCTTATATCATCCATCCTCTCATGTCAAGTCTTTTATTATATCCATCTCTCCATGTATCATTTAATTATTCCTATCCACCTATTCGTCCTTATATTTATCCATTACATCCTTATATTATCCATACATCCTAGTATCTGTCCATTGCTTCCCCTTCCATCCATCCATTTATTCATCTGTCCATTCTGTAGCCACACTTTCTTCTATCCATCCATCCCTGTATCACTTAAGTATCCCTACATCAATCAATTCATCCTTCCATCCATTTATCCATACTTAAATCCATCCACCAAACCATCTATCCATTTATCCCTATATCTATCCATTACCTTTACCTTAATATCTATTTATTCACTCATTCATCTGTCTATCCTTATGTCCATTTATCAGTCAATACTTTCTTCTATCCACTCATCCCGTTATCCTATAATTATCCTTATATTCATGCATCCTTATATCTCTCCACCAAAACATCTATCTATCATTAATCTCTGTATTTATCCATTACTTTTCCCTTACCATCCATTCATTCACTCATCCATCTGTTCCTGTTGCCAATGATCCCTAAATCTATCCATTCATCTATTTCCATCAGTTTCTGTATCCATCCTTTCTTCTATCCATCCATCCCTGTATTACTTAAGTATCCCTATATCATCCATCTATTCATCATTATATGCATCCATGCAACCATCTATCTATCCATTACTTTCCACTTACCATCCATTTGTTCACTCATCCATCTCTTTCTATAGCCATGCATCCCTAAATCTATCCATTTCTCTCTATCCCCATCCATCAGTTTCCTTAGCCATCCTTTCTTCCATCCATCTATCCCTAAATTTAACTATCCCTATGTCCATCCATTCATCCATATATCCATCCATCTATCCATCCTTATATCCTCCACACATCCACCCCTGTATCTGCCCATTGTTTCCCTCTTCCATCATTCATTCACTCATCCATGTGTTCTTGAAGCCATGAATCTATCCATTCGTCTATCCCCATGTCCTTTATGTAGCCAACCTTTCTTCTATCCATCAATCCCCATATAATTTAATTATCTCTGTATCAACTAATCCTGTATCTTCCATCCATCCATCCATCCATCCATCCATTCATCCCTGTATCTATCCATTTATTCACTTATCTACCCGTATCCATTTATCCCTGAATTTATTCATCTCCATGTCAGTTTCTTTAGCCATACTTTCTTCTATCCATCCATCCCTATATCATTTAATTATCCCTATATCCATTAATCCATCTGTGGTAGGCCCCTGGGGTTAGGGGCGTGACCACTGTGACCCGGAAGGAGGAAGCACACAGAGATACACAGACACGGGGATTAAATGAACTCAAAACATACCTTTATTGGCTTTTAAGAGACAGGCATGGCTTTGCCATCTGGCATGGGGCGGACCCACAACTCCCCCGCCTCCTCACACCACACCATCCTTATATCATCCATCCATCCATTCAGTCTGTTTTTTCAGCCATGCATCCCTGAATCTATCCATTAGTCTACCCCATGTCCATTCTGTAGCCATCCTTTCTTCTATGCATCCATTCCCATATATTTGAATTATCTCTGTATCAACTCATCCTATATCTTCCATCCATCCATCCATCCATCCATTTATCCCTGTATCTATCCATTTATTCACTTATCTATCCATTATCCCTGAATTTATTCATATATCTCCATGTCAGTTTCTTTAGCCATCTTTTCTTCTATCCATCCATCCCTATATCATTCAATTATCCCTATATCCATCAATCCACCCTCATATCATCCATCCATCCATCCATCCATCCATTCTTCCATCCCTATATCTGCCCATTGCTTCCCCCTTCCATCCATTCATTCACTCATCAGTCTGTTTTTCTAGCCATGCATCTTTGAATCTATCCATTCGTCTACCCCATATCCATTCTGTAGCCATCCTTTCTTCTATCCATCCATCCCCATATAATTTAATTATCTCTGTATCAACTCATCCTGTATCTTCCATCCATCCATCCATCCATTCTTCCATCCCTATATCTGCCCATTGCTTCCCCCTTCCATCCATTCATTCACTCATCAGTCTGTTTTTGTAGCCATGCATCCCTGAATCTATCCATTCGTCTACCCCATGTCCATTCTGTAGCCATCCTTTCTTCTATCCATCCATCCCCATATAATTTAATTATCTCTGTATCAACTCATCCTGTATCTTCCATCCATCCATCCATTTATCCCTGTATCTATCCATTTATTCACTTATCTATCCATTTATCCCTGAATTTATTCATCTATCTCCATGTCAGTTTCTTTAGCCATCTTTTCTTCTATCCATCCATCCCTCTATCATTCAATTATCCCTATATCCATCAATCCACCCTTATATCATCCATCCATCCATTCTTCCATCCCTATATCTGTCCATTGCTTCCCCTTCCATCCATTCATTCACACATCAGTCTGGTTTTCTAGCCATGCATCCCTGAATCTATCCATTCGTCTACCCCATGTCCATTCTGTAGCCATCCTTTCTTCTATCCATCCATCCCCATATAATTTAATTATCTCTGTATCAACTCATCCTGTATCTTCCATCTATCCATCCATCCATCCATTTATCCATCCAGCAATGGATGGATGCTTAATTTCACATATCAATACAAACATACATTCATCCATTCACCTTGTCCACTTATGCATCAGTCCATACATACATACTTACTTTTGTGCATTAACCCATCCTTCCATCTAAGCATTGTTGTATCCTTCCATGCATCTTTCAATCCATCCCTCTATCCATCTATCCCTCCTTCCATGGAGTTGCTAAGCAATTGCTTTGGAATGCAATTGCTTTCTAACCTTGCTAATTTATTGATTTTGAACAGGTTAGAGGTCAGGGTTGTTTATTCTGGAGGTCAGGGATATTTTGGTCTAATGCTCAGGCAGGTCGCTGCTGTTGGCTGTAAGCATGCACACTCTTCGCCCTTTGAGCTTGTTTTTCCGTGTTTCTTGCAAGGTCTCTTCCTCCTCTCTGGTTGAGCCAGCTGGCTTGCATGCGTCATCAACTGGAATCAAACTAGCATGTACAAATATATTCACTTATTCAGAAAACTCTTTCATTTCCTCAGGCTAATTACAGTTAGCATCAAATGATAATGATAATGACAATATAATCATTTGCCACATTGTAGCAAAAACATTTCAAATCCTTCACTTGCTTTTATATTCTTTTTCTGTGATAATTTTCCAGGCAGTGGGTTTTGGGTCATCATCTTGCTACATAAAGAATAATCTCCCAATCAGTTTGGTTTCATCTTTCTTTAAATTCACAGACAAAATGTTTCTCTAGACTACTGAGTTCAGTGTACATCAATGAAGATTAATGAGCCCATCCCAGAATAAGCCATGCGAGCCCAAATCATGACACTACCACTGTGTTTCGAAGATGAGCTGGTATGTTTGAGATCATAAGCAGGTCCTTTCTCTCTCCACAATGGTAAAGGTTAATCTTTGCCTCATCAGTCCATAATCAGTCCACAGGCTTGTCTCTGTACTTCTTGGTAAATTGCAGCCTGATCTTCCTATTCACCTTATTAACAGTAGTTTTGAGAACACTAATAGTGTTCTGAGCACAGTAGATTGTGAAACCTTCACTCCTGTCCTCTGGAGGATGTTGCCGATGTCACTAACAGTTGTTTTAGGATTTTTATTTAAAGCACTCACACTCTTTCTGTAATCAACTGCTGCGTTTTTTCTTGGTCTACCTGTTTGGCATCTGTTATTAGTACACCAGTGACGACTTTCTTCTTCAGGACATTCCACACTGTTGTTCTGGCTATGGACAATATTTGTGCAATTACTTGTTTTTCCATCTTCTCTCAGAATCACAGTTGCTTATTTTTCACCCATTGACTTTAGGCTCTCTGGTTTTATGTTGTAACTCCTCTAAGCATAAACAGTGGCGCAAACAGGGGGAATGCGCCCCTATGCGACGCATAGGGGCGCTGGACTGGAGGGTGCGCCAAAACCAAGCCCAAATAAATTTGCGGAGCGCGGAGGGAAAGTAATGACAGGACGCTGACAATTATAAAACGCTTTCCCCCACCCGCTGACGATTTTAAAACGCATATCCGCCACCCCCTCGCTGACGATTTTTAAACGCATATCTGCCCCCCCCTGACGATTTTTAAACGCATCTCCGCCCCCCCCGCTGACGATTTTAAAACGTATCTCCCCCCCGCTGACGATTTTCAAACGCATCCCCCCCCTGACGATTTTAAAACGCACCCCCCCCGCTGACGATTTTAAAATGCATATTCCCCCCCCACCCCCCGCTGACAATTTTATCACGCATCTCCCCAACCCCCCCTGACGATTTTAAACGCATCTCTCCCACCCCGACAACACCCACCCCCCCGCTGACGATTTTAAAACGCATCTCCCCCCCGCTGATGATTTTAAAACGCATCTCCCCAACCCCCCCTGACGATTTTAAACGCATCTCTCCCAACCCGACACCACCCACCCCCCGGTTAAGATTTTAAAACGCATCCCCCCCCCCCCGCTGACGATTTTAAAACGCATCATCCCCCCCCCCCCCCGCTGATGATTTTAAAACGTAGCTCTCCCACACCGACACCACCCACCCCCCCGTTTATGATTTTAAAACGCATCCTCCCCCCCCAGGGGCGCAGATTTTACGTTAACATACACCCCAAAAAGTATGTAGTTGCGCCCCTGAGTATAAATGCACAGTCTGCCCAGATAAAACCCAAATCAGAAACTGAGTGATGTTTATTGTTTGAATAATTAATGTATCAGATTACACACCTGGACAACAAAACACACCTGACAGTTAAATGGTCCAATACTTTAGCTCACAAGAAAAACGGGTGTGTTCAGACAAAAGATGTTCTCTTGTGAACTGTGTCTCATGCTGCCTTCAAGTCGTGTCGGAAATATCGTATTTACGAGGTGAGAGCACCTCGAGTTTGTGGTGGAGAAGCCAGTGAGGAAACTCTGATTTTTAGATAAGCCCTGTGTTTTTCCAGTTGGGGACGTGTCATTATCAAGACGCAGACAGTTTGTATTGTAACTTGCTTAAAATTCTATTATTGCAACAACACTTGTAGCAATAATACAGGTTGTTATTAGCTAACTAATAAAATCACATGCAGCATGTGAAAAAATGTACAGTTGCAAGAAAAAGTATGTGAACCCTTTGGGATTACTTGGATTTCTGCATAAATTGATCATTAAATGTGTTCTGATAATTATCTAAGTCACAACAATAGACAAACACCGTCTGCTTAAACTAACACCACACAAAAAATATATATGTTTGCATGGTCTAGTATGATTTATGGTTCTAATGGGATATTGAAGTCTTTTTGGCTTCATTCTCTTGGAGTTGGGCAAAATAAACCTCCTGTTTTTTATGATGAAAGACCAAAAATATAAACAAAAGGATTTTCCTAATGGCCTCCATTTACACCCGACCCAAAAACACTCGGACGCATGTCAAGTCGTAATTGCGACTACCAGCCTCGTAAGTAGGAATTTCCGAGGAGGACTTGAAGGCAGCATTAGATCCAGATGTAAAAACCTGGAAATAAAAGCTAAAATGTTGATAATTTGTCTCATATTAATCGTTTAATGAAATAATTGGATTGACCTCACTGCTCCAGTCCTTTCGTAGGGCACTGTATCTTGTGGAGTCCATGCCTTGATGGGTCAGAGCTGGTTTGGTGACACGAATAACGTTCTCTGAAGGTTCTTATGTTGTTATAACTATGTATGTAGCTTCGGCTGCTATTACGACAGTAGGTTTGAAAGGGTTAATCAGGAATAAGAATATGATGGGAGCTGAGGAGGACAGAAAGAAAGAGTGGATGAAGGAGAGAAAGAAGGAGGGATTAGTGAGTGCAGTGGGCATTAGACAGAGCTGCAGCCCAGCGGGGGTTAATCATTACTGCAGCTTCACTTC
The DNA here is from genome assembly GCF_023375975.1 of Astyanax mexicanus. Taxonomy (NCBI): domain Eukaryota; kingdom Metazoa; phylum Chordata; class Actinopteri; order Characiformes; family Acestrorhamphidae; genus Astyanax; species Astyanax mexicanus. The sequence continues at coordinate 18,621,739 of NC_064426.1, read as the reverse complement.
CTCCACTGAGAGCCAGATGGCGAAGAGAGACTGAACACAGCACCCCCTGCTGGACTACACACTTATACACACACAGACACACATACATACATACTTACCCCCACACTTAAATACATTTTATACATACATGTGTTCATAATATATATTCACAAATATATATTTATATATTTATATGTGTATGTGTATGCGTGTTGGGAGTGTGTACACACATACACACACTCTGGCAGGTGCACACATTAACATACTTGCATGCATATGAACACGTTCATATGATCTGAACTGAACATACAGATGGCCAAAGGCATACGCACACACACACACACACACACACATATATACAAATACACACACACATATACAAAAACACACATATACATATGCAAGACGCATGCATAGGCATGCACACACAAATGCCTATGTACAAACTCACACATACACACACACACATATATACAAATACACACACATATACATATGCAACACGCATGCATAGGCATGCACACACAGATGCCTACACACATACACACACACACACATTTGTTCTTTCTCCCTCTTCAGATTGTGAGTCATTCCACTTTACCCACTGAGCGATTGTTCTGCCTCAGAAGCCTAGGCCCCTGACTGTGTGTGTGTGTGTGTGTGTGTGTGTGTGTGAGTGTGTGTCCAGCCCTGTGTCGACTCTGTTTCACTACCGGCAGCTGACTGGCTGTGTGTGGACTGGGCTGTGTGGGTGTGGAGTGTTGTGGAGTGTTTAGCTGTAGAGTGTGTTTAGTATAGTTTTAGTTTTGTTTTCAAGCATGGTTGAAACATCAGATCACTTAGGTGCACTGTATATAGGTCTGGACAATATAGGCAAAAAATATATTACAATATATTTCTGAATTTCTGTCGATACACTTTATTTATGATGTAATTTTAAAGCTGATCTGTTTGTAATTTTTAGAATTTAGGGCCCTCTCTGGTGAGAGTGGGCGCAGAGCATGGGGAAGAATCATTTTAAACTGGGCAGGTGTGATGCGGTCTCCTTTCAGAGCGGATGAATCTGATTCCAGGTTATGTTCAGTCAGAGAGAGAGAAAACTACACACTTAGTTTTTACTATGAGTGAATAAACTACTGAGCTCTGAGTTTCCCCTTCTGAAGTCTCCATTGCTCCACCAGCCGCTCGCGTTCAGTAAAACTGAGCCGGATCCTCTTTTAGAAGCTGTACGCGTGACGTACGTACGTAAAGACGCATGAAGTGGCCAGAAGAACTCTGTGGAAAAGCGATGAGACACCACCAGTTTTTAGAATGAATTATTATATTAGGCTTAGCAGGGATGGTCGTTCCAGCACACTGATACCACTAAACACAATATTTTGTCCTTTCTCCACTCAGAAACGCTTCTGCTTTCAGTTTAGAAACAGAATACTATGGACTGACACTTTAAACAATATAAAAGCCAGGCAAAAAGTTTGGAAAAAATGCTTGTATGTTATTAGTGTGTGTTGTGCTGATAGGAGTGGATCAGACACAGCAGTGCTGCTGGAGTTTTTCAACACTGTATCCACTCATACCTAGCTGCTCCACATAAATAAATAAAGTCAGAGAAAGAAACTAATCTGTTGCAAACGCACAAAGAAAGAGCCGGCCCAAGGCATACTCAAATTCTTCGGGCCAGTTAGCCCAAAGATATCATGATGAAAAAAATGATTATATATATATATATATATATATATATATATATATATATTCATTTATTTTTAACATTGAAGTAACATTGAATAATAAAAACAAATTTGGCATTACACACATTAAAGTGATCTCTATCTTATTTTTATAGTTCACAGGCACACTATGGTAAATAAGTTCTTAAAAGGGTACAAAGCTTGTCGCTGGGGCTGTATTTTATATCGAGTTACACCAGAGAGTACCTTTTTAGTGATTTTTTTTTGTAACCGTGATTTTTGTAACAGTAAAAATCCTAAACATTATCATCAACTGAATATGTGTCAAAAACTTAATGATGGCTGGCTTTCAAATGAAAAAGGTATAATTAAAATATACAGCTCTGGAACAAATCAAGAGACCACTTCAGTTCCTGCATCAATTTCTTTTATTTTGCAATTTATAGGTATATGTTTGAGAAAAAAAGAAACATTGTGGTTTTATTCTATAAACTACAGACAACATTTCTCTTAAATTCCAAAAAAAAGAGGAAAATAAAAAAGATGCAGAGCTTTCAGACCTCAGATAATGCAAAGAAAACAAGTTCATATTCATAAAATTTCAGAAATCTATATTTGGTGGAATAACCCTCATTTTTAATGACAGTTTTCATGCATTTTGCCATGTTCTTCTCCTCCACCAGTCTTACACACTGCTTTTGGATATCTTTATGCCACTCCTGATGCAAAAATTCAAGCAGTTCAGCTTCGTTTGATGACTTGTGATCATCCATCTTCCTCTTGATTATATTCCAGAGGTTTTATTTTTGGTAAAATCAAAGAAACTTATCATTTTTTAAGTGGTCGCTTATTTTCCCAGAGCTGTATATTATTTATTAGTACAGTGATACAGACTACTGAATGTACCTTTTGTCTGGTTAAATTGTATAAATCTGTACTTCCTGCTGTTAGGGAAGACTTTGTACCCTGTAAAGACCAATATTATACAATTATAGGGTACAATTATGAAAGCGTACCTTTGAGTACCAAAAAGTACTTATATGGTACCTCTGTTTGTGATGTAGTGGACTTGATAAGATTTTTTTGTGTGAAAATAGGTCAAATTAATTATAGAAAATAAGTAAAATAGGCATCCAATCTATTTATTTTAATTTATTTAACATGGATGCAACTACACAACAAATGCACAACACAATTTGATTATAACAATCCATATTACCAATGTTTTAGTAGAGTATTAACTCTAGAATGGCTAAAGCTTAAGTTTTTTTCCTGTTAAGAAAACCCATGCTCTCGATCCCATGCAAGGCACTTACAGGGGTTGGACAATGAATCTGAAACACATTTTAGTGTGGGAGGTTTCATGGCCGAATTGGAGCAGCCTGGTGGCCAATCTTCATTAATTGCACATTATTGCACCAGTAAGAGCAGAGTGTGAAGGTTCGATTACCAGGGTAAGAGCAGAGTTTTGCTCAAAATATTGCAATGCACACAACATTATGGGTGACATACCAGAGTTCAAAAGAGGACAAATTGTTGGTGCACGTCTTGCTGGCGCATCTGTAACCAAGACAGCAAGTCTTTGTGATGTATCAAGAGCCACGGTATCCAGGGTAATGTCAGCATACCACCAAGAAGGACCAACCACATCCAACAGGATTAACTGTGGATGCTGTAAGAGGAAGCTGCCTGAAAGGGATGTTCGGGTGCTAACCCGGATTGTATCCAAAAAACATAAAACCACGGCTGCTCATATCACAGCAGAATTCAATGTGCACCTCAACTCTCCTGTTTCCACCTGAACTGTCCGTCAGGACAATAAATTATTGTGGTCTAAAACCAGGTGTTTCAGTTTTGTTGTCCAACCCCCGTAATTCCTATTGTTATGCTATCGACTCACAGCATGTCTACACTTTTAGACCAACCTAGTTAAGGCTTAGCCCAAATATATATACTTTATTTAACTCTAGTATCGTTCATTTCTAATACTCACCTTAGTGACGGGAGTGTTGCAAACCCTGTTTAACTCCGGCCCAAAAGTCTTCTTGGTTTTTCACCCCATTCCAGCTCCTCAGGCTTGGTCCATACTCTAAAAATAAAAAATCTCCAATCTCTCTCTCTCTTTCTCTCTCTCTATCCGTTCTTCTCCCCGGTCACAGTTCATTGCTCATGCTTAATTAGCAGCTGTCTAATTCCTTCTCATTAGGTTGCGAAACCAAACGCCACAGACACAACAGATAAACACAGTCTCACTGTTTTGCAATTTAATTCCCTAAAGTTCTTCTCCTCCTCCTCCTCCTTTCTCCAGACACCTCTCCTTTCATCCTTTTCTTCATTTCTCTAAAGATTTTTCAAGATACTATCTTCTTTTCACTGTTTTAAGACACTCATTCATTTTATCTTTTAAAAAAATCACTTAGAAGGTGTGTTAATTTGCTGTGCTATAGACAGTAGGGCTAAAACTAGGGGTGTGACGATACTTCTCGTCAAGCTTTAACCTGTCTCGTGGGGAAAAAAATAGTTTAGAGTGGACTTTTTAAGCTGGATCTGGCAACACAGCAGCAGTGCGAGCCCGGGGGAAGGGGGGATACGTTCTGTCATTACTAGCCCACTGCTCCGCAAAAACAGCAAGCTGATTGGCTGTTTCTCCTGAGAGAAAATGTATTTGGGGCTTTCATTTGGCGCCCCCTGTAGTGCAACGCCCCTATGCACTTCAACCATACTCTTAATATGACTGGTTATGGTTATGCATAGATAAATTACAAGAGATTTAGGAAAAAAAACACAAACCATAGTCTTAATATGACTGGTTGTGGTTTGCACTTATTGTTTGCACTATATAAGACCTAGAAAAGTTTTATTATTATTTTATTTTATTCTTATTTCTATTTCTTATAAAATGTGTGAGAGAAACCAGTCTGTTAAGTTTGCATTATATGATTGTCAAATAAAACTCTAGTTTTCAAGCATCATTAATTTTTGAAGCTTTCTTAAAAAAAAAAATTAAAATCTCGTCTTGTTTCGTTCTTGTGAACCCATTATCGTGTCTCGTCTCGTCTCGTGATATTAGTGTCTCGTCACACCCCTAGCTTAAACGATTAGGAGACATTATAAAAAATAAATTGATTATACCAATTTGTTAACTCACAATCTGACTGTGTGTTGCCATGTGGGTCAGCAAGACGTCTTCCAAGTGTAGGAAAAAGTACTCACCACTTTCTGACTTCATCTGTAATTTCTTTAAAGAAAAGACTTATACTTTTAATAGTTAGAGAGTTATCTGTGTTTATGTTCCTTTTTCTAGTTATTGTGATAACAGTGAGAATGTGCTGTGTGTAAGACGTAAGATTTGTATTGTCACGTCACAGAGTACAGGTGTACATGTGAGTGAAAAGACTTGGGTGCAGGTTCCCACTAGTATGCAGAGAACAATATTTTACAAAAAGTAGAATAGTAAAATAAAATAAAATATACAGAAAATTTTACAGTGCAATACACCAGTGGCTTGCAGTGAATATAGTGGGTACCCCTTCTGCAACCACCACCCCATACAACCCCCCCGGCCGACCGACACATTGATAAATATTACAATAACTACATATTCTCTCTCTTGACTTGTAGTTGTATTAACTGAATACACATCATCAGCCCACAAATACAACAGCTACAAACTACAAAAGTACATAACAGACCCAACAATAAATGCTTAATTTTCCTACAAGTACAACTGTCCAACTAAGATCACTCATTTGTATGTCTACAGTACAACAGAGCAGCCAAAACTTTAAGTACACACAAAAACTCACCAGTCAGGCCGCCTATTATTGTGATTTAGTTTCACATTGAAGGGCAGCCTTTAAAAAGGCTATTTAATATGATGTGACACAATATCTGTCTTATTTGCAGCTGCAATTCCATGATAGTTAGCTAACTATTGAATTAATCCAGCATGAGCTCCGTTTATGACAGCGCTGAGAAGGGGTTAAACAGCCAAGCCCCGCCCCCGTAGTGAAAATTATGAATCTGATTGGTTAGCTTGTCCTGCCACTTTGCTAACAGACTCATTACTACACCCTTCTCAAAATCAGGAGAAGGGGCACACAGTCACATGGGGGTAGAAGCCATTTTAAAAAGCTTTGATTGGTTAAAACCGCTGTCAGTCAGATAAGAGTCCTGTAGCAACTGAAAAACACAGACTTATGCTTTGAATTAGTTGCCTGTTTTTTTATTTTAGTTAATTTATAAAATAAATTCTTACACTTACATTAGCTATGATATATATTTCCTGAATAAAAAAAATATGTAATTATTTACATGCATTTATTGTCACCCCTTCTCTGAAGGGTTAGAAGGGCCTCACTGCACACCACTGCAATACACACAGTAACTTACACTATAGACATACGGACAAATGGTATTGCACTGTAGATATACGTTAATATGACTGGATATAAACTTATACAATGCTATGTGCAGATATCTAGTGTGTGTGTGGAAATAAGGAAATAGTCCAATAGGTGACAAAATAACTATGAGTAAAGTGCAGGTATAGAATGAGTTGTGTGGGAAGTACAGGGTGCCGAATACTGTATGTAGGATCAGTATTGGAAAGTCAAATAGATGCAGTGTAAAGTGCAGGGGGCAGAATGCTATATAATATGGGAAAGTCTGATAGATGCAGTGTAAAGTACAGCGGGCAGAATGCTATATAATATGGGAAAGTCTGATAGATGCAGTGTAAAATAAAGTGCAGGGTGCAGAGTTTGTATAGATGGCAGTGGGGTGGGTTGGGCAGAACACTGTTCTACTGGCTGTTCCACATCCTGGTCGCCTGGGGGAAGAAGCTGTTTCGGAACCTGCTGGTTCTGGTCTTTAAGCTTCTGAGCCTCCTTCCACTCGGCAGCTGTAAGAACAGGGAGTGGCTTGGATGGGATGGGTGCTTCATGATTCTTCTGGATTTCCTCAGGCAGCGGTTGGTGTACAAATCCTAAAGGGGTAACACTTTATAATACTGTTCCATAGTTAATAGGTAACTAAGAATGAACTAAGCAGTAACTAATTAATAGTGCTGCATTAACACCTAAATATTTTCTATTAACTACCAGGGGTACTGAATAATTACTCAGTAGATAGTACTGAACTAATATTTATAGTAGTTCACTATTAACTTCACAATAATTACTGATACTTACATATCTCCTGGAGAACTACTTACTAATAATGTCTCATTTATAATAACTATTCATTAATTACTACTCAAATCAACATTAACTACTGAAAACCCTTACATGCCACCTGGGGAACTATAGATCTAAATCAGTCTACACAAACAATTATTTGATCAGTGGTGATATTAAAGGCATATTTGAAGCCAGTGACACCATTTGTAGTAGTAGTGACAGTAATTGCCTTATTATCATCATTATCTTCCAAATATTCGCAACATATAGTAAAATACTACAGTGTGTAGTAGTCTGCTTAACCCACATTTTGGAAAGGAAACTTAATATTATTACATAGGAGACATGAATTATATTCTCCAGAAGGCATCTAAGACTCTAAGACTGACTTTATTTTGTTTTAATGATCACTGCTTTAATTTTAAGCACCAACCTTATAAACGTTCATATTCAGCCTTGCAGTCTCACATACATTTTGAGTGCCCATTATTAGGGTAATTACGGTAATTCCACAGCTCCGGACCACTAGCCTCTATCGGTGTGTTTATCTGCTGCTGCAGGTTATTCTATCAGTGGTGATATTAAAGTCAGTGACATCACTTATCATATATTAACCTTACTTACCATAGTATCCTCAATATCTTCCAAATGTTAGACACGCTGAAATGTGCAGTAGTCTGTTTAACCCCCATTTTCGTAATGTTCTGTCAGTGTGTTACAGGTGTTTAATCTAAACCTGTGCTCTTCTTACATACAGCTTTACTGTAGGATGTGTCCTACATCCTTATTCTGGGGGAAATCATGTTTTAATGAATAAATATTTGTGTTAGATAACAGACTAGGTGTCCCTGTGTTCTTCATAGATAATTAATTAGGTGTCCCTGTCTTCTTTTGTCGGGAGTTAACAGCAGCACATGATAACTCATTACTAATAACTGAAGAGTTACTGTGTTCTTCTTTAGGAGTTACTGCAAATCATGTCACAGTATTATAAAGTGAGAAACATGGTAACTAATTACTAATTACTGAGGAGTTACTGTAGATCATGTCACAGTATTATAAAGTGAGAAACATGGTAACTAATTACTAATTACTAGAGAGTTACTGCAGATCAGAACACAGTATTACAAATGGAAATATACATTAATAATAATAATAATAATAATAATAACACATTTAACCTAGTTAACTAACACACACACATTTAAACTAGCTAACACACACCCATTTAACCGAGCTAACTAACACACATTTCCCCTAGCTAACTAACAAACGCAATTAACCAAACTTAGCTAACACACATTTAACATAGCTAACACACACACAATTCCCCTAGCTAATTTAGCTAGCTAACTAACACACATTTAACCTAGCTAACTAACACACACATAAACTATTTAAGTAAAATTAGCTAGCAAACGAACACACATAACCTAGCTAACTAACACATATTTAAACTAGCTAACTAACACACACATAACCTAGCTAACTAACACATATTTAAACTAGCTAACTAACACACACATAACCTAGCTAACTTAGCCAACTAACTAACACACACATAACCTAGCTAACTTAGCCAGTTAACTAACACACACATAACCTAGCTAACTTAGCTGGCTAAAGCTAACTACACACACAACTTAGCTAACTTAGCTGGCTTACACACATCCTAAAGTTGTTTAACAACCCACAAAGAGTCCTCCTCTGATCCGGGGGTAAAATAAGCTGGAAAAGATCTCAATATCTTGATTACTAGTTTATTTTCAATCAAATACAGAAATATGAAAGCAGCAGAGTCGCTCTTAATCCTCCTCCAGCAGCAGCAGCAGCAGCAGCACAGCAGAGAATTTACACGAAGGACCAGGGGAGCTGCGTCCGCTGTGAAATTACCGTAATTACCCTAATAATGCGCAGTTCAAAAAAGTTTGTGAGACTGCAAAGGCTGAAGATGCAATTTTATAAGGCTGATACCTAATATTAAAGCATTGATTATTAAATTATTACAGTCTTACAGTCATTCTTAGAGTCTTAGATGCCTGCTGGAGAACTTTAATTAATATCTCCTATGCAATAATATTACGTTATAATGTTTTTTTCTTCCAAAAATGATGGTTAAGCAGAGTAATACACACTATTTTACTAGTATTTTACTATAAGTATTTTACTATATGTTGCTAATATTTGGAAGAAACTGAGGATAATAAGGTAATTAAGGTTACCACTACTACAAATGGTGTCACTTGCTTAATTCAAATATGATTTCAATTAATATGCATTTAACTCAAATATGCATTTAGATCTATAGTTCCCCAGGTGGCATGTAAGAGTTTTCAGTAGTTAATGTTGATTTAAGCAGTCAGTAATTAATAGTTATTATAAATGAGACATTATTAGTAAGTAGTTCTCTGGGAGATATGTAAGTCTCAGTATTTTTTGTGTTAATAGTGAACTACTATAATCATTAGTTCAGTACTATCTACTGAGTAATTATTCAGTACTCCCTGGTAGTTAATAGATAATATGTAGGTGTTAATGCAGCACTATTAATGAGTTACTGCTTAGTTCCTGCTTAGTTACCTATTAACTATGGAACAGTATTATAAAGTGTTACCCCTAAAGGTTTGGGAGCTGAACCCCAGTGATGTACTGCGCTGTACGCACTACCCTCTGCAGGGATTTCCGCTCCAGAACAGTACAGTTCCCGTACCAGGTGGTGATGCTGCCCGTCAGAATGCTTTCCACAGTGCAGGTGTAGAAATTCCTGAGGTCCACGATCAGCTCCTTTGTCTTGCTGACGTTTAGAGAGAGGTTATTCTCCCGGCACCAGTTTTACAGGATGACCATCTCTCTGTAGGCCGATTCGCCGTTGTCGGAGATCAGGCCTACGATCGTTGTGTCGTCAGCAAACTTGCTGCAGTAGAGAGTACAGTAACATGATCTGTTCCAAAACTGCTTTACTACAGACAAAACTTTTTTTTTATTTTATGTTTTAATCTATTTTCAAAGCTCAGTTTAATTTCATTGCTACAGAAAAGCTCCCACCTCTTTTTTTACAATTTGAATTTTTGTCAGATTTTTTTATATATAAAACTTTTTTATTAAAATGTATTTTCCTGAAAAGCCCTGGCAGTTTACTGCTAACTCTTGTACCATTTAGGTTCACTGGTGTCACGGCCTCGCTCTGTTCCCCTGTGTTTCCCCTGTAATTTTCCGTCACGTGTGTCTAATTTGTAGCTCCGCCCCTTCCCCAGGTGTTCAGTGTTTTATGTTACTATATATAGTACCCTTTAGTCCATGTTTATCGTTCGGTCTTTGCACCTTCCTAAGTTGTCTGTCTCGTCACGTCATAGCTTTGTTTTGCCACGTATCGTAATTTGCTCTTCTCCATGTTTCTAGTTCTTTGTTTAGTTTGTATTATTTGTTTATATCTCTTGTTTGTTACTATTCCTTGTTTTGTATATTATTCACGTATTTATCCTTGTATATATATTCCCCAGCCCTGTTTTGTTATTATCTGTTTAGTTTAGTCACTTATCTGTTTAGCTTAGCTCTTTGTTGGTTTTCCCTGTTTGTTTATGTACATTTACTTATTCGTTATTCCCCTGTTTGTTTATTTGTTATTTATTAAAGTCTGTCTTACCCGCGTTTAAATCCGCCTCTCCGTCTGCTCCCTCCGTTACATAAAGACCGAACGATAAACATGGACTATAGGGTACTATATATAGTAACATAAAACACTGAACACCTGGGGAAGGGGCGGAGCTACAAATTATACACACGTGACGGAAAATTACAGGGGAAACACAGGGGAACAGAGCGAGGCCGTGACAACTGGATTTTGTACCATTTCAGCTTATTTACTGGACGTGAAGAGGGTTAGAGAAGGAGGTCAAGAGAACAATGCAACAAATAAACTGCATAAAAATAAACTAAACGTGGATTTAAATACATTTATTATAAACCTGTACACAATTATTAGTGCCTAATCTATTATAATAATTGAGCATTTTCATCAAATAACCATTTATTAAATCATTTCTTACATAAAAATTTTAAATGTGCTTTATTTAGAATTCATTTAGAATCATTCATAAGGCACTTAAAAATAAAATAATTTACATTAGTAAAGAAAATGGGATTAGGGAACAGGTTCTATATAGTTATTCATTGGAGAGGTTCAAATTGTACACTGCAGAAAAAATCTTGGCAAGTAAAGGTATACTAAATGAGGGCAATATATCTACTATATCTCTTATTATAAGACTGTCGTGAGAACATTATGAGGGCCAGATTAAGATTTGCTGGTGCTGCTGGGCATTAGAATGTCTCGACCAGACAAATTGTGCTGACATTACACTTTCCTGATCACACTACTCTTCCTCTTCCATTGATAAGAACTAAAGGTTTCCTCCTGATTTGCTCTTCCTGGTCTTCACTAAATGTTTTAACTGAACTAATGTTAGCTAGCTCTTACTCTGAGGCTTTATTAAGATCAGCTATGTATCAGCTCACTCAGTAAAGTCCCTAACGTCTTAAAGAGGAACTAATAGCTGAAATGTGTTCCTTTGCAGTTATGGAACACACCAGTCCTGTTTACAATTTTTATAAAACTTTCTTAACCTCTAAAAAATGCTTTTATAGCGGCCATTTCTGCCTCTGCTGCGCCCTCACAGGTATAAATGTGTTTTAAGCGAGGATGATACTTTGAATACATGGACACATACAAGATGCAAATTAGTCAATACTGCCCGAATCTATGTCCAAACAACTCTCCCTTCTGCCCCGCCCCTAAACCCATACATCACCCACTGCCCATTTTAGCATTTTTCAAATTAAGCATAAGGTGGAGTCCGCTAAAATCAGGGGGCTCAGTTACTATTTAACAAGTCAAACTGTGCCGTTGTTACACTACACAACCTTTAGCCCAATTTTAAATGCTATTTTCAGTGTTGGCGAGTCTGTGCTCATTGTCTGTAGTCACAGCTGAAGGTCGGAGTGAAAGTCATGTAGTGTATGATGGGTTGATACTCGACTTTTAGCCTCAAACTCGCATCTGTGTAAATTATTCACCCACTCAAGTCTGAACCGACTCCAGCAGCAGCCAATGAAAATGAACCTTCATTAAAGTAGCTGTTTATCTATAACAAAAACTACATAGTGGGTCAAACAAAAAAGCATTTACAGCCTTTAATAAATTTTTATTCTAATTTCCTGTTTCTTTATATACAGTGATGGCATAGTTACTTTGAAAAGTAATCTGATTACTCCTTTAAGAAGTAAAAAAGTTACTTTATGGATTACTTTATTTTAAACGTACACACACACACCCCTGTTGCCTCAACATTCCCAAAACTCACTTTACTGGAAGCTTCTCTCAACCTTTAAGACTTGTTCTGTAAGTGTGACGCTGCAACTCCGAACGTTTCTTCAAATTTGACGTTGTGTTTTTAAAGCTAGGTAGAACTTTATCTCCAGCACAGAGTGAATAACCAACCTTGATATTTTCAAATTCAGCTGTGAGTGTGAGTTCAGCTTAAGTGCTAGTTTTAGTCTGTTAGCTTGTTAGCTCGCTAGCTTGTTGTTAGCAACCATCGTAAGTTACACCTTACACTGGGCCAAAGAGTCTAAAAGCGGAGAGGGTGCGCATTTCTAGAGCAGAAAAATGGGGTAACAGAGTCTAAAAGCGGAGAGGGTGCGCATTTCTAGCGCAGAAAAACGGGCCAAAGAATCTAAAAGCGGAGAGGGTGCGCATTTCTAGCACAGAAAAACGGGCCAAAGAGTCTAAAAGCGGAGAGGGTGTGCATTTCTAGCGCAGAAAAACGGGCCAAAGAGTCTAAAAGTGGAGAGGGTGCGCATTTCTAGCGCAGAAAAACGGGCCAAAGAGTCTAAAAGCGGAGAGGGTGTGCATTTCTAGCGCAGAAAAACGGGCCAAAGAGTCTAAAAGTGGAGAGAGTGCGCATTTCTAGCGCAGAAAAACGGGCCAAAGAGTCTAAAAGCGGAGAGAGTGTGCATTTCTAGCGCAGAAAATAGGGGCAAAAAAGACTAAAAGCGAAGAGGGAGCGCATTTCTAGCGCAGAAAATCAGGCCAAAGAGTCTAAAAGGGGAAAGAGTGCGCATTTCTAGCGCAGAAAAACGGGCCAAAGAGTCTAAAAGCGGAGAGGGTGCGCATTTCTAGGGCAGAAAAACGGGCCAAAGAGTCTAAAAGCGGAGAAGGTGCGCATTTCTAGCGCAGAAAAGCGGGCCAAAGAGTCTAAAAGCGGAGAGGGTGTGCATTTCTAGCGCAGAAAAACGGGCCAAAGAGTCTAAAAGCGGAGAGAGTGCGCATTTCTAGCGCAGAAAATCGGGGCAAAAGAGACTAAAAGCGAAGAGGGAGCGCATTTCTAGCGCAGAAAATCAGGCCAAAGAGTCTAAAAGCGGAAAGAGTGCGCATTTCTAGCGCAGAAAAACGGGCCAAAGAGTCTAAAAGCGGAGAGGGTGCGCATTTCTAGCGCAGAAAAACGGGCCAAAGAGTCTAAAAGCGGAGAAGGTGCGCATTTCTAGCGCAGAAAAACGGGCCAAAGAGTCTAAAAGTGGAGAGAGTGCGCATTTCTAGCGCAGAAAAACGGGCCAAAGAGTCTAAAAGCGGAGAGAGTGTGCATTTCTAGCGCAGAAAATAGGGGCAAAAAAGACTAAAAGCGAAGAGGGAGCGCATTTCTAGCGCAGAAAATCAGGCCAAAGAGTCTAAAAGCGGAAAGAGTGCGCATTTCTAGCGCAGAAAAACGGGCCAAAGAGTCTAAAAGCGGAGAGGGTGCGCATTTCTAGGGCAGAAAAACGGGCCAAAGAGTCTAAAAGCGGAGAAGGTGCGCATTTCTAGCTCAGAAAAGCGGGCCAAAGAGTCTAAAAGCGGAGAGGGTGTGCATTTCTAGCGCAGAAAAACGGGCCAAAGAGTCTAAAAGCGGAGAGAGTGCGCATTTCTAGCGCAGAAAATCGGGGCAAAAGAGACTAAAAGCGAAGAGGGAGCGCATTTCTAGCGCAGAAAATCAGGCCAAAGAGTCTAAAAGCGGAAAGAGTGCGCATTTCTAGCGCAGAAAAACGGGCCAAAGAGTCTAAAAGCGGAGAGGGTGCGCATTTCTAGCGCAGAAAAACGGGCCAAAGAGTCTAAAAGCGGAGAAGGTGCGCATTTCTAGCGCAGAAAAGCGGGCCAAAGAGTCTAAAAGCGGAGAGAGTGCTCAGTTGTAGCACAGAAAAACGGGCCAAAGAGTCTAAAAGTTGCCGTAATTAAGGAGTTTAATATTAAGAGACATCATGAAATTAAACATCAATTTGAAAAATCTTAGTTTACACAACACTGTCAAAGATAAAGATAGTAAGTCAAGTAAAATGGTGTGTAAATGAAATAATCAGGAAAAAAGTATTATTTAAAGTGGTATATTTCATTATTTGTTTTATTACAGAGTGTGGCCTGTGACTTCAAATATATTTCTCCTTCTGGCCCCCAACAAAAAAAGTTTGGACACCCCTGACCTAAACTGTCCCTTGCAGCCATTTTGGGCTAATACCCAAACTTTGGTTCTTTTCCAGCGGAAAGATGAGCAGAAACTGGGTTAAAGTGAAGTACTGGGCATTTATTATAGCCTGCTTGGTCACAAGCATGCTAAAATGCTAAATGCTAAAACAAGAACAAAAATAAGCAATGGAAAGAAAATTCACATGCTGCTGCAGCACGTAGGCGACCACACACCCACACTACAATTCCCAGAATTCATTACCGTTCTTAGCTTTAACCCCTTACTTTTCCAACAACTGTAAACGCCTTTCTCGCCCATTCTTTCAACACATCCACTGGATGCTACAATATCTTTTTACTAAGGAAAATGACAAAAAAATAAGTTACACATTATTGACATCACTGATCATCGCTACTGCTGCCCCATTTGTAGCTTAAGACCACAGCCTTTAAAAGCCAAAATCCGTGCAAAGATTAAGACCAACACTGGTGCTGAATGCAGCTCAATAACCATCTGATGGCATATGCGAGGGATGGGCTTCAGAAACAAAAAAAACGTCTTCAAAAATGTCTTCATGTCTACTTCAACACCACACCATTGCCTTTTTGGACTTTTCCAGGGAGCACCAAACCTTGGACACTGAACAGTGGAAAAAAGTTTTATTCTCTGACAAAAAAAAATTAAACCTTGATAATCCTGATGGCTTCCAATGTTCCTGGCATGACAAGGAAATCCCACCTGAGACGTTTTGTATGGCATCATGACTTGGGGTGTGTTTTCCTTTAATGACACAATGGAGCTCCATTACATTAAACAGCAGCTGGCTATGTGGAGATGCAGCGTTTGTGTGGAAATGATTGGGTTTTTCAACAGGACAATGATGCAGGTCACAATGGCCACCTAACAAAAGACTTCTACCAGGAAAATACAGTAGCGTCACTTTTTTTTGGACCATCCTGTGTGTTCCCATGATCTAAATCTGATTGAGAACATTTAGGGATGGATGGCAAGGGACGTTTACAGAAATGGACATCAGTTCCAATCAGTGGATGCCCTTCGTAAACCAATCTACCCATCTAACCTGGAGCAACGTTCCCACTAACCTCCTGGAACCACCATCAACAAGAATGTTGGAGCTACTTGTTACTGATTTCTGTTTTTTTTGTCAGGGTAGTTTTTTTTCTTTTAGTTTTGATCAGCTGATGAACAGCCTGTTCAAATTAAAGTTAAAGCCAGAGAGCAGTGAGTACTGTTTTCTTACACCTTCAAAAGACTCTTAAAAGTTGGTATCCACATGGCAATGCCTTTAGCTACTGTGTTCCAGTTACAAATTACCAGTTAGTTGACAGTGGAATTTTGAGCTGACAAATTTGTATAATCATTTTTTTTTTTGATAATGTCACCTAATCATTGTAGGACTCTTAGGAGTCTGCTCAAAACCTTTTGTCGTTTGCACCAATTACTTCTTTTAGCATTGTGAAGCTCTACTTAGAACCTTCTTAAGATCCAAAAGTGGAACATGGTCTTAAAATTTTGATCAGGAGTTTGTTGTGAATATTATGCTAAGCAAAGCTAAGCAAACTTATTAGATATATTTCTTATATTGTAAAGGCTTGTCAAGATGTTGTCTTTCGCAGTGTACACAGATCCTGTCTTCCTCTTTCTCTCTCTTTCTTCCTTTCTCTCCTCCTGTCTTCCACTACCCCACCCAAGTTAGCCCCTCCCTCTTGGATTGCTCTCCTGGCTGTAATTCCTCCCCGAACGCAGAGTGCTTTACGGGCACGCCTGCCAAAGCCGCACCGAAGCAGTGCATCAGCTTTTCAAATGGACGTCTGCACGCCAGGTCAGTTTAGCTAAAGAGCCATGATATATAGCACACAGTGTGTCATGGAGGAGGGAGAAAAGCGGGCTGAATCGACAGAAGTGCGGTCTGCTCCTGCCTCAGTGCCCCCGCCGTGTCAGAATGTGCGAACAACAGCAGAGACTGAAGAGAAACGTCAAAGGAGACAACTGTGGGAGGCTAATTCACGTTCGCTCGTCTGACTCAAATGCAGGGCTCCTGTAGTGTAGAAGCCACTTGAGTACAGCGTTCACACTGATTAACCCTCAATGCAGCTACGCTATTTCTGCTTTAATGTGAGGTTATGTAGCATTTTTATCTTCAAATCATGAAAGCAGTTCGAATCAGTTCGATGCTCAACTGACTGGTATAGCTGGTTTTCCATTCACTGAGCAGAGGATCGACAGGTTGAATCCCAGGTCATGTTGCTTGCCATCAGCCCATCAGCACTGTTTGGTCCTGTTGAAATGGACTCGTTCATTTGCATCCTTGGTGCAGTTCATTTTAAATCAGTAATCTGAGAGGAGGTAGTCTCTGGAGCAGTTTGTTGGTGATAAGAATGTAATCCAGTCTCGATTTAACCCAACTGTCTCCTCTTTTAATTTAAGCTGAACAGCTGTTCAGGTGCAGTTTAACCTGATATATTAGCCAGGTAATTACTATAGCTATAAACAAACACTGTGTCTGCTGCTGATCCATGCTAAACTGTTTCACACTAAACGCTGAAAGTGCAGCGTTCACTGCCTTCGGCCACAGCACTCTGTTTACTACACTGCCAATCCCAGATCCCAGATGCTTTCCATCAACAGCTAAAGTCTGAGGGCGCTTTTACACCAGCACTGTTTGATCCGATTGAAATGGACTCTGGTTCATTTTAGCAGGTGTGAAATCAGTGATCAAACTGGGTTTTGGACCAAAACAACCACACTGAGACTTCAGAGAAGAGCTGGTCTCGGTCCAGTCTCAAACAAACTCTGGAGCAGTTTGTTTGTGATAAGAATGTAATCCAGTCTCGATTTAACCCAACTGTCAAGTGTAATTTAAGCTGAACAGCTGTTCAGGTGCAGTTTAACCAAATATATTAGCCAGGTAATTACAGTAGCTATAAACAAACACTCTCTGGTGTCTCTGCTGCTGATCCATGCTAAACTACTTCACACTGAACACTGTATGTGCAGCGTTCACTGCTCATGGCAACACCACTCGGTTTACTACACTGCAAATCCCAGATCATGCTGCTTGCCATCAGCACCTGGAGTCTAAGGGCACTTTTACACCAGCACTGTTTGATCCGATTGAAATGGACTCTGGTTCATTTTAGCAGGTGTGAAATCAGTAATCAATCTGGGTTTTGGACCAAAACAACTGCACTGCTATATGAACCTACCTGCTATATTTACTTTCTGACTCCTGCACCTGACCACTCTGACCAATCCGAGGAGACAATGCGCTCGCTTGGTTTATTGGTGTGTATTTTGTGCGAAAAGCAACCAAAGGGACATTCCAGGATTTTGGTACATTTCCTGTCCCACCACTTAAATTTCAAATGTGCATATCCAAAATATCTAAATGACTATTTTGGATAAATGAAAATGTACTTGTTATAAGACAAACTGTAAAATATGGTGGAAAAATAAGCTCCTTAGATATTATTCAAAAGACTGAATACCTTTGGACCACCTCAAAAAATGGCCGTTTTCTCTTGTCCCACTCATTGGGTGACCAACTCTTTTGGCAAATTTAACAATTAAAATAAGCTCTAAATAAATTAATTCCTCTTGTATATTGTTGATATGCATCTCCTTTACTTATGAAAACAACTTCTTTGGTCTACATTGTTTTGCATGTTACAGTTTTATGCTATTAAGTTGTGTCCCACAACATGCGCACAACCCTGTTACACTCTAAAAAACAGAGGTACGATATGAGTACTTTTTTGTACTCAAAGGTACACTCTTCATAATTGTACCCTCCAAGGTACAATATTGGTCTTTACAGGGTCAGATTTGTTCCCTCTGAAGTACAAAGTAATTTTTAACAGCAATAAGTACAAATTTGTACCATTTGACTAGACAAAAGGTACATTCAGTATTCTGCATCACTGTACTAATAAACAATATATATTTTAATTGCACATTTTTTATTTGAAAGCCAGTCAATTTTGCATCATCAAGTTTTTGAGCCATATTTAGTTGATGATAATGTTTATAATCTTTATAATCTTAACTGGCACAAAAACCATGGGTACAAAAAAGGACTTTCATGGAAAGGTACTTTTTTGTACCTCAATATAAGGTACAGCCCCAGCGACAAGCTTTGTACTCTTTTAAGTACAAATCTGTACTTACTTTTCTTAGAGTGTACCATAAGGAATTTTACCTGGCAGAGAAAGAGTTAAAAATATTTGTCTACCGGCACAAAGGAAGTGACATCACAAGGACATTTTCTGCCCACATGGCAAGACCAAGGGTAAGTGCTCTAACAATTTCCAATTTTTTTCCCAAATATGTTTGTCCACGTTGTGTGTGTCACTCAGTGAACGCAACCCTGTTACTCATATTGTAAGACTAATATTGAGTAGAGTAAAATTTACTTTATATACATCTGTTCCTGGGTTAAACCACAACTTAGCCTAGATTTGCAACCCTGTTACTCGCAACCCTGTTACTGTAAATTACCAAATATATTGCATAATCTAATAAAAAAAAACTGCTTTGATACCTGAGCTTGAAGAATCAAACTTTTTGATAGTCTGTTACCTGTATTTAATAAATATATGACTAAAAATGATCAAATTGAAGATCAAATTTTCAGAAGTGACCACCCCTGAAATGTACCAAAATCCTGGAATGTCCCCAAACCAATGAGGAAAACATTTAAAGTAAACAAACTCGTCAAATAATATGGACCAGAGAAACAAGCTACAGGTGTGAAAATGCCCTGAGAAAGCTAAATTGGCCTTGTTTTTTTTTTGAGAAGGTGGTTTCTGGATGGATTTTACTCCCCACATTACACTTAAAGGTGATCGTGGTCAGCACAGGCATCTGTTAGCTGCTGTATAAGAGCTGGGGATTCAATCCTTTTCCTATTTTGAAAATTAGCTTTTGCCATTCTAAAATTCTGCACCCAATACTGGTCTGACAAATGGCTCTGCACTACTCTCAGAGAACTGTCTAGTGTGTTTGCACTCACAGATGTATGATGGCAGTGCAAAGGATGCTCTGATCCTCGGGCAAAGCCACAAAAAGACAGCAAATGAATGTAAAGATGATTTTGCTTAAAGCAAAATAATCACAGTAGCCCTACATTATCTAAAGAAGAAGCTTTATTGCTCACACTACAGTAAGTGATCCTTTTCACACCTAGCATAATCATGGATCCCTTGTACTTTATCTTACGTGACATGAATAAGGAGATGACTTCCTATGTTAACCATCTGTTTATTCCACTGGATAGTGCCAGAATACCATTAGTACAGTGGTGCCCAGGACACCTTGCAGCCCCCATTCTCTTAAAGTGACAGTATTCTTTTTTTTTACTGTATGCCATATAATACACTGGGGGTTCTGTGTTCATAAGTGGCAAACACACAATAGAGGTGTTAATAGGATACAATTCAACTTAAGGACTCATCGTAATCTGATCACTCAAACCATATTCAGAGGAGGACAGAGATGAAAATACCACGTTATTGTAGTGTGAACACCAAAGCATCGCTGTGTCATTGCCGGCAGAAAAGCAAAACCCAGAATTAACCGCATCAATGCCCCTCCCAGAACATAATTAATAACCACAAGACCATACCGTCCACCATCTGATCGTGCTACAATATTAAAGCAAATTAAATTTATTTTTATAGCGCTTTTTACAACTGATGTCGCAAAGCAGCTTTACAGCAATGTGGTGGCAGGACAGAGAATCAGAAAAAAATATTAAACATACAGTACAATACTATTTAATAGAAGAAAGTTGTGTGACATCCAGGAATTCACATCTTTTAAAAAAACGTGTTTTTTTTTTTTAGTTTCAGTTTGTCATCAGGTTTGGCTGATATGAAGAGCTGCGGTCCGTCCGCATAACAATGAAAATTAACATATTTTCTTCTAGTGACTTTGCCCAGTTGGAGCATGTATAATGTAAATAATAACGATCCTAAGACAGAGCCTTGTGGAATTTCATATTGCACCTCTGTATTAATAAAGATCAGTCAAGTATGATTCAAACCATGATGAAGCTCTTCTTCAACAACATATATGGAGAGGTGGATTTCATTTTCCAGCAGGACTTGACACTGCCCACACTGCCAAAAGTTCCAATTGGATTTATATAATACTCTAGCTTTCTGAGATACAGAATTTTGGATATAATCACCATAATGGTCAATAATAAAAGAAATAAACACATAAAAAAATGTGTATATAGATGTGTGTGTAATACAGCTATATAATATGTGAGTTTCACATTTTGAACTTTTGAACTTGGCAATCATTTGTTATCCAATCACCCAGAATGCATGCTAAATAAACAATGACATAACAAGCTGTAAGTTGCCTTCTTCATTACATTATATATATATTCTAGAATATAAATGGCCTGCAGTGAGTGGAAACTATTGCCTCAACAGATCACAACAAGCGGTTTTACCAACCACTGCACTGCTTTCCAAGAACTGTCTGGTGTGTTTGCACTCCAAAATGAATGGTTGCTGCTTTAATAACCACTAGAGCACATTGCAAAACCACATCATCCACTGTCTGATCACACTACAATAATAAGTTATAGCTGAAAAGCAATAATAAGAATAATAATAATAATAAGGCTCCTGAAGTGTGTGGTCAGTTCTTGCTCACGTGTTTACCTGCTTAGTATATACATATCTTCTGATTTTAGGAGATTTGCTTCTCTACCATTGGGAAGTTTCATTTGTGTTCAGGGCCATCACTAATATATAATCTTCACGCGCATTTCTGGACAAGCTGAGAGATACAGAAGCGGCATCTGAAACAAAAGAATCGTATGCACTGAAGTTTTAGAGTAATATTACATCATTTTGCACAAATATGACTCCAGTTACACAGTGTTACGCAATTCTCGTGCAGTTCCACCGATTTCCATAGTGCGGGAGCAGCCTTCCAGCCTGGAGTGACAGTTACAGTAGTACTATCGTAGTGTGCACGATAGTATATAATACTTACTGTCAAGACTGAGACTCGTGCTGACACACACACACACACACACACACACACACT
Organism: Astyanax mexicanus; assembly: GCF_023375975.1. NCBI lineage: Eukaryota > Metazoa > Chordata > Actinopteri > Characiformes > Acestrorhamphidae > Astyanax > Astyanax mexicanus. Next base: position 18,600,313 of record NC_064426.1, on the reverse strand, counting down.
CTCTCTTTCAAAGGCTTAAAGAATGCACATGATCATCTTCAGCTTATGAGGTGATAAGAAATAATCAGGTCATTCTGGTGCGTATGAGATTGAGGATCCAATTCATGCTGCAGGAATGGAAGTGGGATAAGATGACAGCCCACAGCTTTACTGCTCCACACACACACACACACACACACACACACACATACACACACACTGCATGCATGCCACCTTCTCTGTCTTTCCAAGCAGCAGTCTCCCTGTCATGCCGGAGCTTTACGCTTCGCCCACGGCAAGGAGAAGCTCATGGTTTGATGCTGATTTGGACAGTGTGTTTGATGTCTAATTTGTAGAGAGCTCCATGCGACACTTGCTGGTTACTGATTTGCGGGGAAGCTTTCCCATGAGCCTGTGCTACGGCTCCAGAATCCCATTCCCAGGGAGCGCGGAGTACGAGTCAGCTCGAGTCACACTCGGTTATGCCGGATGGGTTTGAAGAAGCTTTCTTGAGGAGCAGCCGCTTCAAGGTGAAAAGTTTCGAAGGCCAGAAAATGTGAGTGGGCCAGCAGAACTCCTCTGCAGAGCAGCACTCCCAGCCATCAGAGTCTGCGTCAGCTCAAACACGTCCAAGTCAGTCAGCAAATCCATAGACTTAAATCTAAGATAGTACAAGTCGAGCAAGAACGTCAGCGCTTAAATTGTTTTTCATCTAAAATGTAATTACTAGATTACTTCCATTAATTAAGGTAGAAGCCTTAAACATGGGCAAGGAGAACCAAATCAAACAACTGAAACAAAACATTACACTTTCCATTCATTTTTTAAGCACATTTACCCAATATTAATATTTGTACTCTTTAAACCTGATGAGATAAGTGAACAGTTTTTGCCTAAATTGGTCATTAAATGTGTTCTGATCTTCAGCTAAGTCACAAAAATAGACAAACACAGGAGATTTTAAGGCACTTCATGCTTCAGATTTCATTCTCCAGCAGGAATTGGCACACTGCCCACACTGACAAAAGTAACAATTGGTCAGTTGTTCTGAGATACTAACTTTAAGTTTTCATTAGCTGTAAGCCATAATCATTAACAATAATTTTAGACTATAGACTATACACCTGTAGTGAGGGGAAACTATTGCCTCAAAAGATCTCGATACGCAGTTTTACAAAGCACTGCACTGCTTTCCAAGAACTGTCTGGTGTGTTTGCACTTCCAGATTTAGAGCACACTGCCCTGTCTGATCACGCTCCAATAAAAAGGTTTTACCTGAAAAGCAATAATAATAAGGCCCCTGAAGTGTGTGGTATGGACACTCATTTTAATTTAATTTTAACACGCATTTCTGGACAAGCTAAGAGATATATAAGCGGCACCTGAAACAAAAGAATCGTCTGGACTGAGGGGGTAAAGAAATATTACATCGTTTTACATCATTTTGCACAATTATGATTCGAGTTGCACAGTGTTACATAGTGTTACACAGTTCTTACATTGCAATAATGCAGTAGCAGCCAAGTCAGTCAGCAAATACATACACTTAAATCTAAAATAGTACAAGTCGAGCAAGAACGTCAGCGCTTAAATTGTTTTTCATCTGAAATGTAATTAATAGATTAATTTGATTAATTAAGTTAAAAGCCTTAAACATAGGTGAGGAGAACCAAATCAAACAATTGAAACAAAACAATAGACTTTTCATTCTTTTTTTATGTACATTTGTCCAATATTAACATTTGTACCCTTTAAACCTGATGAGTTAAGTGAACTCAAAGGCTTTATCTGAGGCAAATCTGAGGCAGCTTACAAAATGCAGCCCATAGACCATATTTTATGTTAGACCTACTGTAGCTAGCTAGCTAGCAATTTCAGTTAAATACTGTATATCATATAGCAGACAAACACTGGAACACAGTGATATTTAAAAGAAAAAATAAGTAAACTGGATTTACAGAAAGTGTGCAATAATTCTTTAAACAAAATTAGGCAGGTGCATAAATTTACGGACCCCAACCTGAAAAAAAATATATAAATATTTAATAGGTCCTCCTATTGCATAAATAACAGCCTCTAATCGCTTCCTAAAGCTTTCGATGAGAGTCTGGCTTCTGGTTAAAGTCCGATTTTTAAATCAGACTACAGATGTATCAATAACATTCAGGTCTGGAGACTGAGATGATCATTCCAGAATGTTGTACTTGTTCCTCTGCATGAAAGCTTAAGTAGATATAGAGCAGTGTTTAGTGTTTAGGGTCATTGTCTTGTTGAAGTATCCAGCCCCGGTGCTTCAACTTCAACTTTCTCACTGATTCTTAAAGATTGTTCCAAAGAATCTGCTGATATTGACTGAAATCCATGTGAATCCAAGCCACACTTTCTCTCCAGGCAATTCTGTCTGGTTAAAGATTTCCATTTGAAATTGGGCATAAATATTTTACTCCCGACTCTAATGAGGAAGGAAACGAGTCGGCTTCTCATGCATCGACAAGCAGGGAGAAATAAAAGAGGGGGAAGGAGGCGGAATAAAACGGAGGGAAAACTGAAAGCAAGAGAGAACGAGGAGCGCAGGAGTGGAAGACTGGCAGGTGGGGCGAGTGGGTGAGTGGGTGCGGAGAGGAGGGTGTGAGGGGTTTAGTGTGAAGGGGGAAGAATAGGTGGAGAGTCAGAGCGAGGAAACTAAAATGAAAAAAAAGAAAAAAAACAAAAAGGAAAGATGAAGGGAAGACAGGGAGAGAGGTGTAGGCGACTGTCGTCATGGTAACAAGATGAAACCCAAATGCAACAAACTGTTGCAGATTCTGGAGGGAAATGTGGTTAACCCGGACCGCCAGGCTGTCGTCACAGCGATGCCTCGGCTTCCTCGGCCCAGAGCCGCTCACAGAGGCAGAGCGGTGCGCTGTGGTCACCGGCTGAGGAGCTGCAGCCCTGCGGCCACCAGTCTGCTCTCTCTCCCAGCCAAGAGAGGGAGTGTGCTCCCTGCCAGAGAGTGTGTACACGCAGAAACTGTGTGTGTGTGTGTGTGTGTGTGTGTGTGTGTCTGTGTGTGTGTGTCTGTGTGTGTGTGTGTGTGTGTGTGTGTCTGTGTGAGAGAGAAGGGGAGAAGGTGCCAAAGCATAACGGGTCAGCTCTAACAGTACCAACTACAAGATTTTACCTCTCTCTCTCTCTCTCTCTCTCTCTCTCTCTATCCCATATTTCTCTACCACTTCTCATTCTCCCTCTTTCTCATTTCTCTTTTCTGACTCTCCTTTACTCTCTCTCACTCTGCCTCTTTAATTATCTCTCTCTTCCTCTCTCTTACTTTATTTACCTCAGCCCCTTTTCTTTTTCTTTATCTTTTTTCGCTCTTTATCTTTTTCCTTTCCCTCTCTTCTATCTCTCTCTCTTTTCACTCTTCTTTTTCTTTGTTTCTTTTTTTTTCTTCCTCGTGCTCTATCGTTCTCACTATTATCAATTCAATTCAATTCAATGTAGCTTTATTAGCATGACTGTGAATTACAGTGTTGCCAAAGCATTATAACAATTAACAACAATGGTATATGAACATACATAACAGACATAATAACATTTATAACAGAAAGTAATTATGATTATTATAATAATTATATCATTTATCAATAATTATAATTATATAATAATAATCATTTTCTCTGGGATGGGGTCCCCAGGATTTTAGAGGTTATTTTGAGGTGTTACCCACTGTCTCTCAGGCTGTGACACGCATTGACGTATTTGGCAGCGAGGGGGGCGGTGTGCCCCTTCCCCAGAGTGATCCGTAATTTTTCTAATAGTGAAAATGTTTCAAAATTTGGAATTAAATCATTAAATTTGTTAATGAAGAACTTTCGTGTTTCTTTGAATTTTTCACACTGTAGAAGGAAGTGCATTTCTGTCTCGACCTCACCTGTCGTACAGTGAGCACACAGTCTCTCCTCTCTGGGCAGCCAGGACTGTTTATACCTGCCGGTCTCTACGGCCAGTCTGTGGTCACTGAGTCTGTACTTGGTCAGGATCTGTCTCTGCTTTCTATCTCTGACAGTCAGGAGATATTCCTCTAATTTATACTCTGTTTTTAGGGCCCGATAGCATTCCAGTTTGTTTTGAGTTTGGATTTCTTTTTGCCAATGTTCCAGATAATCATTCAGACTGTGTTTGGTGATTTGCCTGATGTTGAGTTTGGGTGGTAAAGCAGTGCTGGGCTGAGGCTGCTGTCTATTAGTATCTGTTAGAGGGTTAATAAGCCTCAGGACCAGCTGACTGAGGGAGCTCTTTTCAGGGTTCAGTTCTTGGGTCTGTAACGCTCTAAATTGCAGCGTGTCACTGGGACTCGTCTTCAGGTGCATCCAGAAATGTAGAGCTCGTTTTTGGATGTTGATGATCAGAGGAAATCGGCCTAATTCTGCCCTGCATGCGTTGGTTGGAGTTTTTCTCTGGACTTTTAGGATCATTCTACAGAATTCTGCATTCAGGACTTCTGTTGGATGCTTGTCCCATCTAGTGTAGCTGTGCTGACTGAGTGGACCCCATACCTCACTCCCGTACAGCGCAATGGGCTGAATCACACTATCAAATACTTTACACCAGATTGGAATGGGAATGTCAATATTGTAGAATTTTCCCCTGATAGCGTACATTGCTCTGTGAGCTTTATCTTTTAGTGCATTCACTGCCGAACTGAAGCTCCCGGATGCACTAATGATAAGGCCGAGGTAAGTGTACTGCATCGTGTGTTCTAGGGTGGTGCTGCCCAGACTGAACTGGTATCTGTGTTCCTGACATCTGGGCTTCTTTTGGAAGATCATAACTTTGGTCTTTTTCAGGTTTACTGCCAGGGCCCAGTTCTGGCAGTACTGCTCCAGCAGGTCCAGGTGCTGCTGTAGCCCCTGTGCAGTGGGAGACAGCAGCACAAGGTCGTCTGCGTAGAGCAGGAACTTCACCTCCCCACCCTGTAGAGTGAGACCAGGAGCTGCAGACTGTTCCAGCTGCACCGCTAACTCATTAATGTAGATATTAAAGAGTGTTGGACTCAGACTGCAGCCCTGCCTCACTCCTCTTTTCTGAGTGAAAAATTCTGTATGTTTGTCTCCAATTCTTACTCCACATTTGTTTTCCAAATACATCGATTTAATGATGTCATAAACTTTACCCCCTACACCGCTCTCCAGAAGTTTATAATATAGTCCTTTGTGCCAAATAGAATCGAATGCCTTCTTAAAATCTACAAAACAGGCAAAGATTTTTTTCCATTTTTGGTTTGATGTACGTGTTGGTTAATTAGGGTGTGTAGGGTGTAAATGTGGTCTGTAGTTCTGTGATTTGGAAGTAAGCCAATCTGATTCTTGCTCAGGACATCGTGTTCGGTAAGGAAAGACAGAATTCTGTTATTTAAAATGTTGTTAAACACTTTCCCCAGATTACTGCTCACACAGATGCCTCTGAAATTGTTGGGATCTGATTTGTCTCCACTCTTATGGATTGGGGTAATGAGTCCTTGACTCCAGATGTCAGGAAAACAGCCTGAACTCAGGACGAGGTTGAATAATTTGAGCATTGCTCTCTGCAGATCAGGAGTGCTGTTTTTAAGCATCTCGTTCCTGATGCTGTCAGGACCACAGGCTTTTTTAGATTTTAATGATTTAAGTTTTTGAGCCAATTCTTCCTGTGTAATTGGATAATCGAGAGGATTTTGGTTGTCTTTAATTGCACATTCAAATGACTGTAATTTTTGTGTGATCAGATTGTAATTGGAATTTAGATCTTTCTCTGAGATTTCTTTGTACAGATTTTCAAAATGATTTTTCCAGATTTCACTATTTTGTGTGGGTATTTCCTGTGATTTTGTTTTGCTCAAGTTATTCCACATCTCCCAGAACTGGTTGTGTTCAATAGAATCTTCTATGTCTCTCAGAGTTTTGTTTGTATAGTTTAGTTTTTTTGGTTCTGATTGAGTGTTTTTATTGTTAAAGAGTATCAAAATATTTTTTTCTCAGGTCCTGATCTTCTGGTTGTCTGTGTTTTAGATTTGATAATTTTCTTAATTCTTTTCGAACTGATTGGCACTCGTAATCATACCATTTTTCCTTTTTCAGTTTTTTGCCTGGTTTCCGTTTAATTTTTTGGAGTTCAGCCATAGAAGATGCTATGTGAAAAATGCTGTTAATTTCACTCACAGCATGATTTACACTTTGCTTATTGTTTTCAAAATCTGTGTTAATAAAGTTAGTGATTTTGTTAAATATATTAACTGATTGAAGTGCATGGATGAATTTGTCTGCACTATCTGGAGCCCATCTGTAGGTCCTGTGCTTACTGGACTCTGCTGCTGTTTGTTTGGGTGGATGTGACCATTTCAGGTACACATTAATTTGGTTGTGGTCTGATGCGTTGAAGGAGGAGGGATCCATGTCAGTAATGGCGTAATCTACTACACTAGCTCCAAGAGCTGAACAATACGTGAACCTCCCTAAAGAGTCTCCTCTGATCCTGCCGTTAAGCATGTACAGACCTAAGGCTCGACAGAGATGCACTAACTCTTTACCTCTCTTATTCACAGAGCAGTCCAGGCTGTTTCTGCCTCTGAGTGATGGTGTGAGGTATGGAGAGCCCTGACCAAACACATGTTTGTTGCCCTGTGGATCTACATAGTCTAATTTAGATCCAGTTCTTGCATTAAAATCTCCACATAGCAGCACATTTCCCTGAGCCTGGAAATGGCTGATCTCTGTGTGGAGGCTGCTGATGTACTCCTCATCATAATATGGGGATTCTGCTGGAGGAATGTAGACAGCACAGAGGTATGTATCTGTCTCTGATATGCCAATTTGTTTATGGAGTTTTAGCCAGCAGTGTGATTTTCCTAATTTAACAGTTGTAATGTGTTTGGCCAGTTCTTCCCTGAACCACACCAAGAGACCTCCAGAGTCTCGGCCGCGCTGGACTGTGTTTAATTTGATTGAGGGCACAATAAGCTCACAGTAGCCTGAGGGACAGTGGGTGGACATGTCTTCACGACACCAAGTCTCTGTGAGAACAAGGATGTCTACACCTAGTGTTCTTTATAAATTCAGGATCTCTAATCTTCAGACCAAACCCTGAGGAGTAAAGACCCTGAATGTTCCAACAACTAATATAGAATGAGCGCATTAATAACAAATATAAAAATACATATCAATTAGGTCTATTTGAGACATAACAGAAGAATATCACTCTTCATATCTTCATATCACATCACTCTTCATATCACTCTTCACATCACTCTTTCTTGTCATCTCTTTCTCTCTATTTATATTTTCTGTCCTTCTCACCTCCTGTTTTTTTTATTTTGCTCTTTCTCTTATGTCCTCTCACATTTATTTCTATTACTCATTTCTCCTCTTTCTTTCTCTATCCTTCTCTCTATCCCATTTCTCTATCACTTCCCATTTTCTTTTTTTCTCATTTCTCTTTTCTATCGCTCCTTCGTTCTCTCTCATTCTGCCTCTTTAATTATCTCTCTCTTCCTCCCTTACTTTATTTATCTCAGCCTTTTTATTTTTCTTTCACTTTCTCCTATCTCTCTCTTGTTCCATTCTTTTTTTTCTCTTTGTCTTTCTTCCCATTTTTATTTCTCCCTCTTGCTCTATCTTTCTCTTTTTTTCTCACTCTCCTTTTTCTCTCTCCTTTCATGTCTGGCTCTTTTCTCTTTCACTTGTTATCTTCTGCTCTCTCCTTATCTACTTTCTCTTAATCTCTTTCTCTTTCATTTGCTCTCATTTCTTATCATCTCTCTTTCTCGTCATCAACTTGTCCATGTTTTTTCATCCTGCTCTATCTTTCTCTTATGTCCTCTCTCGTTTATTTTTATAACTCATCTCTCCTATTTCTCCATCACTTCCCATTCTCTTTTTCTCATTTCTCTTTTCTGTCTCTCTTTTACTCTCTCTCACTCTGCCTCTCAATATCTTTTCCTTTCCTCTCTTCAACCTTTTACCCACTTTAACTCCCTCACTCTCTCTTTTTTCCTATTCTTTCTCTCATATCTCTCTCTCTCTCTTGCTCTTTTGTTTTTTTCATTCTCCAAACTTGCTCATTTTCTTTTCTCTTCTTTCTCTTGTTTCACTCTTCTGTCTTTCTTGTACTCCTTCTCTTGCTCTCTCTTATACAGTCTATACATTTTCTTTGCCCATTTTGGTCCTCTCTCTCTTTTTCTTCTCTCTCTCTGAAGCCTCTGCTATGTTTTTTTATCCTTTTGCTCTTTTTTATTTTCTCTCTTATTTCTTTCTATCACTTCTTTCTCTATCTCTTTCTCCTTTGTTTGCAGCTCTTTAAGTCTCTCTTAATCTCTCTCGCTTTGTCTGTCTCTCTTTTCCTCTCTCTGCCCTTTTTACCTCTTACCTATCTTAGCTTTCTCTCTCTCTTTCTCTCAATCTCATTTACATTCCTCTGTCTTGTCTCTCTTTCTTTTCTTTCTCCCTCTTGTTCTATCTTTCTTTTCTTTATCTCTTGCTCTTTCTCTTTTTAACGATCTCTCTCTTGTTTATTTATTGTGGCCCTTTCCTTTTTCTCTTTTTATCTCTTTCTCTCTTCCTCTCTACTTTCTCGTAATGTCTTGTATTCTCTTTCTTTTTTTCTCTCTGTCTGTCTCTTTCACTTGTTATCTCTTTCTCTCTCCCTGTATACTTTCTCTAAAGCTCTTTATCTCTTTTATTTTGTCTCTTTTTCTCGTCATTAATCCCTCTCACTAGAGCCTGGCCGTGTTTTTTCCTCTTCCTCTTTCTTTTATTTTCTCTCTCATTGATTTCAATCACTTCTTTCTCTATCTCTTTCTCCTTTCACAATTGCTCTGGTAGTCTCTTGCAGATTTTCTTGCTTTGTCTCTTTTTCTTTTCCTCTGTCTTTTCACCTATCTTACCTATCTTAGCTCTCTCTCTCTTTCTTTCTTTCATTCTTTCTCTCATTTACATGTCTCTGTCTTGTCTCACTTTCTTTTATTTCTCCCTCTTTTCTATCTTTCTTTTCTTTATCTCTCACACTATTTTTAATCATCTCTTTCTCTTTCACTTGTTGGAGTCTTTTTACCTATTGTGGCCCTTTCCTTTTTCTCTTTTTTGCTTTCTCTTAATATCTCGTTTTCCTTCTCTGTCTTGTATCTCTTTCGCTCTCTCACTCACATTTCTTTTTGTCTCTTTTTCTTCTCATTTATCTCTCTCTCTCTCTAGATCTTCAGCCATGTTTTTTTTCCACTTGCTCTTTCTTTTATTTTCTCTCTCATTTATTTCTATCACTTCTTTCTCTATCATCACTTTCTCCTTTCTGTACTGCTCCTTTAGTCTCTCTCAATTTCTCTCTTTCTTCCTCTCTCTGACCTTTTTACTTATCTTAGCTTTTTCTCTCTCTCTCCTTCACCCCCTCACCTCTCTCTTTGCCCAGTGTTGGTCCTGCCCGCCCCCCACCCCCGTGTCTCGGTACTCTGTGCTCTGTTGTCCTCGGCCATGTTTTCTCTCTCTCTCTCTCTCTCTTTGCCCTGTCCTCTTGTGTTGTGTCTCTCGCTCGCCGCTCTGCTCCGCGGTGACAGTTAACAGAGGCAGCTGTTTGCACTCATTTATGTGTCAATCATCCGTGGCTCGCGGCAGCTCCCTGCTCCTCTGCTCTCTTTGTTTCTTTCTCCTCTTCTTTTTCGCTCATCCTCCGCATCCCGCACACCCCCGGCGCCCACCGGCCCACTGCTAACCCACCGCCAGCTCTTCACATCAGCGCTGTGATAAAGCTGTCTCCCATTTACAGCAAGCAAATCATCAGATTTACACACTTTCCACTCTTACCTCACACACAGGCAGAGTGAGAATGTGATTACTGGCTCTCTCTGTGAGCTCTTCGCTCCTCAGCCTGGAGTCGTGTCAGACTGGAGATGTCTACATGTACGTTATGCAACATTCAGACTGACAGATACTTTATTAAGGGGAGTGTAGAACACAGAGCAGATGATGAAGAGGAGATAACAGCAGGGGGGAGTCGGCCGATCTCAGGTGGAGGAAAGAGCAGCTAAGCGTGGAAGCAGCCAGATGTTGGTGAGAGGACGGGGACGTTTGGCAGTGTGGGGTATAGCCGCAGGGGCCTGGAATCATGAACTGTGCAATTACAAATGTTCCAAAGAGTGGGAGATGTGTAGAAAGAAGTCTAATCAACTCAATTCATCCACAGAGCAAACTTTAAACTGATTAAAACCCTAAAAAAATATATAAACTGTAGTCTGGATTAGTTTTTTTTAGGATTTTAACTGCTCTGTAGCATCAATGCCAAACCATGTATTCTGATTATTTCCAATAGGAAATAAAGAATGGTTCTGTCAGACGTAGCCACCAGAGGTGTCAAGAAATAAAGTATATGGCATTACATCAATGTCAAAAAAAGTGAGGGCGCTGTTTGGAGGTGGTCTGTGGATTGTCCTTGACTGTTCTCACCATTCTTCTTCTCTGCCTTTCTGATATTTTTCTTGGCCTGCCACTTCTGAGCTTAACAAGAACTGTCCCTGTGGTCTTCCACTTTCTTACTTATGTTCCATTTTATCATGATTGGATACACCTGGCTATAAAGTTCAAAGCTCAATGAGGTTACCAAACCAATTTTGTGCTTCAGTAAGTCAGTGAAAAGTAGTTAGGAGTTTTCAAATCAATAAAACGATAAGGGTGCCCATACTTTTGCACCGGTCAAATTTTGGTTTAATGCATATTGCTCATTTTCTGTTAGTACAATAAACCTCATTTCAATCCTGAAATATTACTGTGTCCATCAGTTATTAGATATATCAAACTGAAATGGCTGTTGCAAACACCCAAATATTTAGAATTAAAAATGATTAAGATAATTAGGGATGCCCAAACTTTTTCATATGACTGTATTTTCTCTATACCTTAAATACCTTAAGGAGCTCAGAACTTCTGTTTCTGACTTTACATCTACGAGCTACAAGATAGGAGTGCCTAATAAAGTGAAAGACAGTGAGTGTACACAGTGTTTAAAACTCCAGCAGCACTGCTGCATCTGATAACACGCCAAATTGTTCCTACTATTGGAACTTTTAAGATGGACAAAAAGTGTAGAAACAAGAAGGTGGTTTATAATACTCTGACTTGACTGTGTATTTTCACATGTTCTTTTGTGAAATGAATCTTCAAGGCTTAGAAAAAAAACTATGAAGCTGTTCTTTCCGGATTCAGCAGAGCGGAAGGTAGAGTTGAGCTATTTAAATGAATTAAAGTGAAGTAGATCAGAAATGGATCTTTTGTTCCTTCCTGCTCTTTCAGGTACTTAGTCTTGCACTGAAAGCTACTTCACATCTGGCAGCTCCAAGTACAGGAGAGACTTTCAAATCTCCAACAAACCGTGATCATAAAACACAACCTCATATTTTCCTTTTTATCCCTTTTACCAATAAAACAAATTGTTTATTTGTTTACTGAAGTCTTTCCACTGTTCATAATAAAGCAATATTTAACTATTTTTCTGTGGATAGGTAATTAATTTTTGTTTACTGATAGAGTTACACTACTGCTGTATATACAGTACTGCACTAGCTTTCTCCTCCATGTGCTCTACTGTGTGTTTTTTCGTGTTTCCGCCCCCTTCTAGTTCCATCATCTTTGTTTCATCTGTAGCCCCGCCCCTTGTTACCTCTCCCCAGGTGTTCCATGTTTCCTTTCCTGCCGTGTGTGTGTGTGTGTATTTATAGCCCTATGTTTACTGTTTTCTTTGTTGGTTCTTGTACGCTGTTACATATGTTCAGGTTGCGTGTGGTGTTTTATGTATACCCAGAGTTTCTGGGGTTTTTTTTCTATAGTTTATTAATTATTTTCTTTGTGTAATAATAAATACCATTTGCATCCGCTCTTCATTGCATCCAGTTTTTTAGGATATTTTATGAATTATTTACTATCTACCCTTAAATACTTCCTTATCCACTTGAATGATTCAGTGTCTACTATAAATTCTTTAAAATTCACTATGATTTATTCAGTATCTATTATGAATTATTTATCAGCTTTTTCTTGTGGTCCCCAAATCTAGATTAAAACAAAGGGAATTTCCTTTATATGTCAGACTAGCCCACACAGTGTTAAGTTTTAAATCCTGTTCTACATCTCATTTTTATTTCTTAGCCTTTGATGTAATTTAATTTGTTCAATTTTTCTTCTGTTCTGTTTTGTTTTCTTTTTGTTTTATATTCTACTGGACAGCACTTTGGTCAAAAAAGTGTTTTAAATGTGCTTTTAAAATGAATCTGACTTTTATTAATTTTATTTGGTGTCTACTAAATTCTTCACTCTCATATCGTCGCTGTCCAACGAAAATTATACAAAATATCTCCAAAACAGCATCTTGACAGAAGAGATAAAACCTTATTTAATTTCAATGGAAGTCAGTTAAAAAGAGTTTATTTTAGATAATTTTAGGGAATTACTATTGGTCCATTCATAATGACATTTTGAAACAGTGTAAGGCACAGTTTGTGTGTTCAAATTATGAATAAAATTGACAAAAATTGAGATTATTTTCCATTGAGTTCTTTATTGAACAGTGACAATATGTACTATGAGCAATTTATTATCCCCTATGAATTATTTAGGGTTTAATTATCTAGTTAATTTTATTAATCATTCTGCTAGTACTATGAATGATTCAATTCAGTATCTACTACAGTATTTAAGTATCACTATTAATGCTATCAACACGTGTAGGATGAAGACCCACGCATGCTTCCTCCGATACATGTGAAGTCAGCAACCACCTCTTTTCAAACTGCTGCTGATACAGCATCACCTTGGGAGTGATGGAGAGGGAGAGAGCACTATCTACCCACCCAGAGAGAGCAAGGCTGAATATGCTCTCTCGGGCTCCGGCTGCTGATGGCGAAACAGAATGACGACAAGCACTTAAACTAATTTATTGGCTGCCATTGCTTCAGAAATGAAATTGCCCGACGTTGTGAGAAGGCCGTTTCTGTTCTGCAGGATAGAAACAGTCTGAAACTTTTACTCTGAGTTAAAGTAGAGAGACTTAAACTATCATTATTCAAATGAAAGCAATCCTTCAAAGTTAAACTGTCTGAAAGCTCTGAAGAACCGCTCCCTCCAGAAGCGCTGCTCTGTAAGAATGATCTGCTGTTTAAACTTCAAAAAGAAAGTAATCTGGCTGCTTTCACATTCAGATAATAATGAACTTCAGTTACTGTGTTAGAAGAATGTGAGATTGATTATTGTTCCTTTCATATTAAAGATTCAGTGAAGTCTAAGGCAGTCGGGTTACTAAATATTACTTAAACAATTTTATTAAAAAGTATCTGTGTAGCACAGATTATCTTTCGATCGAATTATTACAGACCAAACTGCAATATAAGCACTATAAGACGCAGTGAGCATCAATTTTCAGATCTATTTTCATACATAAACCGCACTAAAAGGCTGGAGCATTAGCATTAGCGGCTAACCACTCCAGCAGTGCTAGCTGCGGTTAGGAGCAGGCTACAGGCCGATAAATCTCCCCTCTGAATGGCGAAAGAGCTATCGCTTAGTGCAGTTAGCGTTAATGCTAATGCTACTCCAGCAGTGCTAGCCAGGGTTTGAAGCAGGCTACAGGATGATAATACTTACCTCTGAACGGGGCTAATAGCGAGTGCTTTTTGCGTGTAACGCTAATGCTACTCCAGTCCTGGTGCTGGAAAACTAAACTAAAAAGTAAAATGCACAGTTTTTAATAAAATAAATAATAAAGAAATAAGTTTTTAACAAATTAATAAAAGTTATTATTTCTACATTTACAGTACAATGAAAAAAATATTTGTCCTATTACAGATTTCTTTCGCTTTTGAGAGAGAGAGAGTGAGAGAGACAGACAGACAGACAGACAGACAGTGTGAGCGAAAGAGAGAGAGAGTGAGCGAGCAAGAAATTGAGGGACAGGCAGACAGTGCGATCGAAAGAGAGACAGACAGACAGGCAGCACAAGCAAGAGAGAGAGACAGACGGCATGAGTGAAGAAGAGAGAGAGCAAGAGAGAGAGAGACAGACAGATGGCGCAAATAAACAAGAGAGAGAGAGACAGAGAGAGACGGACGGCGAAAGAGAGAGACGGACGGCGAAAGAGAGAGACGGACGGCGAAAGAGAGAGACAGACAGACAGTGCGAGCGAAAAAGAGAGAGCGAGAGAGAGAGACAGACAGACAGTGCGAATAAAATAGAGAGAGCAAGAAATAGAGGGACAGGCAGACAGCGCGACGAAAGCGAGAGAGAGTGAGACAGACAGGCAGCATGAGCAAGAGAGAGAGAGAGAGACAGACGGCACTAGCGAAGGAGAGAGAGAGTGAGACAGACAGGCAGCATGAGCAAGAGAGAGAGAAAGAGAGAGAGACTTTTGACTTTTACAATTCCTTTATTAGCAAAGAACTATGTACAAAAACATTTCACAAAAAGGGGGACAAATCCCACTCAACCTGACCTAAAACCAAACATTAAAAGCTCATCTGAAGAGGATTCAAAAAGAAAAACTCATATACATATCATAAGCTCTCCTTCTTCAACACAACACAAAACCTCATTGACACACCACCAATTTTCAAACGTGCTAAAATCGTTGATTGTACTAAAATATGCAAAGTCCACTTTAATGCGTGCACTAATGAAACTCCGTAACATTATATCTGGGTCAGTGAGCCCATGTCCTCGCATTTTATTTCTTCTTGTGAGCCATATTGCCAGTTTGGCCTGTCCGAACACAAAGTTTATCAGACACCATTTGAAACGCTGTGAAAAAGAGTACCTTGGCCCCAGTATGAACAAACCAAAAGTAAAAGTCACTCCAAATCTTAAACAAAGTCTGTGTAAAAGCCCAAAAAGTGTATTAAGGCGTGAACAGTCTGTAAAAAGGTGCTGAACAGTCTCTGGCTGAGAGCAGAAAGGACAGCCTACTTCTACCCCCTGGACAAAGTGGGCAGTGTGCTTGTTTGTGGCGATAGCCCCGTGGATAATACGCCACTGTAAATCCCCAGTCCTCTTAGGGATTGGCAGCTTGTACAGGACCCTCCACCTGAACCCAGCAGTGCTCTCACCTGTCAAAAGTTCTTGCCACTGATGCTCTCTTACCTCTGCCAAATCTCTCAGGTATCTCACCTTTACACACATGGCATACAGAGCCTTCCCATTGGCCTCTGCAAACGGGCCCAACCTCGGAGAAGAGAAAGACAGTAGCATACCTCCATCTTCCTGCCACCCCCCATCAGCAGCAGAAACAACCAACGAGGGAAATGATGGAGTAGCGTTTTCCTTTGGTATATCCAGGAACTCTTGAACACACTGGGGTAGAGCTGTCTTCACTTCACCCAATATCCGTCCTAGAATCCTCTGCGTAGTAATTCCTGTTTGTTGGGCAATAAGCTGCACAGGTTTCCAGTCGGCCCCGTCTGACACACGTAAATGTCCCAGCTTACAGATCCCAGCAGCCAAGAACTTCTTTACTATGGTTACGGAGTGCAGAGAAAGAACAGGTATCAGTTTGTTATAAAAGATAGGCTCTTCCCAAATCCATGGTGAAGGCTCAAGTCCCCCTTCACGTGTGTGCTGTAACAAACACCATGCTTTTAGCATAGACGCATAGAAGACGTCCAATCCAGAAAAATCTAGTTCTTTTACTTTCAGGAGGAAAATGTGTCGATCAAGGCCCATGTTGCCAACTTTATGAAGTAGAATGTGAGCCGTGTCCCTCCAGGGCAGCTCTTTGTGGTAGAGCAGTCTTTGTACAGCCTTAAGCCTGAAAGCAGCTACTCTGCTCTCTAAGTCAATCAGGCCTTGCCCTCCCTCATGCGTGGGTAGGTAGAGCACTGCAGCCTTCAGCCAATGCTGGCCTGACCAAAAAAAGTCTACCAATCTCCTCTGAACCTCTCCCAGTAGGCCAGCAGGCGGGTTCAAAACAGCCAGTCTATGCCACAAAGTGGAGGCCACAAGGTTGTTTATTACGAGCACTCTTCCCCTATATGACATTTGTGACAGGATCCATTTCCACCGTGTCAGTCTCTTCGAAACAGAAGATAAAACATCAGCCCAGTTTTTCCGGATAGCATCTGTCGGGCCCAGATGTATACCCAGGAGTTTAAGACCAGACCTGCTCCACTGTAGACCTCCAGGCAGCTGTGGTGGTGCGCTGTCTACCCATGGCCCACAGAGCAAGGCTCCGCTCTTCCGCCAGTTCACTTTGGCAGACGATGCTGCACTGTACATGTGCAGACACTCTTCCAGCTTCTGTATATCCATACCATCACACACAAACACAGACACATCGTCTGCATAAGCAGAGACAGAGATACGTGATGACCCATTAATAGACACCCCATTAATTTTATCACGTATTAGCCGTAGTAAAGGCTCAATGGCAAGGCTATACAGTTGTCCCGACATAGCACAGCCTTGTCGGACTCCTCTCCCTAGCACAACTGGTCTGGCCAGCCCTCCACCTACATTAACAAGGCAAGAAGCTCCAGTGTACAATAGCTTAACACACTTAATAAAATTTTCACCAAACCCAAAATTCAATAATACTTTAAAAAGATAGTTATGTTCGACTCTATCGAAGGCTTTTTCCTGATCTAAAGAGATGAGGCCAAGATCAAAAGGAATGCTGTTTGACAATTCTAACACATCCCTTATTAAATATAAATTATCAATTATAGAACGACCAGGAATACAATAAGCTTGATCAAGGTGTACAATAGTGTTTAATGTACTCTTAAGCCTATTTGCCAACGTTTTAGAAAGAATTTTATAGTCAGTGCACAAAAGTGCCAATGGGCGCCAGTTTTCTAGTGCGCACAAATCTCTTTTCTTAGGCAATAGAGTCAAAACTGCCCTCCTACAACTAAGTGGCAATTCACCTCCCCTAATACATTCCATTAACATTAAAAACAAGTCATGACCAATTTCATTCCAAAAAGACTTATAAAATTCCACTGGCAGTCCATCAATACCAGGGGCACGGCCGGGTGCCATCTGGAAAGCAGCAGTTTTAAACTCCTCTACAGTTAGAGGGAGCTCTAGTGAATTCTTATCTTCTAAATCCAGTTTAGGTAAGTCACTCAATAGTGTGTCCATACAAACATCATCACATGCCTGTGTTTTATATAAATCAGTATAAAACTCAACAGTTCTTTCTCGTATTTCCTTTATATCAAAGGACAGACGCCCGTCAGACATATACAGAGCATGTATTTGTTTTCTTTCATTGCACTGCTTTTCAAGATTAAAAAAGAAAGAACTCGGGGCATCCATCTCTTTAAACATTTGGAATCTAGCCCTTACAAGAGCACCTTTTGCCCTGTCCAGCAGAAAGGCACCCATGTCACGGCGCAGCTGCTCAAGCTCTGCCTGTAAAGCCTCATTTACGTTACCCACAATTTGTTGTTGTAACTGAGCAATGTTTCGCTCTAGGGCTGTCAGCACCCGTTTATTTTCAGAGGTTGTGTACGATGTATACTGTTGACAAAACAGCCTGATTTGTGTTTTCCCCACCTCCCACCACTGCCTCAACGAATTAAAATCTGTTTTTCTGTCTGACCACCTTATCCAAAATGCTTTAAATGCAGAGCAAAAAGATGCATCTTGCAACAGCTTCACATTAAACTTCCAATACGCAGTTCTCCTGCAGCTGACTGGAAAAGCCAGGTCAAAAATAAATACACTGTGATCAGAAAAACTGACCGGTACAATATGAGCACCAACAAGCCTATTGCAATGGGGGTTTGAAATATAAAAACGGTCTAGACGTGCTGCACTAGTTCTGCCCTCTGCTGTTTTTACCCAGGTAAAATGTTTTAAAGTGGGGTATTTAATCCTCCAACAATCAGCTAACTTAAAATCAACAACTAAACCTTTTAGGACATTTGCAGATAACATATGAGGCTCCTGCCCAATTCTATCCAAAGTAAAATCTAATGTGCAGTTCCAGTCACCACCAAGCACAAAAATGGCATTTTGACTGCACTGGGCTAGTTCATGTCTAAGGCTATTAAAAAAGATCCCCTTCTCTTTGCCTAAATTGGGAGCATATACATTAACAAAAACAAATTCTTGTTCATAAATTTTAGTATGTAATATTAACATACGACCTTTACAAACTTCTTTCTCAGAAATTAAACTAAAAGGTAATTTAGGTGATATTAAAATAGCCAAACCTGCACTCAAACTTGAAGCACTACTTAGAAACAAAGGCCCTTTCCACCACATTTTCCACTGAACTTCATCTTCATGATCACTATGCGTTTCCTGCAAGAACAGCACATCCAGTTTTTTGCACTGGACGTGCTGTTCAAGCATTCCACGTTTACAGACATCTCGAGCTCCATTGATATTTAAAGAGCCTATGCGCAAGGAAACCATGGAGAGAGGAAAAAAAGCCAACAGCAGAGAAAAACAACAGTAAAGCACCAAAAAGTGAACCAAAGAAGACCTACCCATTAGACTAGTCAGTTAGGTTTTTACGAACTGCTGTTGTCCACTTCTTCAATCTAAACCGTCTTTTGGCTGAGAGCACCTTGAGGGGTTCTTTTTTCGTTGCATACTGCACTGATCTGATGAATTTTTCAGAATCCGGAAAAAAACTACTTAAAGTCACATTCCTTTTGCCTTTGGTATCTTGTAGAAACCTTATGAGATCCACAAGCGGATAAACATCAATTACCTCCCTGAGAGCATCAGCAGGGAGCTCAGGCTGGCTATCCTGTGTTGGCATCGCTATTTGACTGGACAGACTGGCGGACATTTCTGACATCTCTGATATCACACTCTCTCCCTCTGAATCTGGTTCAGCTTCATCACCTACCATTTCTTCATAAAGATGTTTTACAGAACCTGAACGCTGTGCCAAAGCAGGTGTATCCTCCTCCTCCTCTCTTACAGGTCTATTAGTTTTGCATGTGGCTTTGTTGTGAATGGTTATGCTGGTATCTACAGTGTCAATGGGTACGAGATCTGTGTGTGTGTTTTCCGTGTTACTCACAGCAGTAACTGTAGCAGTATCAGAGCTAGCATTAATGGTGTTAGCTTCAGGTAGAGCATCAGTTGCTGTAGGTGCAGGTGTGCTCTCAGGATTTGGAGCTGCAGCGGCCTCTCCCCCGCTGCTCTCCGCCCGCTGCCCCGCACGTTCACCCCCCCTGTCAGTCCCTGAACCCTCCTGCTGCGCTGCTTTATGCGGGCAGCTGAACTGTTTGTGACCGATATCACCGCATTCAAAGCAGCGGAGTCTCTCCGTACTGGCGAACACAATATACGACCCATCCCCGTGTTTACACCTGAAACTCACATCTAAAGACTGATCACGACTATTCAAAAACATAAAAATCTGTCTACGAAAGGACAGCACGTGTTTAACAGCAGAGTTTTTACACCCAAGAGGGATCATTTTCATTTCACTTGCGAATTTGCCAAACCGAGAGAGTTCCTTCTTTATAACTTCGTTTTTAATAAACGGAGGAACATTGGATACAGTAACGCGGGTGGCAGGAGCACTTAATGGGCTAACCTGCAGCATCTCCCCCTTCACCCATATCCCAGTCTCAATCAGCCTCACTGCACAGCTCTCCGTCTCCATAAACACTACCACAGCCTTGTTCATACGAGAAGCTGAATAAATTTTTCCGTGTCCTACCTGCTCCCCGATGGAAAGCAACACGTCCTCAATAGTCGTCCCGCTCTCCGGCACACACCTGACGCCATGCCGGAGAGACAGCGTCTCCACGCCGGCCTCAGAGGCCATGACGGCCGGACGGCCAGCGCGCACTCTCCTCCACCGGCCACAAACAGTTCAGTACCAACTACACTGCTCTCAAACTAATAAAGAAAAGAATACAGAAAGTAAAAAGAAAAGAAAATTGAAAAGTTGGCAAGACGCCTGAAAACTCCGCACGCCGACGCGGAAAATCCGCGCATGCGCAGAGAGAGAGAGAGAGACAGTGCGAATAAAATAGAGAGAGCAAGAAATAGAGGGACAGGCAGACAGCGCGACGAAAGCGAGAGAGAGTGAGACAGACAGGCAGCATGAGCAAGAGAGAGAGAGAGAGAGACAGACGGCACTAGCGAAGGAGAGAGAGAGTGAGACAGACAGGCAGCATGAGCAAGAGAGAGAGAGAGACAGAGAGAGAGGGAGAGAGAGGGACAGACAGACAGATGGCGTGAGCGAAAGAGCAAGAGTGAGAGAGAGAGAGACAGAAAGACAGCGTGAGTGAAAGAGAGAGAGGGAAACAGAGATGGCGCGAGTGAAAGAGAGAGAGTCTGTGTTAGTGAAAGAGAGAGAAAAAGAGAGAGACAGACAGACAGACAGACAGTGCGAGTGAAAGAGAGAGCGAGAGAGACAGACAGACAGTGCGAGTGAAAGAGAGAGCGAGAGAGAGAGACAGACAGACAGATGGCGTGAGCGAAAGAGAGAGCGAGAGAGATAGAGAGAGACAGATGAGGAAAGAGAAAGAGAGAGAGACAGACAGTTAGTGTAAGCGAAATAGAGAGAGAGAGAGAGAGAGAGAGAGTGAGAGAGAGAAAGAGAAACAGTATGAGAGCCTAACCCTGCGTTCATATTGGAAAGCGACAGGCAACCATTAGTTTCCTATTGCAGCGCAGCAGTGATTGTGGACAGTTTAAATGATCACTGCTAAACTGAGAATAGTCCAAAAACCAGAAGCATTAAGCTAACAGCGTCCTGTGGCCCACATCCTGCAACTTCTGATGAGGTTTTAGAGAAGGACTAACACAAAGTCACAAGTCCAGCAACCAAATTGTTCCAGCTATATGGTCATTGGTGATGTTGTTTCATATTATTGAGACTTGAATGTGTATTTTCACATGTTCTTTTGTGAAATGAATCTTCAAGGCTTGGAAAAAAAATATGAAGCTGTTCTTTCCGGATTCAGCAGATCGGAAGGTAGAGTTGAGCTATTTAAATGAATTAAAGTGAAGTAGATCAGAAATGGATCTTTTGTTCCTTCCTGCTCTTTCAAGTACTGAGTCTTGCACTAAAAGCTACTTCACATCTGGCAGCTCCAAGTACAGGAGAGACTTTCAAATCTCCAACAAACCGTGATCATAAAACACAACCTTACATTCTATTTTTTATTCTGTTTTACCAATAAAACAAATAGTTTTTTTTTTTGTTCACTGAAATTTTTCCACTGTTCATAATTAAGCAATATTTAACTATATTATACTGCTATATATACAGTACTGCACTAAAGTGGCGGTCCCCAGTGAAAATTAGAAAATTAGAAAAGCTTCATATTTGGGCAGAATAAGTTTATTTACTTAGTAAAACACTAACATTAAAAGTCATGGTTTGACGTCCCTGTTTTTTAAAGTCGCATGGTATACGATACTAGAAATGAATCTCAATTCTACCGTTTCTAAAAATTGTAGCATCATCTCTCTCCAGTGAGAATATGTGATTAATTTATTGTGGAAAACTATAAAATAATAATAAGCTCTCCTTCAAAGTTTCTTTCAAATGATCGTGTTTGCTGTTTTATTTCTTTTATTGTTTTTAGTCACGTGGTTGGTGTTTTTTCACAATGTTTGAATCATTGATTTGAGTTTGCACTTTGCACTTGCAAAGTAAAATAAATCAACTCTACCCATCTTTTAAGTTCCTCAAAGCATAATAATTCACAAAATATCTTTTTTTTTATATATTTAAAATTTAAGTTTAAATGTCTTCCAGCTTTTAAATCTTCCAGCCTTATTTTCAGTTTTTCGAGTGAATCAAATCACTAAACAATGGCTCGTTTCATTTGTTAAACTTTATCATTTTACTATTTTTTTTTTCCTATTTCTCCACCAATTTACCCAGCCAATTACTTAACCCACTCATTAGGACTCCCCCTATCACTAATGTGGGGAGAGTGCACCATCTACCCACTCAGAGAGAGCAAGACCAATCGTGCTCTCTCAGGGCTCCGGCAGCTGATGGCAAGCTACATAATTAGGATTCTAATCGGATCCCCCCATTAGCTGAACTTGATTCCAAACTACAATTCAAATGGGAGCGTGCTCGGAAGCAGGAATGAGGATGTCAATGATATCCTGTTTTTTCGATATTTTCTGGTTAGAAAGAGATCTTCTCACAGACAGCTCACATACCAAGTTAACTTTCAAAGAAATTCCATAATACTATTATGTTCGTTTCAGTATCGTTATTGACATATTAGTGCAGGTATCGTATCGTATCAAATCATAAGTCATAATTTTGGTATCATGGCAGGATCTGTGAGGGTCAGAGACGAGGTCTATGCAAAAGACTTTAAATTTGCATTAATTGCCATCTATCACATTGTTAATGCTGTCAAGACTAAAATGTGTATTATCTACCTAACTGTCTACACCACGTTCTAAATTATTATGCAAATGATATTTTTCCCTGATTTTCCTAAATGGTCGATGCAAATGACAGATAATACATAATACAAATCATCACATAAAAATCAAATTTTATTGAACAAACCTCCCGATGATAACAGTATATTCTTTAAAAATAAAAAACTCAAAATGCACTGTTCCAAATTATTATTATGTACAGCAGAGTTTCAAAACATTCCAAAGGTTGTAAAGAACAGAAAGCCTTTTCTGCAAGCACGCCACAAACAGAGTCGCCTGAGGTATGCAAAAGCAAACTCTGTTTGTGGCGTGCTTGCAGAAATGGCTTCTTTCGCATCACTCTTCCATACAGCTTCTCCTTCTGCAAAGTGCGCTGTATTGTTGAGCGATGCACAGTGACACCATCTGCAGCAAGATGATGCTGCAGCTCTTTGGAGGTGGTCTGTGGATTGTCCTTGACTGTTCTCACCATTCTTCTTCTCTGCATTTCTGATATTTTTCTTGGCCTGCCACTTCTGGGCTTAACAAGAACTGTCCCTGTGCTCTTCCATTTCCTTACTATGTTCCTCACAGTGGAAACTGACAGGTTAAATTTCTGAGACAACGTTTTGTATCCTTCCCCTGAACAACTATGTTGAACAATCTTTGTTTTTAGATCATTTGAGAGTCGTTTTGATGAGCCCATGATGCCACTCTTCTCGCTCGCGAGAACTGCGACCTGCTTTCCGACCTTTAGTTCTAACAGTTCTACAAGGACTACTTGTTCATTCTTTACAAACTAACGTTCAGACACTCTGGAAGAAGCTGGAAAGAGACCGAATATGTCTGTGAAAGCCAGAAAGCGAGAAAGAGAAACTAATCCGCCTGAAACTTTTATTACACTCTGCAACTGTAGGGGGAGCCCACGAGCACAAAATCTCAATCCTACCTAGTGGAGCTTTAATTGAGAAACAAAAAATGTATCTTTATTACACCTAAATCCAATTTGCATAATAATCTATCTATCTATCTATCTATCTATCTATCTATCTATCTATCTATCTATCTATCTATCTATCTATCTATTCATTCATCCATCAGATTGCTACGGTTATTTCCATGCAAAACATGATTCAAATATGTGGGCCTGCTGGCGCTGCTGAAAACAATCCTAAAGGAAAAACTAGTGTATACTTCAGAGTGTTCTATTATACTGTCTGTGCTTCTTTACAGACGCATTTGCACATTATGTGTGAATGCACAATGCATTTATTATAAGGGATATCCACAAACAAACAGCGTTTTTTGGGGGGGGGGGGAGATTAGCGATACACCTGCAAGTGCTGTAGCAAAATAGTGTACATTTAGTAATATAAGCACAATTTGTACTCAGTATAATCTCACTATGACTTAATGACCTGATTCTTTCTTCTGTCCACTGTGCTCCATCTCGGCTCTCTCAGCTCGTCTGATGTAACTCAAATCCTTCGGCTAAAATAATTAACACCCAATTTAGCTTCTCCTTCAGGCATTTTATAGCTCCGCGCTAATTTCTAAGTAGCGGGAACTGTTGTGGAAAGGGACTTAAACAGTGGACAGCTTTCTCCACGCCCCCAAAATCAAGAATTAAAAATAAAAAATAAAATAAGGTTGTTGTTTTGGACGTAGGAGTTCTCTCATGACAGCAGCGCCGTAGTTCTGCTCCTTCTCTAATGGATTACAGTAATTCCCTGTACCCTCATTTAAGCAGCTCCACATTTCAGCTCCAGCTGCACTCAAATCCAGCAGCTTCTCACATGTAAAGGTGAGCTCGTCTTATTCCAGCTCTGCTGCTCTCTGCTGATTTCCCGTCAGGTTGAAATATTATTGTAGATTTAGGTTTTGTGGGCTTGGGATATTTAGCACAGCTTTTAGGCCACAGTTAAATTCTGGAGGTGTGTCTCTTTATTATCAGTAGCTTAAGGTCTGAGAACACGGTACAGTGTAATTACTGTATTTCCTTTTCTACTATATACACATTATGTATCAGTTGTACCTTAAAATATCAGCTTCAGAATCATATTGATGATAAACTATCTATCATTTCATCCATCCATGTACTTCTTTCACTTCAGAGACCAACTTTGTATCTCTCAGCTTGTCCAGAAATGCATGTGTACAGCTGTCCACTATATGCTGTAGCCACTCAATAAATCCAGTCAAAACTAATTCTGAGTTATTGACTGCCCACCTGTCTAGCCTTATACCGATGGATGTTCCACCCTCAGGTTCTCCTGCCACCTGTCTGGCCAGACTGATGGACATCTCCGGAAGTCAGTCTTCCCTGTCACCCACCAGACCAGCTGCTCTTTGTTTAGTTTATGCCACCTGTATCAAAGTTTACATGACTCTAACTAGGAATGTTCTAACTGCTTTCATAGACCTATGTGAATGTATACTAACTTTTTATCATTCATTTATAAGTTGTATGACCAAAGGAGGATGGGTCCCCCTTATGTTTTAGCTTTGATAGTACATGTGATAGTACAAGTGTAATGACCTGGCAGGACTTAGGCAAATGTATAAACAGTTTACATCAAACAAAGGGTCAATACAAAGAGTGGTCAGACAGAATAGGGTCAGTGTCGATAAACAGGAACCAACAGGGAATGACATACCATAAACAGTGTAATAGTCCAGGGTCAAAAACACAGGCAAACACAGCAACAAAGGGCAGACAAAAGTCAGAGTCGATGTACATAGAAAAATAGGTCAAAAACTAGTCATCAAAACAGAGCAACGCGTTGTAAAGCAGGATAAACCAAACAATACTCGGCAAGGAGTGAGAGAGCTGAGGGGGTATAAATACAGAGGGGAACAGGTGAGGCTAATTACACCGATTGCTTCCTGATGGAGCCATGTGATCGGGTGGGTCATTGTAGTCCAAGTGTGGTGCGTTCTGGGTATTGAAGTTCAGTGACTAAAGTGTGCAGAGTGTGAGGAGCTGAGTGCCAACAAGTAATAGTAAACCCAGAAATTGTTTGAACTGAAATGATTTAAGTCTGTTTTACATGAAATTGGACATTGGACAATACTCAACTATTTTGAGTTAGTTGAACATTTGTGGGCACATATACACTTAAACAGAGATCTTTGAGTTGAACCAACTTATAATAACTGAGTTTAGTCTGTTGCCATTAACAGCTTCTTTTCCATTGGCTTCTGTCACAATCTATTTGCATACTGGGTGTGTCCAACAGTTTCTGACTAACACTCACCATCAGTGTGTAGTGATTCCCCCTGGGCTACCTTAGAAATAAATCAACTTCCCCCTATTAGTTGTAATAATTGATATTTTAACTTATGCTAACTCAAGTTTTCATTCCCCATTACTTAAACTATTTGAGCAAACCAGCTGCCTTAAAAAATTAAGTAAACTCAACTTACAGTATAACAAAAATAAAAAAAGGTAAGTCAACTTAATTGTATTAGTTGTAATTACTTGATGTTCTAAGTTATGATAACTTAAGCTTTCATTACTCATTACTTAACTTTTTTAAGGCAACCGGTACAGCTGTCCATTAGGGGAGCATAAATTGTCTTTACTGCAGTTGAATAATGAGAATTACACTAAATTACCCCAAAAATGGCCAGGCACTTACTTTCAGTCATGCAAGACCTGCATTTAAACTATTTGAAATCAAAATAACAGAAACTGGTCAGAAACATATTGCACTTTAAGTGCAGTAAATGCTGTAATTACAGTTTATCTTGGTTGCTTTGAGGCATTTTTTATATCAGAACTATTTGTTTTGTAACTTGCAATATCATCTAGTCACTTCTGCTCATCACAGAATTAATTTCTCACTTATTTATACAGTAGTGCTATTGTAAATGAACTGTTCCCCAAATTACCAATCTATTCTTTCCTGTAGATCAAAGTGTATTATTAATATTGTATTAGCTATCAGGTGAATCATGACTTTTACTAATAAAGGGAAGTTTGTGGGCATGTTCCAGATAAAATAAGAGCCACATCTTATCAATCAGGGCCTTTTAGCTGCAGAGCCTGGTAATGGAATGCAGCTGAATATTGACGGATCAATAATTCAAAAATTTCATAGAAAGAACAGGTGTGTAAAATGTATTCAATGTTATCATGTGATCATTGATAAAATAAAAACACAATCTATAGGTAAAAATACTGTAGGTATAGATATGAAAGCGATCTATATGTGAACCGGCAGCCTGATTAAGGGCGCGTCAGCGTGTCTTTGCTATCATAACGACGAGAAAAGGCATGTTCTAATTCTCTTAATTAATCATGGATGTTCGAGAACTATGTGGACAAAAGTAACGGAAAACCTGCTCATTTATTTTCGTTTTTTCCATTTTGATGCATTGCTGTTAATATTTGATTGCATTCAGTGACAAGAGCATTAAAGAGGTCATGTGGAAGGATTCCAATTCACCCTTAACTCAACCCAAAAAATGGGATATCACACCATCAATCCAGCAAATGATGCTTCACAGTTTAATGGTGGGGGATTAATAGCCCAGTCCTTGCATTAGGCATGGTCACTGAATGCAAATATATCCTTCTTGGACAGTAGACACAGTTATTTAAAATCAAAAGTCAAAAGTTTGGATACACCTTAAATTCATTTTTTTTTTCCAATATTATAAAAAATACTTGAATATGTTGTCCTCTTAATGTGTTTGAGAGCATCAGTTGTAAAGTTGTGAAGAGGGTGAGTTACAGGTATACAGTGAACAGCTGTTCTAATCCATATTATAGTAAGAAAAAATACTTTAAAGGTCTCATTCCATCATTTTTTCATTCATTCATTTCATGCCATTTTATCTGTTTGTTTTTTTTTTTTTTGTTTTTTTTAGCGAAAAAGGTGCTCTCGGGATGTGGTATAACAGTGCTTTAGTCTTGTGGAGGAGTAAGGGGGGGCGACAATATAATTTTAGCTCTTGCTCGTAAATATTCATACATGCAAACATATCGCCTCTGATTGGCTAACAGCAATGTGAGGCAGTGAGACAGAAAACTCATTTATAACATTATTTAACAGTAATAACAGTATAATAACAGTCTTTGCAATGTCATTTGTTACTTTACAACTTTAGTAATGCACTGCTAAGTGCAGTTCAGCCACTGATCTAGTCTTAGAGTCTCTGTAAAACACAAAATCCACCGGAGATCCTATGTAAACATAGTTACTTACACACAGAGGTGTGTAGTCCAGGTCCAGAAAGTAAAAATGCACCCTGGTGTCGCTGTCTGGCTTCAGCTCTGCCTGTGGGCGGTCGTGAGCCAAGATGGGTGTGGCCGTGAATACTAATTCACAGGTTGACGGGTGCTTTTTCTGATCAACTTGTTTTTCGGAATATTTTCTGAATACGAGTTACTGCAGACAATGGAATTTGAGGAAGAGTTTCATGTGCAGCATATACAGCACTTTGCAACTCAAAGAGACTTATTGTATTTTACAAAGAACAAGAAAAAATTGGATTTTAGTGAAAGGACACCTTTAAGAAATGAAGACCAGTCAATCTGAAAAATCAAGAACTTTAAACGGAATCCTTAAGTGCAGTCACAAAGACCATCAAAAACATTATGATGAAACTGGCACTCCTTAGGACTGTCCATGGAAAGGAAGACAAACAACTACTTGATTTACACTATGTCTTCAAAAATGAAGACACAGGTATTTTACAGCATGTATTTTATATCAGCTCAGAGTAAAAGAGCTTGAGGTTGGACATACAGTATTTATTAAAAAGGTACAAAAACCCAGAAACCCACAGATATTATAAGTTACCTGAGCCCTCAGAGGAAAGATAATAAAACACACAAAAAATGTGGGTTTAATTAGAGCCTTTGTTTGGCTGTGATTCTACGGTGGCCGAGAAAGCCCAACGCAGTGCAAATTGAAAAGCGCTGCAAAAGCACAAAACACATCCATCAAAATTACAACACAGGCGCAGCAAATAGAAAAACGCGCTGCAAATAGAAAAACGCGCTGCAAATAGAACCACAACACAACAGAAGTGAGTCACAACACAACGGAATTTTCCCGGGAGACCTTAAAAGATGCTGTACCAGCTGTATACAAAGGACCATAAGTGGCAAACAAGCTTCTGAAAAGTAAGTTATGTTTATTACCTGTGATTACCACGGTTGTGTGCATATTATTAAAAGTTCTGCTTCACAAAACGCCTTGTTTGCCACTTATTGTCCTTTGTACACATAGTGAAGTCCGAGACGTTACTGAAGACGCAGCTTAGCTGGTACAGCATCTTTTAAGGTCCCCCGGGAAAATTCCGTTGTGTTGTGACTCACTTCCGTTGTGTTGTGGTTGTATTTGCAGTGCGTTTTTCTATTTGCAGCGCGTTTTTCTATTTGCTGCGCCTGTGTTGTAATTTTGATGGATGTGTTTTGTGCTTTTGCAGCGCTTTTCAATTTGCACTGCGTTGGGCTTTCTCGGCCACCGTATGATTCATCTATTCATTTTCTTATCCACTTCATCATGGTAAGGGTTGCAGAATCAAGAGCCCACCTGGTGTCACTGGGTTTAAGGCAGAAGCACCCCCTGGACATGGTCCATTCATCACCTACACATTCTCACACCTAGGGCCAGTTGATCCTAGTCAATTCTCTGTAGCTATTAGCTTTGTTTAGTTTTCATTAGCCTTTATGGAGCCATGAATCTGCACACAGTGTGAGTCTATTCATTAAATGCACAGCAGTTTTAGCACAAAGCATGATATGCTCTAAAATGAATAAATAAATACCTCGACTGGCATCGCAGGTTCGCTGTGAAAGCCCTGGATCAACAGTAGCACTAATGCATTCAGGGAAGAATTCGGAGCATGGTAAGCCCATCAGGAACCCTGTAAGAACCATGTTTCAGAGCACGGTGGAAAGCCCATCCATCCATCCACCCCGACGCTAGGCTAAGTGGGTCATATTATTAATATAAGATTGCGTAATGAAAGTTAGCTTTTGGCTTATGTAACCTTACGGCTGCCTGCAGTGTGATACGGCTGAACTCCCTCCAGTCTTATTCTTCCTCCCCGCAGATAACGTCTATTTATCTCATTTTAGAGCAGATTATTCCATTCCTCTGATAAACCACCCCAGGGTGAGAAAAGATGACTTCCCTGTGGCCCCACCCCTTTATTACTCTTCTTTCTTCCTTCTTACAGTTCCACTGACTTCATATCCATTTTTTTGCCCTTCTTCGTCTTAATTTGCCCCTCCCTATCTTTCCTATCTCACACTTTTTTAAAATCTGTATTTACCCCTCTGTATTATTCACCTCTTCTCTTCAGTTATTTGCTCCGCCCTCTCTGACTTGTCCCCTCCCCACTCTAAGACAGATTAGGTCACGTCACATTAGCACAGGTATACAGGCAGTGATGGGAGTAATGGCATTGAAATAAACGGCGCTACTAACGCTGTTACTTTTTTCAATAACGAGTAATCTAACTAAATACTCTTACTGTAACTATAACGCTGTTACCATTTCCTACTTCCTGTTACTTACTGTTTTTTTTTATCTTCGCGCATACAGACAAAGGCGCAAGTGTGTGTGTGAGTCACAAGGGACGGAAGGATGGATTGATGGTGGGATGGTCGCTCTAACTCTATTAAAAAAAAGGAGTAGTGGCAGGGTTTAGGTAGTCGTTTGCCCTGGTTAAACCCCTCCTCTTTCCGGTGAACTTGACCCTCTGGCCGCTGAGCCTGTGGGTTTACGTGTGGTTTGGCGTGGTGAAGTGAGGCACACGTGCGACGATCCGCGTTCCGCGACGATTGGCGTGGTAGTGTTGTGCCGGGGTCTGAGGCCTTCATTCGGTTTCTGCTGCGCATCTCTGTTGCTTTATATCTTCCTATCATCACCATTTCACTGTTCCACGCTTTACTCCAGGTAGGAATATTACTCTCTTTTGTTTTTTTAATTATTAGATATTTGTAGAATTTGTGGAGGTTAATGAGAGAATTGTTGTATTCTTTTCAGACGTGGACAGGCCAAGTTCCGTTTTAAGGACGTTAATCTCTCTTTAGCTGCTCCGGTTTCTGCTGTTTTCTCTTTTCCTCCTTGGTGAAGCTGTTTGATCCAGCTGTTAAACTGTTATATTAATACCATTTTAACGGTCATTAGATTGTTGTTTTTGTCCATTCTTTTGTTTTGTTTATATATACATTTTTCCTTGAGTGTGCTGTGCTTTGTTTAACTCCATCCCCATTCTTTGATTGTGTGCAGTTTTTCGTTTCTTTTTTTTTTTTTATTCATTAGATTATATTTTTGTCAACATTTTGGGTTTATTTTCGTTTGTTATTTTTCTAATAATAATAGTAATTACATAATTTGTTTTCTTTTGTTTTTTTTATGAGTGATTAACACAAAAGTAACGCAATAGTTACTTTTACTGGTAACTAGTTTCTTTTATACTTTTATAGTGGAGTAACTCCGTTAGTAACTTTTTTGGAAAAGTAACTAGTAACTATAACTAATTACTTTTTAAAGTAACGTGCCCAACACTGTATACAGGTGATGTGATATATATAGAAATAATAATATAGGAATAATATATATACACTTTACCTTATGCTATATATAATATATATGTATTGTAAATCAGAGACATACAGGTGAATCTCACAAAATTAGAATATCATCGAATAGTTACTCTTTTTTTTAGTAATTCAAGAAGTTTTAAATGTGAAAATCACATATTATGTAGATGTATTACAGACAGAGTGATCTATTTTAAGTGATTAAATAATTTTACTGTGGATGATTATGGCTTACAACCCAAAAATCAGTGTCTCAGAAAATTAGAATATTATATAAGATCAGTTGGTACTTTTGGCAGTGTGGGCAGTGTGCTTAAAAGTCCTGCTGGAAAAAGAAATCCACATCTCTATAAAAGTTGTCAGCAGAGGGAAGCATGAAGTGCTGTAAGATTTTGAGGGAAAACACTGCACTGACTTTGGACTTGATATAACTTTTATGAAGATGCAGATTTCATTTTCTAGCAGGACTTGGCACACTGCCCACACTGCCAAAAGTACCTATTGGTCTTATATAATATTCAAATTTTGGATGTGTAATACCTATATATGATACAATTTCACATTTTAAACTGAATTACATCAAAAAAGCAACTTTTTAATGATATTCTATTTTTTATTTTTTTTTAGATTTACCTGTATATGTTAGGTTAAGGAATAAAGTTTATATAGTCATATGCAATGTACCTGTACGTAATGTAAAGTCCTAGGTGCAAAGAAAGTTTATCTGGGGTGAGGATGTTATAAATTGTGTAATAAGATGCACTGAGGACTGAAACTGCTATTGGATTGTCAGCAGTCTGATGGCCTAGGGGAAGAAGCTGTCACAGAACCGGCTGGTCCTGGCCTTCTTGATTCTGTACTTCTGGCCACTGGGCACCTGTGAGAACAGGCCGTGGTTTGGATGGATGGAGTCTTTTTATAATCGTTCTGTGGTTCCTCAGACAGCAGCTGGTGTTTAAAGCCAATAGATTTGGAAGTTGTGCCCCAGTGATGTGCTGGACTGTGCACAACACCCTCTGCACAGTTTTTCATTCAAACAGAGTGCAGTTTCTTTACCGGGTGGTAATGCATGCAGTCAGAATACTTTTCACAATACTTTACAAAGAAATAGAGGCACTGTTGAGACTTCAAAGGCCCAATCTCATTTCGCTTTTGTACTTCTACCCCTTGTTTTTGAGTGTAAGCCATCTCCTTGAACCAGAGTTACAAGGGTAAGGGATGAAATCCTCCCCATAAGAATTGGGACAAACTTGACTACCTCCCTATTTTTGTGTATTTATCTTGATATCTATTTTATTCTATTTTATTTTATTCTATTTTGTATTATATTATATTTATTTATTTTAACAATTGCTCTTTGGATGTAAACTGGACAGTGTACCACATGTGATGTTAATAACAATAAAGTCTCCTTGATTTCTTGCGTCCTTGAATTTTTCCATTCCACCTTAAATTCTGTAGTGTCTGCTGTCTGTTGCACCACTTAAGTTAAACTGGGAAAGCTAAAGAGACGAACTGCTAGTGATTTGTTATGCTAGTTATGAAGAAAATACATTAAACAATGGTAATAAAATGGTTATCATAATTCTTGGAAAATTCTCAAATTTGTTGGTTTCTTTGGTCACTTGTGCCGCCATCTTGCCAGTGATTCTCATAGCCCTCTGTGTGTCTTTGAAAAATCTCAGTTTGAAGGATCATATAGCCCCAACACTTCCCCCTACCCCTCCAGCCGAATAAGAACCCGGACAACCCACCCCGAGGCTTGCACACTCAAAACAGAAGGAAAGGGCTAAGTGGTAGGGCCAAGGGGTCAAATGGGATTAAGCCTTTTACTTGTCTGTCTTCTCTATTTGCCTCTTTTCATGTCTTCTTGTTCCTTCTTCTTAATCTTCTCTCTGTGGTCCACCTACCCACTCCTTGCCCACTCCTCTCTCTCTCTTTTTGTCCCTCCTCTTTTGGCAAACATTACTTGCCATTCTTACTTCTTAACCCTTCTATGACTTCTTACGGCTTTACCTGCATGTTTACATCTGTATTAGCCCTCCTCCATTTCTTCTTACCCCACATTCCCCACATGCCCCTACCCACTATTTTTTCTCTACCATTTCTAGAGGCCTCATCCCTTTATTTCTTGCCCTTTTGGTGACTTCTTATTTCTTTACATGCCCTTTATTTCTATTTGCCTCCTCTACATCTCTTTACGGCCCTCCTTTGGCTTAATGGTCCATTCTCATTACTTTTTCTCTCTCTCCCTCTTCATCATGTCCATCATCCTCTCCTTTTGCCCTCCCCTCTCATTCTTGCCCATAATCAATGCGTGTTCTTTCTTTTTCAAGTGCCCCCTCCCCCTCTTTACTTGCTCTTCTTGCCCTTCTTGCGCTGACTTCTTACCTCTTTAGAAACCTTTCATATATATTTGCCAATTCAGTGCCTATTCTATACCTACTCTTTTCTTTCTTTGCCTTTATTTTATCAACCCCTTTTTCTCTTCATGTTTTGCAGTAATGTGCAATGAATATTTCACAGCACTGTGAAGGACTATTGATCCACTCTTTTTTAAAGAATTGTTGTAAATACGCCACATTGGAGGGTTTTCTAGCATGAACTGCCTTTTTAAGGTAATTTCAATAGGATTCAGGTCAGGACTTTGACTAGGCCACTGCAAAGTCTTGACTTTATTTTTTTCTTCAGCCATTCAGAGGTGGACTTGCTGGTGTGTTTTTGGATCATTGCAGATGCTGCAGATGTTGTTGTTGGGTCTTTTGTGACCTCTTGGATGAGTCTTCGCTGTGCTCTTGGGGTAATTTTGGTCGGCCGGCCACTCCTAGGAGGATTCACCACTGTTTAATGTTTTTTTTACCATCTCACAGTGGTTCACTGTGGTTCACTGGCGTTCCAAACTTCTAGAAATGGCTTTATAAGCTTTTTCAGACTAATAGATCTTAATTACTTTCTGAATTTCTTTGGATATTGTCATGATGTCTTGCTTTTGAGTATCTTTTGGTCTACTTTACTTTGTCAGGCAGGTCCTATTTAAGTGATTTCTTGATTGAGAACAGTTGTGGCAGTAATAAGGCCTGGGTGTGACTAGAGAATTGTCTTTTAAACCTGGGGGCCAAACACTTTTTCACACAGGGCCATTTAGGTTTGGATTTTTTTTCTGCCTTAAAATAAAAACCTTCATTTAAAAACTGCGTTTTGTGTTTACTTGTGTTTTGTTTGACTAATATTCAATTTGTTTGATGATCTGAAACATTTAAGAGTGACAAACATGCAAACAAAAAAAGGAACTCATAAAGAGGCAAACCTCCTGTTTTCTCCTTACCATCCTTACTATCTCTTTATACCTGCCTTGTCCTTTTACCACTTCTTTATGTTTATGCCACAAGCACTTTCCTTTTGCCTTCTTTCTTTTGCTTTTAGCCTTCAATTATTTCCTTCTCCTTCTTACTCACCTTCCCTACCTCCTGTTGTGCTCCGCCCACTTCTTCTTTATCCCTGCGCTCTCTTGTCACTTGCCCCACCTTTAATCCATTTGAGTTCTCCCTATTTTTACACCCCTTCAACTGCTACTCGCGTGACTTCACCCTCTTTCTGTTTGCACATCCAACTTGCATCCCTTGCTTCTCTCCTTCTTCAGCTGCCTTCTTTTTTATCATGCCCCTCCCCCTTTTGACTGATGCCTCGTCCTCTGCATCTTTCCTTTAGTCCCTCCCCTCTGCCACTAACTACTTGCCCCTCCTTTTCTTCTCCAGCTTAACTGAGACAGGTGAGGCCTTTAGTTCTTTGGGTGTTGTTGTGGGGTCTTTAGTGACCTCTTGGATGAGTTGTCATTGCACTCTTCAGGTAATTTTGGTCGGTCGGCCACTTCTTGGGAAGGTTCACCACTGTTCCATGTTTTCATTATTTGTGGATAATGGCTGTCATTGTTGTTCACTGGAATCCCAAAACTTTAGAAATGTCTCTCTACTGACTTTTCTTGTTGTGCTCCGCCCACTTCTTCTTTTTCCCCCTCGCTCTCTTGTCACTTGCTCCTCCTTTTATCCATCTGAATTCTCCCCATTTTTACACCCCTTTAACTGCTACTCAATTGCTACTCACGTGACTTCACCTTCTTTCTATTTGCACATCCAACTTACATCCTTTGCTTCTCTCCTCTTCTTTAGCTGTCTTCTACTTTTGCACACCCCTCTTCATCCTGACCCTCCCCTTCTTGGCTGACCCTTGCTACTCTCCTGCCTCTTTCCTTAAGCCCCTCCCCTCTACCTCTACCTACTTGCTCCTCCTTTTTTTCTCCACCTTAACTGAGGCAAGTGAGGCTTGCAGTTGTTTGAATGTTGTTATGGGGTCTTTAGTGACCTCTTGGATGAGTTGTCATTGCACTCTTCAGGTAATTTTGGTCGACCGGCCACTCTTGGCAAGGTTTACCACTGTTCCATGTTTTCATGTTGGAGTCCCTAAACTTTAGAAATGTCTCTCCACTGACTTTACTTGTTGTGCTCCGCCCACTTTTTTGTCACATGCCCCACCTTTTATTCAAATTCCATTTGAATTCTCCCCATTTTTACACCCCTTTAACTGTTACTCAGTTCAATTGCTACTCGCATGACTACACCATCTTTCTATTTGCACATCCCTCTTCATCCTGCCCCTTCCCTTCTTGACTGACCCCTCCCCCTCTCCTGCCTCTTTCCTTAAGCCTCTCCCCTCTACCTCTATCTACTTGCACCTCCTTTTTTCCTTCTATTCTCCACTTGCCTAATACCCCCTACCTATTTTTTGCCCAACATACAGTAATTGCCTCTCCCCCTTCTCTACTTGCTCCTCCTGCCCCCCATCCTTGCCACTCCCCTTTCTATCCACATGCCCCTCCCCCCGGTTTCCTCTCCGATGAGCTTCTGTAGACCATCAGTGTGTGTTTAGTGCTGGACGGCCGGGCTCGTTTAGTATTCAGCACACAAGGCAGCAAGAGAGAGAGATAGAGAGAGAGAGAGAGAGAGAGTGAGAGAGAAGGGAGGGAGGGGAGCAAAGCAAGAGAGCGAATGAGATCGAGCAAAGAGAGAGAGAGAGAGTGCGAGAGAGAGAGAGAGAGAGAGAGGAGAAAAAAAAAGAGGCTGTGAAGGCAGGGGAAAACAGAGAGAGGAGAAACAGAGGGGAGCAGAGTGCGAGAGAGAAAGAGAGAGGGGGAGAGAGAAAAAAAAGAGGCTACCTCTACCATCCCTTTCCTCCCTCTCACATCCTGTAGCATCCCTCCATCCCAGGTACAGTATGCAGGATTTTGCTTCGGGCTCGGGGGAAGGAAAGGAAAGGGATACGCGCTCAGACATAAGTGGGTTTGGCTGTAATAGCATTGGATGATCATTGTGTGTGTGTGTGTATGTGTGTGCCCCCTTAAGGATCTGTGTGTGTGTGTGTGTGTGTGTGTGTCCGTCTGTCCTGTGTCGTCGTGTACAGCCCCTCTGTATGGGATGCGAGTGGCCTAAATACTGCTGGAGTGTGTGTGTGTGTGTATGAGTGCATGCGTTCCCGATTTCTGCTCTGAATTATGAAGCAGTCAGAATCGTGACTTTGCTTTTTGCAGGAATGCACGGTTGTATACGATTGTACGACTGTATATGTGTGTACATATATATGTATATGTCTCTCTGTCTATCTGTCTTTGCATTTGTTGTTCCATGCAACAATGTATAGGATGCTACGAGTGCTCCTGAGTGAGGTGCTCCACTGATTGTGCTGTTGGCCTATTGTCAGTGTATTGTGTTGTATAGGTGCAGCTCCGGGGGTCTCCTAATCCGAGATAATTGCATTAAAATGCTCCGAAACAGCCGGAAAAAAAATGTATCCAAGAACCTTTCTCAACTCCTCAACGGTGCATCCTCATACCCCACCCCTCTCTCGCCCTCTGTTCCCCTTCAGAGGTGTCCCTACACAGGCTGCTATCAGGATTACGATAATGCACGTAATTTGTGAGGATTTGCTCTAATGATCGTAAGCAGCCGTTAAAAAAAAAAATGTATGTGTGTGTGTGTGCATGCAAATGTGTGTGTATCTTAGTGTCAGTTTGTGAGTGTGTGTATGAGCGTGTGAGTGTGTGTCGGTGAGGGGCGAGTGAGGAGCAGCTAGCTAATTCCCTCTTGACGTTACGGTGCTGGTGGTGTGACGTTGCCGAGCAGAGCACCCCCCGTTTCACTGGATGGATTCCTGTGTGTGTGTGTGTGTGTGTAGGAGCTGAATCTATGGGCTAGCCTCAGAGCAGCACCCACAAGCCAGACAGCTTTCTTTTCTATTCATTCTATCTTTCTCTCCTTCTTTTTCTCGCTCTCTCGTTCCTTCTCCCTATCCCTCCCTCCCTGCCCCCTCTCTCACGCTCGCTCTCGCTCTCACTCTCTGGCTGTGTTTCCTGTGTGATGTTATGGATAATTTAGATAGAGGGATGGAGTATGGGAGAGAGGGCGAGAGAGAGAGAGAGCTCAGGGGGAAAAGAGGAAAGAAAAAAAAAAGAGAGGGAGAGCGTCTTTTGCAGTTGGGGAAGCCTTTGAGCAATGGTGTGTGCAATGATGAGTGTTCACAGCACACAATACGTTTTTAGAGACAGTGTCTGTTGTGTGTAGGTGTGTGTACTGTAATGCATTAAATTGGGGGCAGTAGAGTTTAGGAGAGTAGGGCTGTAGAGAGAGTAGAGGTTGTAGATTTTTTTTGGCGGCAGTGAAGTCCCAGGTAAAAGAGCTGAAGCTGGTAAAGAACTAGAGAATATAGAAAATATAGAATTAGGAGCAATAGAGCTAAAGAAGGTAGGGATGGTTGAGATAGTAGTAGAGATGAAGAATGTAGAATTTGTGCCTTTCAAACTAAAGAGGGTAAAATTAGTAGAGCTGTTGAATGGAAAATGTGGAGCAGGAGAGCTGGAGAACATAAAATTTAGGGCAGTAGAGCTGGGGACGCTAATGGTGAATGGGATAATATAGCTTGAGAAAGTAGAATTTAGAGCAGGAGACCTAGAGAATATAGAATTTAGACAGTAGGGAGCTGAAGAAGGTAGGGATGGTTGGAGTAGTAGAGAAGAAAATTGTAGAATTTGGGCCATTCAAACTAGAGAGGGTAAAATTTGGGAGACAATAGGGATGGTAGGGATAGTAGAGCTCTTGAATGGAAAATGTGGGGCAGGAGAGCTGGAGAACATAAAATTAAGGGCAGTAGAGCTGGGGACGCTAATGGTGAATGGGATAATATAGCTTGAGAAAGTAGAATTTAGAGCAGGAGACCTAGAGAATATAGAATTTAGATAGTAGAGCTGGAGAAGGTAGGGATGGTTGGGGTAGTAGAGAAGACAATTTTAGAATTTGGGCCATTCAAACTAGAGAGGGTAAAATTTGGGAGACAATAAGGATGGTAGGGATAGTAGATCTGGTGAAGGTAAAATGTGGGGCAGTAAAGCTGGAGAACATACAATTTAGGGCAGTAGAGCTGGAGACGCTAATGGTGAATGGGATAGCATAGCTGGAGAAAGTAGAATTTAGAGCAGGAAACCTAGAGAATATAGAATTTACACAGTAGGGAGCTGAAGAAGGTTAGGATGGTTGGGGTAGTAAAGATGAAGAATGTAGAATTTGGGCCATTCAAACTAGACAGGGTAAAATGTGGGAGACAATAGGGATGGTAGGGATAGTAGAGCTGTTGAATGGAAAATGTGGGGCAGGAGAGCTGGAGAACATACAATTTAGGGCAGTAGAGATGGGGACGCTAATGGTGAATGGGATAATATAGCTGGAGAAAGTAGAAGTTGGGGCAGGAGACCTAGAGAATAAAGAATTTAGACAATAGGGAGCTGAAGAAGGTAGGGAAATATAGATGGAGAGCACAGATCTTTGGAGCTGGGTAAGGTAAGTGGAGCTGGGTAAGGTAAGGCTGGGTAAGGTTTAATTGGCACAGAAGTAGAGATGGTGAAGATAGGGAGGATTGGGAAATTAGAGCTGGAGAAGGTAGAATTTGGGTTGGGAGAGTTGCAGAATGTACAGTTTGCACCATTAGAGCTGGAGAAGGCAGGGAAGGTTGGATTAGTAGAGCTGGTAAAGGCAAAATTTGTGGCAGCAGAGCTGTAGAAGATACAATTTGAGTGCAGTGGAGCTGGGTAAGGTATAGTTCAATTGGCACAGTAGAGATGGTGACAATAGGGAGAATTGGGACATTAGAGCTGGAGAAGGTAGAATTTGGGTTGTGTGAGCTAGAGAATGTACAGTTTGGGCCATTAGACCTGGGGAGAGCAAGGAAAGTTTCCAAGAGTAAAGCTGGTGAAGGCAAAATTTATGGCAGCAGAGCTGTAGAATATACAATTTGAGGGTAGTGGAGCTGGGTAAGGTATAGTTTAATTGGCACAGTAGAGATGATGAAGATAGGGATGATTGGGAAATTAGAGTTGGAGAAGTTAGAATTTGAGTTGGGAGAGCAAGAGAATGTACAGTCTGGGGCGTTAGAGCTGGAGAAGGCAGAGGAGGTTGAAATAGTAGA
This sequence comes from Astyanax mexicanus, assembly GCF_023375975.1. Lineage (NCBI taxonomy): Eukaryota > Metazoa > Chordata > Actinopteri > Characiformes > Acestrorhamphidae > Astyanax > Astyanax mexicanus. The sequence goes on along the minus strand of NC_064426.1, from coordinate 18,560,905 downwards.
GCTGGTGAAGGCAAAATTTGTTTCAGGGGAGCTGTGGCACAGTAAAGATGGTGAAGAAAGAGAGGATTGGGAAAATAGAGATGGAGGAGGTAGAATTTGAGATAGTGGAAATGGTGAAATTAGAGTTGACTGAGACAGTAGAGCTGGAAAGGGTATAATTTAAGGCAGTATAGCTGATTAGTGTAGAGTTTGGTTGAGCATTAGAGCTGGAGAAGGTAGAATTTTGGAGAGTAGAGCAGAAGAAAGTAGAATTTGGGGCAGTAGATCTCGGGGGACATAGCGTTTGGTTGGGACAACATAACTGATAATGGTAAAATTTTGGGCAATATAAAAGAAAGTTAGAGTTTGGTGTAGCTGAGGAAGAAAGAATCTGGGGCAGTATGGTTTAAGGCAGCAGACTTTTGGGTAATACAACTGCTGACATGAGGTAGTTGAATTTAGCTATGTGCAGCCATAGACCAGGGCACTAGAAACAAGGGCGCATGAGTTGTTGGGAACAAAGCCATATATTTGGGACTGTAAAGTTTTGGACATAAACATCATAAAAGTCATAGACCAGGGCATTGAGTTTTGAGCATGTGTATTTTGGGGGGAAATGGAGCCATTAACCTAGAGGAGCTACAGTTTTGGGAAACCAAGGCTTAGACATGAGAGTAGAATCTATAGTAGTATATTTTTGGGTAAAAGAGCCATGGACCTAGGCCACTAAAATTGAAGAAAGGTGCAGTTTTGGGTAACATCGTCATAAACCTGGGAGAGAAAAGTTTAAGGCAATCAAATCTAAGTAAATGAGTCACTAAAGTTTAGGTCAGTAGAGGTTTGGGTAATAGAGCCATAGCTATAGGTTCTAAAGTGTAGAAGCAGTAGAAAATCCAAAGATTGAGGCAGTAATTTTTAGGGAAACAAAGCTTAAATTAACAGAGCCATAGATCCGGGGCAATAATGTTTTGGCTAGTAGAACTGTAGAGCTGGGGCAGTAGTTTTTCTTAGTTCTAGAGGCGTAGACCTTAGAGATGTAGAGGTCTGTGTGGTGGTTATGTAACTCTAGGACTGTTGAATTTTGGGTGATAGAGCTGTAGAGCTGGGGCAATAGAGCTTAGAGCAGAACAGTTTTTGGGTAATAGAGCCATCAAACTCTCAAACATCCACACATGGACATACACAAAACACTCCCTAACAGTTTTCCTTAAAACACAGCAGACACACAAACCCATACACATTTAATGGCATACTCAAAACTCTGGACTGAAATTCCAGGTCATGTAATATGACCTAGATTTATGAAGACACTGCTGTGGAATCAGTCCTTATTTGTGGAGGGATGGTGGGAGTACTGTTCACTTAATGATTCCCTATTTCCTTTCCCATCTATTTTATGTCTGAGAAAGCAAGTAAAAAGTATACAGGTCAGACAGATTTAGAGTGGAATATAAATGAAACTTTGGGACCCAATTAGACTATGTTCAATTTCAACATGAAAACTTCCTCTCGTCCAGAAGTAGAACCTAAGTTAGAGTAGAACTGGGGCTGTAGTTTTGGGCAACAGATGTAGAGTAGAGAGTATAGTTTAAATCAGTAAAGTGTGGGTTATTACATTAGTACACATTAGGCAGTAGTTAGAGTAGGTTAGTGTAGTTTGGAGTAGTAAGAGTTTAGGAAAGTATAGGTTTGGGCAACCAAACTGTAAACCTGAGGGGGTAAAAGAACGTTTCACAGTTAATTAATTAAGAGAAGCCTGTAACAATTGGGAGTAATGGAACCATAGACACGGGTCAGACAAGTTTAGGGCAGGGAAGGTAAGGTTAACAAAGCCCTTGACTTGGGGCAGAAGAGTATATGACAGTATAGTTTGGACCAATGGAGCCAAGTAGAGTTGAAGGCAGTACAGTTTGGACTGATGGAGCCATAGACCTGGGGAAGTATAGTTTAGAGTTCCAGAGCCATAGACTTGGAAATGTAGACTTTTGGGCAGTATAGATTGGAGTAACAGAGCCATAGGCTTGAGGCAGCAAATCTTAGGAGAGTAGAGTTTGAACTAATGGAGCCAGAAATACAGCCTGGGGAAGTAGAGTTTAAGGAAGTGCAGTATGGACTAACAAGACCATAGACTTGGGGCAGTAGAGTTTAGAGCAGGACAGTTTGGAGTAATTGAACCATAGACATGGGACAGCAGAATTTAAGGCAGTATCGTGTGGACTTCAAGAAAGAAAGCTGATTTTAGAGGTCATGGCTTTGGATCCATAAATCTGGAAAAACATAGTTCAGAACAGGACCAGGAGAACCTGGGCAGTAGAGTTTAAAGTAGTAGTTGGGACAATCAGAGCCATAGATCAGGGACAGTACAGTTTAGGGCAGTACAGTTTGGGCTAACAAGGCCATAGACCTGGTGCAGCAGAACTTATGGAAGCATACTTTGGAGTTCCAGAGCCTAGAATGACCTAGAAAAGTTGACTTTTGGGCAGTTTAGTTTGAAGTAACAGAGCCATAGTCTTGGTACAGCAAAACTTGAGAGTAGAGTTTGAAGTAGTTTGAAGTAATAGAACCATAGACACATGATTTTATGGTGTATTTTCTTTGGTCATGGTATTAGAGCCAGGGGAAACAGCATTTAGAACAGGAGAGGTCTTGGTAGTAGACCAGTAGAACCTGGGCAGTAGAGTTTAAGGTAGTAGTTTGGACTGTCATAGCCATATACCAAGGACAGTAGGGTATAGGTTAACTGATCCATTGACTTGGGTCAGGAGAGTTTAGGGTGGTAAAGTTTGGAGTTATAATCATATACATAGGGCAGTAGGGTAAAGAGCAGGATACTTTGAATTAACTGAGTCATATACCTTGAGCAGTAGAATTTAGGGCAGTACAGTTTGGAGTTACAGAATCGTATGCCTGGGGCAGTAAGGTTTAGGACAGGAGAGTTTGCAGAAACCAAGCCATAGACCTTGAGCAGTAGATTTTAGGGCAGTACAGTTTTCTGTAATGGTGCCATAGACCTGAGGCCATAGACTTAAGGGCAGCACAGTGTGGACTACAGAGCCAAAGACCTGGGACAGTGGAGTTTAAGGAAGCTGAGTTTTAAATAATCTATTTAAAGACTCTTAAATAACACTGTATACAGTGTTTTCACTGAAGCAGAACAAGGCAATGTTTGTTTATTTTTACTGTAAACCATTAGCAAGTGTTCTGCATCAAAGACAGCAGGCAGAACTTATTCATTCTTGCATCACCATTATTTAAGGAGACAACCGATCTGAGAATGCATTTCCATTTCACAAAGCAAACATGTGGTCTGCTCGAGTGGGGTGTGCTGCAAAGGCATGAGCACTAAGGGTCACCAAGCAGGAGGTGATGACTTATCTGAGTCACGGACGCTTCGCCTAATGCTGACTGTCTCTGTGCACATGCTCTGAGGAAGGAGCGTAATGCAATAATACACAACAAGGAGAGGGAAGGACAGTAAGGAGAGAGTGAAACAGTCATTTTATATATAATATATACTATATACAGCTCATAACAAAAATGAGAGGCCTCCTAAAAAAAAAAAAGTTTCTTTTTGCTTTTACCAAATTGAAAACCTCTGGAATATAATCAAATGGAAGACAGGTGATCAGAAGCCATCAAACCAAACTGAACTGCTTCAGTTTTTGCACCAGGAGTGTAGGCATAAGGTTATCCAAAAGCAGTGTGTAAGACTGGTGGAGGAGAAACATGCCAAGATGCATGAAAACTGTGATTAAAAACCACCCTGTGTTTTTTAAGTATATATATTTTATGTATATGTATTTTATATGTATTAAGTATATATATTTTTAAAAGTACACTTAACATGGAAAAGTGAATGCTTTTTTAAATTAAAATATGTACTTAAATACATACCAAATATACTATTTTGGAACAACTGATGACAACTTATTTCAGTTGTAATCAAGCTAGATTTAAACACAACATAAAAGCATTAAACTGTACTTTTAAAAAGTGCTTTTTTCGTACAACTTCTGCAAACTTAAGTAGATTTAAGTATGATTTAAGTATGTTTTTTAAACACCTTTTTAACACACTTGAAGTATATTGTAAATGTATACTTTGTGTATTGTTGCACATATTGTCTACACCTTAATGCTACTGGGGAAAAAAACAGACAATTCTGCACTTTAAACAGTATGTAATGCTACTACATATATATATATATATATATATATATATATATATATATATATATATATATATATATATTTGGTTATCAACACAATGTATAATCTAAAGCATATTGCTTTAAAATACATTTTATGGAAATACAGAGAAAGTATATTTAATGTGTATTTTCATAAAGTATATTAAATTCAAAATTTACTTTAGTAATAGTATTATTTTCCTTTTTTGAAAATACTTTTAAGTTCAACATGGTCTTAAGTATACTTCCTTTTCACAAGGGAAGGTTATTGCACCAAATATTCATTTCTGAACTCACAAGCCATCAAACCAAGCTGAACTGCTTGAATTTTTGCACCAGGCGTGACATAAAGTTATCCAAAAGCAGTGTGTAAGACTGGTGGAGGAGAACATGCCAAGATTAAAAGAAAAAGAAAACTGTGATTAAAAACCAGGGTTATTCCACCAAATATTGATTTCTGAGGGATGCATTGGTGTGGTGATCATCCAGCATCCTGAAGTCACTAATGCTGGTCTTAACAGTAGAGACAGTTACTCCAACAGAAGCAAGATAAACTCTGTAAAATGTTGGAAGTGTGTTGCTGAAATGATTCATGAAAATGATTGTATTTTCTTCGTTTGGATTTGTGCTGGTTTTTCTCTGTTCTCTTAGTCAGGGATACAGTCCCAGCTGGCCCCCAAACATCATTAGGCATTAATTTCAGGTTGAATTTTTTAAAAATTCGCTCACTTTTTCAAAAAAAGGCTTCACTTGTAGATGGTCCAGCTTCAAAAGTATCAGAAAAAAGCATGGTCCAAGAGAAAAGGGTCAATAATGGCAAACAGCAGTAACAAGAAAATATAATACCAGAGTAGGCAAACAGTCCAGAGGTCATACACAGCAGGGTAATATGAAAAGGTAGGCAAGACTCGAGGTTGATGAACAAATCAAGGTCAAATACGAGAGATAAACTCAGGCAATAGGAGCCCCATTTATGGGGGCTAAACCATGTGGCTAGTACTCAGGTGATCTGCTTCCTAGAAGTGTCCAGTCCCAGCTGGCCCCCAACATCATTAGGCATTTATTTCAGGTTGAATTTTTTAAAAATTCACTCACTTTTTCAAAAAAAGGCTTCACTTGTAGATGGTCCAGCTTCAGGGTCTTTTGTTCTCAAAGACTGTTTTGAACCATTTATTCATAATATGCTAAACGCATAGTAGAGAACAACCTCTTCATTCAGACTCTCACTAATAACTAGCTAATTAGACACATTGTCACGGCTGGGCAGAAATCAGGCATGCACAGATGCAGATAAAAATACACTTTATTTAGAAAAGTAGCAGGCAAAGGCATGGTCAAACAGAAATGGCAAACAGCAGTAACAAGAAAATACAATACCAGAGTAGGCAAACAGTCCAGAGGTCATACACAGCAAGGCAATATTAAAAGGTAGGCAAGAATAGAGGTTGATGAACAAATCAAGGTCAAAAACGAGAGATAAACACGCAAAGGCAATAGGAGCCCCTTTTATGGGGACTAAACCATGTGGCTAATACTCAGGTGATCTGCTTCCTGGAAGTGTCATGTGTCATTGTGCATCCCGCGCAATGTAGTCCGGAGGCTGCAGATCGCAGGTAGAGCTTGGGAGTTTGGGAGAGACAGAATGGCTTTCAGTGTCATGTGTGACACTGCAAGTTTAATTTAATTTAATTTCTGCCAGACTGATATTATTTAGGCTAGTTTAGACTTGCTATCCATGAACTAAGGTGAGCTTTACAAAAGCTTTCTTACAAAAAAGTTCATAATAATGTTCTTAAATGTAATTCTCTAAGACCTTCTCAGATAGTCTCTTAGGATTTTCCTTAGATGCTCGTCATTTTTTGTATTAAATGGGACGTACAGATCTGTAAAACATTAAGAGACCACTTCAGTTTCTGAATCAGTTTCTCTGATTTTGCTATTTACAGGTATATGTTTGAGTAAAAATAACATTGTTGCTTTTGTTCTATAAACTGCGTACAACATTTCTCCCAAATTCCAAATAGAAATATTGTCATTTAGAGCATTTATTTGTAGAAAATGAAAAATGGCTGAAATAACGAAAATGATCCAGAGCTTTTACACCTCAAACAATGCAAAGAAAACAAGTTCATATTCATAACGTTTTAAGAGTTCAGAAATCAATATTTGATTATTTTTAATCACATCACAGTTTTCATGCATCTTGACTACTCTCCTCCACCAGTCTTACACACTGCTTTTGGATAACTCCTGGTGCCACAATTCAAGCAGTTCAGCTTGGTTTGATGGCTTGTGATCATCCATCTTCCTTTTGATTATATTCCAGAGGTTTTTAATTTGGTAAAATCAAATAAACTCATAGTTTTTAAGTGATATCTTATTTTTTTTCCAGAGCTGTATTATGTATTATACCGTGTGTGCTGTTGTATTTCCACTTGGGGCTTGACTGGGCAAAAATTGGAACCAAGGTTTACGTATTTGTTTATTTATAAACATTCTGGTTACACTGGTATCTTCCTTATACTTGACATGGATTATTTTGTTGAAGTGCATACGGTGCATTGGACCTTGTCAATCAGGAAAGTAGCTTTTTTTAGGTGTTGTGCCGAAGTCTGCATCCTTACCTGAATCCGAATTCCCTCAAATGCATTTACTGTTTTGCAACACTGAAGAATAAAAGTGATCAATTAGTCCTAATCAGATTTCCTTTATTTCTACTTATATATAAAAGGATTAACCTACAGTTATAGTAGATACAGAATCCAGCATAGTCTGTTAAACTGATACTGCTATGTGACGTGCACAACACTGCTTCTGTTTTTTTTCCTTCTGTTGTTTAATGGGTGATAGGCCACCGCCCCTTCCTCTAATTATTTTAAGAGTCTGTTAGCTCTGCTTGTGGGTGGTCAAAAGCCAAAGTGGGCGGGGCCTTGAATACTAATTGACGGATTTACGTAGACACAGTGCTTTTCCTGACCTACTTGTTTTTCTGAGGATTTTCTCACTACTAGCTACTGCAGACAATTGAGTTTGAAGAACAGTTTCATATGCAGCATCATACACAACTCAGAGAGACCTATAGTATTTTACAAAAACAAGAAAAAAGTGGATTTTAGCAGAATGAGACAAATTAAACATTTTTTCTGCTGTCTGGGGTGGCTTTATGTTGGCTGTAAGCCAACACCAACCACTGTTCACACTGTTCACACATGTTCATGTTCAAGATAATCATAAACACCTAGCATTCTCAGGACAGCAGTGGTAGAGTGTTTTGTGAGTGTGTGTGTGTGTCTGTGTTTATGAGGCACACTGTAGTGATATTTTTTTGTCCGCAAGATTCAAAAGTAATGAATACTTAATTCCTACTTCATGCATATTCATGCAAACACCATAAAATAATAAGTAAGAAGCTAAATCCAATAAAATGGTTATGTAGACTGATTAAAGTGCATGAATAATGAATTCATACAATTCAAACTAACGGTAATATGAGACTTGTTTTCTGTCGGACAGAACGGCAACAATATTTAAAAGCCCAAACAAAGAAGCCACAAACACTCTATGATCAAAATTATTTGTACGCCTGATTATTCTTTTCTTTGTTTATCATGCTTTTGTTGGAGTAGCTGTCTTTACTGTCCACTTTCCAGCATTGCTCTGGGAATCTGATTACTTTCAGCAAATCACAAAAAGCATAACGCATAAATTCTAGCATTCTAGCAAATGCTGCTCCACAGCTTAATGCTGGGGGGGCTTCATACCCTTCTTATATATAGACTAGTGCTCACCTGGCATTAGGCACGGTGCCAGTATTATGGGTTCATCTGGTCGGGTTATCTGCTCCAGACAAGACTATCTTATTAGCACTACTTCTGTGCAGAGACAAGACATTCATCTGAATTAATGAATGCATTCATTAGAAGAGAAGGGGTGTCCACAAACATCTAGAAACTTAGGGCCCTTTTTAAGCAATCTTGGTCAATTGCACATCATATTTAGGACATATCAGTGCGCCTTTGTTATCGTGTGGGCACAAAAAATACGCCTTGTGCGGCTTAAAACGCACAAAAAGACACATACTAATTCTCTTTATTAATCATGGATGTGTGTTTTGACACACACCATTCAGTGTGCCAGTTGTTAACAACCAATTGCGCTCTGACTTTGGCGTGTTGATATCTTAACAGTTGGTGCTTTTTTCGTGTCTCAGCAGAGAAAGTATATGAATGAATGATCAATGAGGTGAGGAAGAATCCTAGAGTGTCAGCTGAAGACTTACAGAAATCTCTGGCACATGTTAACATTTTTGTTGATAAATCTACAGTAAGGAAAACATTAAACAAAAATGGAGTTCATGGGAGGGCACCACAGAGGAAGCCACTGCTGTCCAAAAAAAAAAAAACAAGAAAACATTGCTGCACGTTTGAAGTTTGCAAAAGTGTGAATAGTGTGATGGGTCTTCAAACATATAATATTTTTTTTGTGTGGTATTAGTTTAAGCAGGCTCTGTTTGTCTATTGTTGTGACTTAGGTAAAGATCAGAACATTTACATTTACTTTTAATCAGAACATGTACATTTAATGACCAATTCATGCAGAAATCCATGTAATCCCAAAAGGTTCACATACTTTTTCTTGCACCTGTAGGTCCCTGAAGTACAGGTTATTGACCCTGGTCGCTTCCAGCGACAAAAAAAGGCCCAGAGGCTGCTGGTTCTTTATGGTTCAACTTCAGACGTGGGCCGCACATGAACGTAAATGATGTCACGGCGATTTTATTGGCTTCATCTCGCCCAGCGTGGCGTGCAATAAACTTATAAAGGCAGTTGTTATCACACAGCATGCAGCACGCCTCGCCCACTAGCCTGTTCTGCAAAAGCAGCGTGGAGAAATGTCATCGTTTATTTCGGCGGGCCTGTCTGGGACGGGCCTCGCGATAAGATGTCGCGATTGGAGCCGAGAGGATGAGGGGAAGAAAAAAATACGGTAATCCTCAGACAGGTCGAGGAAAAAAAAAAAAAACAACAAAAAAAGGAGAGAAAGAAGCAAAAACAAACACAAGAAAACAACCCGATACAGAAGGAAAAACAGATTAGAGCTGCGATGACACTGCAGATAAGATGGCAAAGGAAGAAAAGAGAGAGAAAGAGAGAGAGAGAGGGGGAGAGAAAGAACGAAAGAAAGAGAGAGGAGAGAGAGCACAACGTCTGCATTAAGATATTGCAGGAATATCCTATTAGATATACTTAATGGATTAGCGTCTTTTGTCAATACGAGTGTTCAAATTCATAACCTAGCTGGAGAAGAAAGGGATTAGCCGTCGTTGCTAATTTGTGCGATGCAAATTAGTCTCAGCCCCATCTTGCTTCTTTTTTTATTCTCCCCAGAAAAACAAGGGAAGTTGAGTCAAGTCTTTTCCTCTGGAATAAGAAGCAATGGGAGCCTAGAAACCTCAACATATACACACAAAATAATAAAAAGTGACCATATGGGAGCAATCTGTAGTTAATTATAATTACAGACTGTAGTCTGTCTGATGCTTTTGTTTACATTCCTCCCCCGTCGCTCTGTCGCGCTCAGCGTTTCAATCCCATTCTTGTTTTTCCTTATAAGGGTGTTTTTTCCCGGCTGTTTCCCAATTCACTAGCCGGGGCAGAGGTAGTGTATTGGGCCGCTACCCTGATGGCCCGGGTTTCTTCTTGGGTTTGCATGCTTTGAGATAAACTGTTCTGCAATTGGGTTCAACAACGCACTGGGCTGGAGAGCTACTCGTCTGTAGCACTCCATCCCATTACACTTCATTTTCCAAAACAGAATTTTTTTTTGTGGGCCGCCATTTAATGGCTTGGAAAATATCTGGCCCCTTAGCCAAACTTAATTGCCAACCCCTGCTCTAGTCCTTTATCAGTGCTCACATGATTCTGCCTACAGCACATTGTTAGTAGGTTAGCTTGCTAGCTAGCTAATGATATGTACTACTAGAGATTGTTTATGCTTGTTATAAAGAAAATGGCCATAAAACTTTAAAACTAGGCCTGTCCCCATAACTATGTTATCGACTTATTGTTCTATAATTTTTTTAACCATGATCATTTTTGCACACGTCGATAACAGCCATTGGGCACACACAGCGGAGCGAACATTAGCTTGCAAACATCTTCGAGGCTAATAGGACTTAAACTAAACTAAACTTAACCGCTTTAGACAAGGTTAGAAGTTTTTTTTTTAGAAGTCTGGATGGACTTACGGCTCCAGTATGGGAGTATTTTGGCTTTTAGCCAAATGATGGCGAGGAGAACCATCAACACTAATGAGCTGGTATGCTGACTTTGTTTCAGTGGAAACAAAAGCTGAAATCTCATTTAAAGCACAACCATCCAGCCCTCTTCATCCAGCTGAATATTGAATATGAATATTTTTACCCCAGAGAGATTCACACGCTAAACATGCTGGTGTTTGTTGCTCTGAATTTGTCTGTCAGTTACATAAAAAATACATTTATAGCAAGGGCTCTGGCCTGCTGAGCCATCTGTGTCTATGATCATATGGACACGTGTGTTTTTGGACGCTAATTTGTGTTTTATAGCATATACATATATGATCAGAAAAAGGAATCTGCAAGTGTCTTTGTGTCCAGAGTTAAAAATTTTTAATTAAAGTAAATGTTTCTTTAATCTAAATCTTTAATCTAATCTAAATGTTGTTACTTTTTGTTGTTTAATATTTAGTACTGTTTTCTCAGAACCCACAGAGTCACAGGGTGGTTGTACTTTTTTTTTTTATTTGTTTTATTTATTTAGGATATTAAAATATTTTATATTGGAAGCCCAATATCTGTACTAAATAATAAAAAAGTTAGTTTCAATGTAAAATAGTGTAAAAGTGTTATTATGCTAGTGTATTATTAGTGTGGCACACTGTCTTAAAGCTCCTTTGGGAGCCCAGAAGCAAGAAAAAGCATTTTTTTATAGTGGCGCTTTAAAATGACAATATTATCGTTTATCACAATTTTTGGGACAATATATCGTCTTGAAAATTGTGTTATTGTGACAAGCCTAATTAAAACTACACTTGAGTTGTGAGTGTGTGTGTGTGTATGAGTGTGTGAGAGGTGGAGAGAGAGGAGGGGGGTCACTGTGTGAGGTGTGTGTGTTTAGCCCAAGTAGTAGTTTTAGCCTGTTAGCTTGTTAGCTTACTAGCCTGCTGTTATTTTGGCGTGGTTGTGGCCGATAGCATCCATCGCTATAATATCTTTTTACTAAGGAAAGTGACAAAAATAGTAATTATTTTTGGATAAGTAATTTTAATCTGATTACTGAATTGGAAATAGTAACGTGTCAAATAACACACACACTCTGTGTTGTTCCACTTCTTCTAAAGAAGAGTGAAAGGAGGATAATAAAGTATGCAGAGAACCAGATGGAGTACAGTCTGTAATGATATGGTGAGTGGAGCTAGTAAAATGGACAATGAGTGTACAAACATGGAGGTGGTTTTAATGAAGTGGCCAGTCACAGTGCATAAGAAATCTGGCGAAGGTCTGTGTGTACCCAGTAGGAATGATTGATTCATATTTTGTGAAATGCGGCCAAGCGTGGCCGAAAATGTGTCAGTGAAGCGTCCTCAAAATATCCTAATGGCTCCCCCAGCTGCTAAAAGCCCCCGAAGCCGATACGCTGTGGAGAAAAGCGTTTAGCTACAAAAACACACTGACACTCACCATTACCGCGCTCACCATTACAGCCTTACAGCATTACAGAAACACGGCTCTGCAAGACAAACATGCACTGCTATTGTGGTGCATCAAAACAGCAGATGTAGTATGTGTATAATATCAATCAATCAATCAACCAATCAACCTTTATTTTCACTTAGTAATACACTAAGGGTTACCCTCATTTCCAATGCAGCCGAGCATTTACAACATAATGGGACTGAGGAAAAGAAAATGTTAAATAAAAATGTTTAATCAGGTTAAGATGTAATCTAGGAACTTCAAAAAAAAAAAATATGGAAAAATTGAAAAAATGGAAAAAACATTAGAAAAACAAACAAACAGTATAAGATTTCATTAAGAAGAAATAAAATAATTCAAAATTATAGCACAAGTGGACAGGCTAAAATGTAAAGCCATAAAATAAAGAGATATATTATTAGAATAATAAAAGAAAATACAAAGAAATAGAGGACTAAAAATGAACTAGCTAAAAAATAACACTAAGATTAGAAAGAAAGCAAATGATAGAAATACAACAGAAATAAAACAGAAGACTAAAGAAAACTAATGGCTATAAGATAAAACAGAAAATAAATTAAATAAAACGATGCAACATAATCAAAATAAGTAAAAGGACAACATAAATAAAAAAATAAAAGGGCAAAACAATGTAATTGTTACACCTTAGCCCATGTCTGTCTTCTGTTTCTCCCTTATTTTGTCTCTTGTGCTCCTGCCCCTCTGTTTACCTGTCATGTTTTCCAGCCATGTGCTTGTGTTGTTGTTTTTGTACCTGTCTCCACCCTAACTCCGCCCCAGCCCAGCCCTAGCTATTAGTGTTCTCACCTGTGTCTTGTCTGTAACCCCGCCCCCTCGTCATCCTAGCCCAGGTGTTTCTCACTCTCCTCATGTATTTAAGCCCGTCTGTTTGAATGTTCAGTGTCGAGTCTTTTGTATTTTGTCTTTTGTATCTTGTATCCAGTATCCTTTGTATCCAGTATCCAGTATGTATCCTTGCTACCCGTATGTTTCCTTGTCTTAGTTTCTTAGTCTGTGTTTCTAGTTTATATCATCCTAGCCTTGTTTTTGCGTTACCCGCGTTTTGTTTATTGTTTTATTTTATCTTGTATGTTTAAATAAATATATATTGCACTTACGTCCATCCCTCCCTCCTTCGTGACATAAGACTCGACCAAAAATATGGACGTAGCAAGGTGGCAGGCTACGAGGAAGGCGGACCTCGAATATCTGCGGTTCCTCGCCGAGCAAATTCGGGGAGATGAACCGCTCCCGGCGCCTCTCCTTGGCTTGGAGCTCGTCAGCCTCAGCTCCAGCACCTCCCGCTGCTTCAGCTCCAGCACCAGCAGCTCCCGCTACTTCAGCTCCAGCACCAGCAGCTCCTGCTGCTCCAGCCTCAGCTCCAGCACCAGCAGCTCCTGCTGCTCCAGCCTCAGCTCCAGCACCAGCAGCTCCCGCTGCTCCAGCACCAGCAGCTCCCGCTGCTCCAGCCTCAGCTCCAGCGCCAGCAGCTCCCGCTGCTCCAGCCTCAGCTCCAGCGCCAGCAGCTCCCACTGCTCCAGCCTCAGCTCCTGCTCCAGCAGCTCCCGCTGCTCCAGCCTCAGCTCCAGCTCCAGCAGCTCCCGCTGCTCCAGCCTCAGCTCCAGCTCCAGCAGCTCCCGCTGCTCCAGCCTCAGCTCCAGCGCCAGCAGCTCCCGCTGCTCCAGCCTCAGCTCCAGCGCCAGCAGCTCCCGCTGCTCCAGCCTCAGCTCCAGCGCCAGCAGCTCCCGCTGCTCCAGCCTCAGCTCCAGCGCCAGCAGCTCCCGCTGCTCCAGCAGCTCCCGCTGCTCCAGCCTCAGCTCCAGCTCCAGCAGCTCCCGCTGCTCCAGCCTCAGCTCCAGCGCCAGCAGCTCCCGCTGCTCCAGCCTCAGCTCCAGCGCCAGCAGCTCCCGCTGCTCCAGCCTCAGCTCCAGCGCCAGCAGCTCCCGCTGCTCCAGCCTCAGCTCCAGCGCCAGCAGCTCCCGCTGCTCCAGCCTCAGCTCCAGCGCCAGCAGCTCCCGCTGCTCCAGCCTCAGCTCCAGCTCCAGCAGCTCCCGCTGCTCCAGCCTCAGCTCCAGCTCCAGCAGCTCCCGCTGCTCCAGCCTCAGCTCCAGCTCCAGCAGCTCCCGCTGCTCCAGCACCAGCAGTGCCTGCCGCCCACGTGGTACCCACTGCTCCAGACCCTGTGCCCGCGGCTCCGGCCGCCTCTGACCCTGTGCCCGCGGCTCCGGCCGCCTCTGACCCTGTGCCCGCGGCTCCGGCCGCCTCTGACCCTGTGCCCGCGGCTCCGGCCGCCTCTGACCCTGTGCCCGCGGCTCCGGCCGCCTCTGACCCTGTGCCCGCGGCTCCGGCCGCCTCTGACCCTGTGCCCGCGGCTCCGGCCGTCTCTGACCCTGTGCCCACTCCCAGAACTTTGTATACCCCCAGGCCTGCCCCAAGGCCCCCTGTCTTTGCCCCCAGAACTGTGCCCAGGCTGGCTCCTTGGACTTCCGTACAGACTTTCGCCAGTCCTGGGCACCCACCAATGTTTGTTCCCGTGTCTCTCCCTGTCCTGGTCCCGGTGTCTGTGTTTGTTCCCATTCCTGTCCCCGGTGGTTTTCCTGTTCCCATCCCTGTCACTGTGTTTGTGTCCGTCCCTGTCCATGTAATTGTCCCAGTTTCCCTGCCCAGTCTTATCCAGTCCCAGTTCCCGGCCACTGTCCAGTCTGTGTTTCAACCCCCTGTCCAGTCTCCATTCCTGTCTAGTGTCCAACCCTCTGTCCCGTCTAAGCCCCCTGTACAGTCTTTTGTCAAGTCCTTGTCCCCTGTCCAGTCTCAGTCCCCAGTCCAGTCGTTTGTTCAGTCTGAGCCCCCTGTCCAGTCCCAGTCTCCGTTCCCTGTCCAGTCTCCGTCTCCTGTTCTGTCCCCTGTCCAGTCTCAGTCCCCTGTTAGGTCGTTTGTTCAGTCTGAGCCCCCTGTCAAGTCCCAGTCTCCGTTCCCTGTCCAGTCTCCGTCTCCTGTTAGGTCGTTTGTTCAGTCTCTGCCCCCTGTCCAGTCTTTTGTCCAGTCCCTGTTCCCTCTCTCTCGGCGCCTCTGGTAGTGGCGCCGTTGAGGGGGGGTAATGTTACACCTTAGCCCATGTCTGTCTTCTGTTTCTCCCTTATTTTGTCTCTTGTGCTCCTGCCCCTCTGTTTACCTGTCATGTTTTCCAGCCATGTGCTTGTGTTGTTGTTTTTGTACCTGTCTCCACCCTAACTCCGCCCCAGCCCAGCCCTAGCTATTAGTGTTCTCACCTGTGTCTTGTCTGTAACCCCGCCCCCTCGTCATCCTAGCCCAGGTGTTTCTCACTCTCCTCATGTATTTAAGCCCGTCTGTTTGAATGTTCAGTGTCGAGTCTTTTGTATTTTGTCTTTTGTATCTTGTATCCAGTATCCTTTGTATCCAGTATCCAGTATGTATCCTTGCTACCCGTATGTTTCCTTGTCTTAGTTTCTTAGTCTGTGTTTCTAGTTTATATCATCCTAGCCTTGTTTTTGCGTTACCCGCGTTTTGTTTATTGTTTTATTTTATCTTGTATGTTTAAATAAATATATATTGCACTTACGTCCATCCCTCCCTCCTTCGTGACAGTAATAAATGAAAAGACAAAAAATAAAAAGGATAAAAGGTAAAGAAATAAAATGAATAAAATGACCAAACATGTAAATAAAAAGGCAACAACAATAAAAAAATAAAGGGCTAAAAAAAAGTAATACATAAATAAAAGACAAAATAAATAAGCAAAAAGGCTAAAAGGTAAAACAATTAAAATAAATAACATGACGAAATAAATCAAATAAATAAAAAGGCCAATAGGTTAAACAGAAATTAAATTAAATAAATTGGTTAAATATGTAAAAAAAAAAAAAAAAAGGTAAAGGAAAAACTCTGTTGAAAGAGTTCTGAATGTGGTTGGAAACTAAAAGTTAAAATAATTTAGTGACTCCAGTGGGCGGAGCTTTAGAGGTTCCTGTAGTGAATTCCAGCTTAATGCTGCTCTGCAGCTAAAAGCAGATTTTTCCAGTTCAGTAAAAACTGTAGGAACCTGACAGGTAATCCAGTCAGTAAAGCAGACAACATTTACACAGAAACCTCTTCAAAATGAACAGTTCCTCTGATTTTAACATTGTTGTTTTATTCTATAAACTACTGACAACATTCCTCCCAAAATGTTGAAAATGAGAAACGGTCAAAATAATGCAAAAAATGTCCAATGGCATTAACATCCAGAATTTTATTTTTAGGACAATAATATCCACATAAGTAGCTTTAATATCCAGAATGAGTTAATACCGTTAATATCCACTGTGGAGCTTAAATAACATTCATATTCAGATTGATTCTTAAATAAAATAAAATGTATAATAAAATTAATATCCGAAAGGAAGCTATTATAACATTAAAATCCACAATGACGCTTACATAAAAAATACCCATAACAATATTAAGTCCAAGATTTTTAATATCCTTAATGAAGTTCAAATAACATTTATAGCTACAATGAATTAATAACTTCTATATCCAAAAGGAAACTATTACAACCTTAAAATCCACAATAAAGCTTAAATAAAATAATACCCATAATGATAGTAACGTCCAAGAACATTAATATCCACAATGAAGTTCAGAAAACATTAATATCCTGAATGAAGCTTAAATTAAATAATATCCATAATGAAGTTAATGTCCAATAACATTAATATCCTGAGTGAAATTTTAACGACAGCAATATCCAGATTAGTAACTTTAATCTCCAGAATGAATTAATAATAAATTAAGTTATAATATTTATATTCAGACTTGGGTAGTAAAAACATTAATGTTCAGAATAATTAACCCTAAATTGCATGCTGTACATTATCACTGAAAATAAAACAACTAACAGCAATAATAGGAAAAATGATGTCAGCGCATGAATGTAAATATATGGTGATATATTCTGCTGAGTTCTGGATACTGACGGTTGCTTTCAGGACATTTAACAGTGTATCATTTTAATACCAATGGGATAAACAGCATGGAGAAAGGCTCTGCTGAGGAGTGTAAATCTTTATTGCAGATCAGTAAAGCTGGTGGTAAATCAGAACAGCTGTGAAAGAGAACAATAAATTATAAACATCAGGTCAAACAACGCAATCCAGGAATTACAAGAGGACGGAATATTTATCACTGATCTGTCTCTGCTCTCTGTTTGAGTGTGCAGGGTTCTGCTTATCATGAATTTATAGGGGCTGTGCGAGCAGGATCAGCCATAACATTAAAACCACTAATTATTATAGAGATCACCCATGTGTAGGCGAAATAGGCAAAAAAAGGTCAATATATTATAATATCCTTAGATTTAAAATAATTTCATACAAGATATACATACCCCGTGAGCTATTTCATTTTTTTGTCACCTTACAACCACAAAATTAAATGTATTTTATTGAGATTTTAAGTGATACAACCACAGAAAGTAGCACATAATTATGACGAGGAAAAAAATGTTTTTAAAAAAATGTATTATATGAAATTCTGAAAAGTGTGACGTCCAAAAGTATTCAGCCCCCTTTATTGTAAACCCATACGTTTTTTTAACTCATATGATTTAAGTCTATTCTACATAAAATTGGATATTTCTAAACAATACTCAACTATATTTTGAGTTAGTTGAACATTTGTGGGAAGATATACATATTTAAACAGATCTTTGAGTTGAACCAACTTATAATAACTGAGTTTAGTCTGTTGCCATGAACAGTTTCTTTTCCATTGGCTTCTGTCACAATCTATTTGCATACTGGGTGTGTCCAAACAGTTTCTGACCAACACTCACCATCAGTGTGTAGTGATTCCCCCTGGGCTACCTTACAAATAAATCAAGTTCCCCCTTTAGTCGTAATAACTTGATGTTCTAAGTTATGCTAACTTAAGTTTTCATTGCTCATTATGTAACTTTCCTTAATTTTTTAAAGTAAATTCAACTTATCCGGGATTACAGTGTAAATAAATTCCAGTGCAATCTAATAATTTAATTAGTTAATAGAGTGCAGCTCTGTGTAATTTAGTCTCAGTATAAATATAAACACCTGTTCTGTGAAGACCTCAGTGGTTTGTTCGAGAACACTAGTGAACAAACAGCATCATGAAGACCAAGAAACTCAGCAGACAGGTCAGAGATAAAGTTGTGAAAGGTTTAAATCAGGGTTAGGTTACAAACGCATATCCCAAGCTTTGAGCATCCCAAGCAGCACTGTTCAATCAATCATTCAAAAATGGAAAAAAAAGTATTTTACAACTGTAAACCTACTAAGTCATGGCCGTTCATCTAAACTGACAGATCGAGCAAGGAGAGCATTGATCAGAGAAACAGCCAAGAGGCCCATGGTCACTCTGGAGGAGCTGCAGAAATCCACAGTTCAGGTGGGAGATCCTGTACACAGAACAAGTATAAGTTGTGCACTTCAAACATCTGGCCTTTATAGAAGAATGGGTGATAATAATAAATCTCAGTCTCTAGATGTGTGAAGCTGGTAGAGATATATCCCAAAAGACTTGCAGCCGTCATTTCAGCGAAAGGTGGCTCTACTAAGAATTAATATACCAGCCATTCCAGGAGACTTTACCTCATAAAACAAGACTGAGAAAATGTGTAAAACTCTCATCTAAGCAAGAGGTGCTACTTTGACGAATCTAAAATATCTAAAAAACATATATTTAAGGTCTGTCCAAACATGACTGGTACTGTAGATCACGGTATTCAATATGTTTGTTATTTAATGTTTGTTTAGTTCAAGCTGATGTCTGTAAGTTTTGGGATTTAGGGCCATCTCTGGTGAGAAAGGGTAATTGCACTGAGCATGTGAAAGAATCATTTAAAACTGGGCGGGTGTGATGCGGTCTCCTTTCAGAGCGGATGAATCCGATTCCAGGTTATGTTCAGTCAGAGAGAGAGCGAGTGCGCTCAGTCAAAAACTTCACTCCTTTGTTTCTTAGTTTTTACTATGAGTGAATGGAGGAGCTACTGAGCTCTGAGTTTCCTCTTCTGAAGTCTCCATTGCTCCACCAGCCGCTCGCGTTCAGTAAAACTGAGCCGGATCCTCTTTTAGGCTTTATAGGCTGTACGTGTAACGTAAGTAAGTAAAGACGCAGGGCGTGGCCAGTAGAACTCCCCCTGGAAAGTGACGCAACACCCCAGTTTTTTTAGAATTAGGCTTAGCAGGGATGGTCGTTCCAGCACACTGGTACCACTAACTGCAATATTTTGTTCCTTCTCCACTCAGAAATGCTTCTGCTTTCAGTTTAGAAACAAAATAATATGGACTGCCATTTTAAATTGGACAGTGTAAGTCATCCAAAATATAGTGTATGTAATAAAATATAAAAAATGAAATGATAAATATGATTTAAACAACAGCAATATATCTCCTTGCGAACATTATTGCAGTATATTGTGATATAATGAATCAGAACCTCTGTATTATAATATGCATTGTGTTGCAAATACACAGCCCTGCTTTTACACAATCAGTGTGTCAGGAAGACCCAGGCAGGGTGGCGAGGAAAGCGGACACAAGTGCAGGTAGGGTGAAAATAAATAATAATTTAATAAATAAATAACAAGAAAACAAGGAACGAGTAACATGAAACAAAGATACACAAATAACCAATAACAAATCAAAGAACCTAAACTAAACCAACTAGAGATAATAAATAAACAAACAGGGAATATATACAAGGAATAAACTAGGAATCAACACAAGCAGGGTATATACAGGGAGCTAGGGAACAAGAAATAAAACAAGAAACTAGAAATAAACAAGGAAATAAACTATAAACGAGAAAACAAGAAATAAACAAGAAACAAGGAACCAAGGCTAAGAGAAAACAAGGAAACACTGAGAAAAGATATTAAACACTGAGAGAGACAAACGACAGGTGAAGGTGCAAAGACCGACGGAGACAAAGTGGCAGAGGAGGGCTATTTAAAGAAACAGGAAACACACTATAATTAGAAACACCTGGGGAAGGGGCGGAGCAACAAATGAGAAACAGGTGGAAAAGTACTGAGACGGGAGACACAGGGGAGCACAGGTCACGTGGGGAAGACACACAGACACGAGACGAGACCAGGATGTGACACAGTGAAAATTCTATTTCAGTAATTTCTTCTTTTTTAACAGTGAAGTTGTTTAATAATTAATCTAATTTATTTGATTATAAAACTAGGAAATAGCTTTTTAAAGACATGAGTATTTTTGTTATTTGTTATTTTGTACGGTAATCTGTAACGAAAACATATGTTTAAAGTAATCCTGCCAACCATGTTCATATATAAATAGTGTTATATACATATATATATGTGCCTAACAATAAATGTGTATATACCCTCTCAGCCGTTCCTGCGCAGCACTTCAGGATCTGTTTATCTCTGTTTTATGTGGCAGCGTTGTGTCTTTTGTCTCCTCCAAAGTGGAGAAGTTACTCAGTGCAATGGACAGCGGCTTCAGGGGAGTTTACTAATCACCCCATTCATCACCGGCTCAAACACGTCCACCTCAAGGACCGGGTCCAGGCCTCAGACCTGCCATTAAATAGGGCTTCCAGCTAAAACACTGCTAGTCGCTGGTGAGCGATGCTGACGGGCAGCTATTGACCGCATTACGAACTTTTAGCTGTAGCACTGCATGTGATAGTTCAGCAAAATACAGCAAATTTACACAGTTTTTCTCCCTTTTACCACAAACATGCACAATCTTTCAAGACATGGTTGGTGTCAGAAGGGCTTGTTTTGCTTTATTACATGGTTTCTTGCAAAATCAGTTTATCCAGAAATGTTTATTCTGCTTTTTTTTTTTTTTTATAAATACTGTTTAGAAAAGGTTTTTTACTGGGTTTTAGAGCATTGCTGTGACAATTTAATTGCATTTAAGGAAAAAAATAGTAAAGTTCATCCCACCTTATCACCAACTCTAAGCTTTCCATAAAATACACAACTTTGAAAAGATATTTCACAGACTGTCTCACACACTATCTCACACCCTCTTACATCTAAAAACAATTCATAGACTTTTTAGTCAAAGGCTAAGATTTTGTAAAGAAATGGTGATCACTAACTGCAACTACATTCTTTCTGAGATTATTTCCCATCATGCTTCTGGTGGAGTTTACATACAATACATATTCCATAATAAATTACAAATAATGTATTTATTAAAACAGTGATTTATCAGAGACTCACAGCTTTTGTCCCCATCAACAGTGTAGTTTTCTGTCACACTGTAAGTTCTTGATATTTTTTAAATAGAATACATTTTGTGTTCATCTCCGCCTATAAGCTTCATTACCCCCCCTTTTTGCTACAACCTTGTTTAGCAAAGAGTCACAGTTTCACTGCTGTACATTTGTCTTTGTTTTAGATAGAATTATTTGCAATAACACTGCACAAATCAATAAGTGTGCACAATAAAATAATTTGAAATGTAATGACTTTAACTGTTTTACCTGTGTTTAAAATACTGTATATAAAGTACTGTATAATTAAGAACCCATATTAAGGCATATTAACTAAAAAATGTGTTCTTTTTCAAATCGTTTGTAAACAGTCACATAAAATAATCTTGCCTTAAGGCTTCCCGTAGCTCTCCTATTGGTTGTTGACATTGTTCACGTCACTTTTTGCGTGAGCCAAGTCTCAAGAATTCTGATAATATTAAACGCTGTTGATGATTTTATGCCGAATCTGGAAATCTGTCTGCGACAATGAAATCGCTTAAAAATTGTTGGGCATAAGGTCGGCATAAGTATTATATGAAGCATCATCATTCCCTAAAACACAGTTCCACTGCTATACTCATGGGCGTGGTAGTGGGGGGAAAAGTGGACCTGACTACCCAGGGCCCGAGTAGGGAGAGGGGCCCATGAAAATCCTGATTTTTTTTTCGCTCACTTTCCTTTGTTTACTGGCATGGATAGGGGCCCATTAACATAGAGGGTGTACAGGGCCCAGAATTTGCTGCTACGCCCCTGGCTATACTGCTCTGGTTAATGTCCTTATAGAAACATCTGTTCATTCAGCAGCCACCTTTGCAATACATCCGGACAGTTATTTACAGTCATATAAGCCCACCCTTCAATCTGTTTAAAAAAGAAGCGACCAAAATGCTGACAACTGAAGGTCAGAGTATTGTTTGACTCAATAATGATTTTTCAGCTTGTTATGGCTACTGCACTTGCACAGATCTCCACATTGATAGGGGATTCCTAACTAACAAACTGACCCTTTTCCACTTGCTGTATAACCGGCAAGCTAATTGGCTCTCTTTGTTGAAAGGCGGCATTTAGTTCATAAACAGGTGCCATGATTAGTCAATGTCTGGCATTAGGCATGGTGCCAATAGGTTCATGTTTATCTGCATGAGGCTATATTTTAGCAATCTATATATATATAGGGTGTGTCGATGTGTCTTTGGTATCACAAGGGTGCAACAAAAACGCCTTGTGCAGCTCGAAACGTGCAAAAGCCATGTACTAATTCTCTTAATTAATAATGGGTGTGTTTTGAGCATAATGTGAAATAAACCAATCAGTGTGTCACTTGCCATTCCCTCTAAGAGGCAGGTGAGCTCTGACCTTGGCGTGTTCATATCTTAACAGTGCTGCACTTTTGCGCATCTCAGCAGAGAATACTGACCAGCATGTTACTCCAGCAGCTCATTTAAGGAAACAGCAATGTTATTAAATTGTTTATTCTTTATATTGTTCAGGTAACATTTGGGTTTACGTCATTGTGTAAGAAGTGGGGGTGTATACGTGATCAGTGCGTGCTAAGCGCTGTCATGGTCATGCATGCCTAAGATTGCCTAGGATTGAGTGGCTGATTTTGACTGTTGTCAGAGTTTTAATCAGTCAGTGGCGCATCTGTATTTCCCGCGGTCAAGATAGGAACATTCTAGATATTTACCTGAACACATCTCACTTCCAGACCACCACGCCCATTAGTGTAGATTTATTCCTAACCTCTGACACTATTTTGACAGTGGGGGCACAAGGCATGAAAATTAACTGTGGACAAAGTGTAAGGTAGCAACGAGCATCAAAACGCTGTATGTATGGGTGTACTTTATACTTTGTTTTATTGGCGATACTTCTCTACAGGGACTAAACAAGCTGTTTTGTGTATCTGTACATCTGTAACAGCAATGGGTGGGTAGGGTATGTAGTGTGCAAATTAAATGTTTCTATCAAATAACGGAAGTAAATTAACAACAGTATGTTGCATTGCGAAAAACAATAGTCATCCTCAAGCCCAAGTGCAGTCCTTATTTTAGTTCATGTTTACAGACAAAAGTGAGTCATGCGCTGACAGAAACCACATAAACAAGTCTATTAGATTTTTCTAAAGAGTTGTGTGATGTCTGAAGTGAGCGTCTGATGATGCCGTTAGCACCGTGCTCATTGGTCGAGTTAATGCTCTCAAATAGCAAAACAATTTGACTTCAAATCCAGGGACGCTGCAGGCAGCTCATGAGACTCTAAGTGGCCCAGTCGTGGGCCAGAGTTATTTGTTTTTCTGTTAAATTAGCTGAATTAGCCTTGTAGCTCCAGTGCAAAACTAATTAAGCAAAATTCCGACACCAAACATGTCTCGCCTGACTGACGGCATTTAGAGTTAACTAAGAAAATTGATAATAAAATTAATGTTCTAACGCAAGGACTGCAGGTGAATCTCAGACTTGTACCATAGCTGCTCTATATAATGTAGGCAGTTCTAATGCTGGTGTTCCTTTGTTGATTCCTGGTTCCTTTCAGTGGTTGTTCCTTTTGTTCCTACTGAAGTTCCTTTTTGACTTCTGG
The DNA here is from genome assembly GCF_023375975.1 of Astyanax mexicanus. NCBI lineage: Eukaryota > Metazoa > Chordata > Actinopteri > Characiformes > Acestrorhamphidae > Astyanax > Astyanax mexicanus. The sequence continues at coordinate 18,537,128 of NC_064426.1, read as the reverse complement.
TGGTGTCTTTTAATGGTTCTCCCTGATGCTCCTACTGAAATTCAACTGTTAAGTATGGGTTCCTTGCAGCAATTGGTCCTCATGCTCTCCAAAAACACAAAAATAAGACTTTTAGTCAGAGAGGTGCTTCAGTGTTACTTTATAGTACTTCCTCAATCTTTTATCTACTAAATGCTCCTTCTTCTTCAAGCTCTGAAGGAGGTCCTCTTTTCAATTTCCTGGCATTTCCTGGTTGTTCTTATGTTCGTTTGTAGGTTCTTCATATTAGTCTTGTTTCCTCACAGTGGTTTCATTTTTGGCTTCCATTCTCTTACTGAGGTTCCTTGGATTAATGGTTCCCCTTCAATGGTTCAATCTTCCTGCTCTCAGATTGGTTCTTCTGTTGTGTTCTGGTTACTCTCATTGATTGTTACCTATCATCGCTGTCCAATGAAAAACACTTATCTCCAAAACAGCAACTTTACAGCGGAGAGAAAAAACTTTGTAAACTTTCAGTGGAAGTCAGTGTAAAAAGAGTTTATTTCAGGTCATTTTGAAGAGTTTCTATTGGTCCATTTATCAAGAAAGTGTGGCACAGTGTAAGGGACAGTTTGTCTGTTCAAATTATGTAGTAAACTAAAAATCGACAAAAATGGAGATAAGTGTTTTTCATAGGACAGCGACGCTATGCTTTGAGGAAGTGTTTAACATGGATTCAAATGGAAATTCCCATTTTAAGCATTGGATCATCTCAAGGATTATGCTTAATTAGTTTACCAAGGTTACCAAATTTTTGGGCTTCTATTTGTCTTACTGCTAAAGCTTCAAGTGTTTGGTTGAATTATCTAGTGATATTAGTAATATACCACTTTGGTGCCACTTTAAAATAAGACTTCCTTTATAAAGGGTTTATAAATGGTTTACAATTAGTTTATTAATAGTTACTAATTAGGTTGTAAATGCCTTAAGTTATAACACATATGTAGAAAGGGCAACAATAACCTGTTATTTGCCAAATAGTGAACCCACAGCCATCTATATTGTTGCCCTTTCTACATATGTGTTATAACTGATTATTAATGTATTATAACTAATTATAAACCAGTTATAAACCCTTTATAAAGGTCTTATTTTAAAGTGGTACCTTGACCCCCATTTTTCTGTAAAGTATGTGTGTCCTGTCTGAAAGAGATCATCCCATGCCAATAATATAGACCCAGCATTGAACAACACCTGTTGATTGATCACTCGTTGCCTGAAGCCCACCAACACCAACAACCTGCACCTACTTGCTGGCATTACCCCTGCTGTTGTGAGACAGGAAGTTGCCAGCCAAGTAGAGGTGACCAATTCCACCAGTAATGAACACCACACCTTTAATGGATGTGTACCCGCAGCTCAATGGCTGTAGTCCAATGGATGAAGAAGCCTTCTCAGCCATGTCCAGCCCTTATTAGCATCACAGAAGGAAACCAGACTCCAACTCCAATGGACAAAAAGGCTTGAGGACCAATGATATGGGTATACCCCCATCTGAAGCTCTCCCTCCAGGCTCAGAAGCACCATGGGTCCAGTGGAAGATGCTTAACCGCCTGAGAACAGGAACAGGGTGATCAAAAGGTGGGGCTACAAAACTGGCCAAACCACCTGTAAATATAGAGAGTACAACAGAATTCAGCACTGGCTTGTCGGCCCACTTCTACCGAATCAGTTCAACTCAAAGGATCTCACAGTTTTTTTAATGAAAATGGAAAGGATTGTGTAAACAAATGGGAAACTGTCAAATAACCAACAAGCTTCAAGACACTTAAAGGCATGAAGAAGTGGTGGATCTCATGCGCGTAGGGTGTTCTCCTTTTCTGTATTTACCAGTCAATCTTTGAACCAATGAATCTTTGAATTGTAGTCATAAAGTTGAACTATTGGCACCTTTTCAAACTTTTAAGGAGGTTCTCATTTTGAATTCTCATTGGCTGTTCACATGCTCATTTGAAGGTTATTCATTCCCTGTAGTATAGGTTCTTTCTCAAGCTATTTTACAGTTTCTTCTTTGGGTCTGAATTCCACTCTGCTTTTATTCCTCACACTCGTACTGAGTCTTACTTTTGAGTCTTGGGTCCTCCAAGTGGTTGTTCTTCATTTGTCTTGGTTATCCATAGTTACACTTACAATCATTATCACAATTATAATGTACTACAACCATGAGTTTACTAACATCTACTGAGTGACTAACTAGAAGACGTTAAGAATGAATAATATTTCTGTTATTATTACCTAAAAGGCTAATTATGATTTTTAAGCAGTATTACAAATTGGGAACATTGGTTTGTCCTTAGGGATGTTGCCTATACTCATAAAAACCCGATTTCAACAGTAATAGACGACTGAGGCTTTGGAAACACTTTCTATGAATTTCATGTAAGTAACATTTTATAAAGACACTCATAACACATTATTAAGCAAGTATAAGGGGTTCTAAACATAAAAAAAACAAATATGGTAACACTTTCTATGAATGTTATCCCTATAAGACTCTATAAACATACTCACAACACATTATAATGCATTCATAAGGCATTATAAACATGGCTATACATATTTATAAAAATGTATAATTCATCATAGCCATGTTTATTATGCATCATGAACTGTGATTATAATGCCTTAATAGCTGTGCTTATAACATGTTATACATCAATACCAAGAAACTCAGTCCCAGCTTGCAGACTGTATTATGACTAAAAAAGCTTCCAACTTATAAACTTACCCTCAATAATCCTATAAATATATTGTCAACCACTTATAAATTATTCTTGTCTTGAACATAATATTAATTATAGTCAATTATAATATATTATAACACGTCTTTGTGAGCTCTACATAAAGTTCCAGACTTTCATTGTTGGACTACATTATTACCAATACATACACAATTTTAACTTATGATCACAAGTCATAATGTTTAATAAACATGGCTATAATAGGTTATTCATTTTTATATATATTTATAGCCGTGTTTATGAATGCATTATAATATGTTATAAATGTGGTTATAGAGTGGTTATAGAGGTTATAAATATGACATTTATAGTGTTACAACAAATATTTATAAAAAATGTATAACACAGTAATTTCATTTATTTTTTTAATTAAAAAAATACACGTTATGATAAAATATCATATATTTAATATTTATTTACTCATTATTTACAATAATGAAGGTTTTTCACTTTATTTAGAGCATACAAATACATGTTTAATTTTTCATGTTAATGTGCATGATTAATCTGTAACCTTTAAAGGATTTTAAAGATTATATATTTTCTGTATTAATTCATAACATGATCAGGAAATATAATCAGATATTTAGGAAAAATTCTGAGATAAAGGACTGACAGCTCTTGACGGCAGAACATTTATTTTTTTTGGAAGTCCTAAGTATGACATAGAAATCTGTGTGGGATTTAGTCTATGAATCTGCCCATTGCCAATCCCCCAGCACAATTTCCACACTGGTTTGCCAGGTATAGACAACAGCACACAAACAGTGTGTTGCAGACATAGAAATAGACCCTCTGGCTAATTTTCTGCTAAACGGGTAATCACTGAGCTTCATTAAGGTTGCTGACCATAACATCACCACTAGCATAGTAGAGATGAGCATTTGTGACATTGAAATGTATGTATTTACTAATCAGCTACAGAGTAAGACTTGTCGTCACTTGCTACTGTGTGAAAAACCTGTCAATCTTCTTTAGAGAGAGATGTGTGTTGATAGTTTACAGCTGCTGGAGTTTCTGCAGTGCTTTTGGAAAGCAGCAGTGGAGCCTGAGGGGTTCTGACATATTCATGGGTAGTTAAAAGTAATTATATCATGGCTCAGTGTGTGTTTTTAAGTAGGCACCTTTATTAGTCATAATGCCCTAATGCAAGCTGGGCCTGAGTTTCTTGGTATTAACATACATCATATATATATAAATATATGTATATACACACAGCTTATGATTAAGCATTTTATCACAATTCATAATGCATAATTAAAGAGTATAGACATAATGTATCATGCATTTTTATAAATATGTATAGCTAGATTACAGACGTCACATTCATATTAAGTGTTACATAGATCTCAGTGTTGTGTCTATTAGACTATTATAAATATACTTACAACACATTATAATGCATTCATAAGGCATTATAAATATGATTGAGCATATTTTTTAAAAATATATAACATATAACATATTATAGACCTAATTATTAGGCATTATGAGTTGTGATTATAATGCATCAATAAAAAGCTGTGCTTGTAATATGTTACACATCTGGGTTAAATTATCATATATATTTTTACTAATATTATAATAGAATGATGGACATATGTCACTTTACTTAACCCTTTCAGACCTGGATTATATAAGAATACTATTTTCTGTCAGTAATGCACAGAAAAGAAGACTCTTATATTCTACTATATAAAACCTATGTAGCTGATAAATACAATTAACTTAAATATGTAATAGTTTTCCTTTACATTGGAAGCGATTGGTAATATTTTATAATTTGTGTTCAATTATAAAAATTATAAATAAATATTTAAGTATATAATTCAATTATAAATTATAATTTCTAATTAAAATTTTTATTTCAAAAACAATTCCTAGACAGTAAAAAAAAATGTGATTAGAAAGTGTTCTAAATCACATGAAATTAGTAAAAAATTAGCTATTAATTTGCCTTAATGGCTACTAGTACTAAGTTTTTTATTTTTTTTAATACAGTGGATGGAGCCAAGTTAAAGGTTCCTTGGTTGATATATAAAGAACATACATGATGTCCATTGATAATTGATCCAGGGTCTGAAAGGGTTAAAGTGGACAGTGACACATTATAATACATTATAAACCTATACAAGCAATTATAATAGTTAATACATACCTCCATTCCATTTGCAATATTTGCAAAAAAAAAAAAGACAGTTTATCTGTTTGAGCATTAAATACTTTGTAGTGTATTCAATTGAATATAGGTTTTAAAAAAGATTTGCAAATCTTCATATTCTGTTTTTATTTATATTTTACACAACATCCCAACTTGGGATTGAAATTGGGGTTGTATAAGCAATTATAATATTTAAGTATAATTAATGAGTGGTTAAAAGTAATTATAGCAGCTTTATTAAGGTTCATGGTGTTGGCATATAACATCTTATAAGCACAGCTGATGGTGCATTATGATCACAATTCATAATGCATAATAAATATGGCTATACATTGTAATACATTGTATACATACAGAATTTATAGACATGTTTGTAATGCTTTATGAATGCATTATACTGTGTGGTATGAATGTGTTCATAGAGTGTTATGAACATCAGATTCATATTAAGGTCCCTATTTTAGTGATCTATAGCGCACTGGTCAACTGCAGATTGTGCAGCTGGATTTAGGGCGTGTCGTATGTCTTTGGTATCGTGAGGGCCCAAAAAATGACACCTTACGCAGCTCGAAATGCTCAAAAGGCATGTACTAATTCTCTTAATTAAATTATTCATAGGTGTATTTTGGGCATAATGTGAAATAAACCAATCGGAGTACCAAACCAATTGTCATTTGCTGTAAGAGGCAGGTGTGCTCTGACTTTGGCGCATTGGAATCTTAACAGCACAGAACTTTGTGCGTTTTAGCAGAGGATGCTGAGCTGCCAGCCACTCATTTAAGGGAACAGCAATGTTATTTAATTTTTTTTTTTTTATAACTTTATAACTTCTCCCCAATTTAGCACAGCCAATTACCCAACCCGCTCACTAGGACTCCCCCTATCACTAGTGATACCCCAACACACCAGCAAGTACATCAGCTTACAGAAGCCCTGTGCTGTGGACATCACCCTAGGAGTGATGTGGGGAGAGCGCCATCTATCCACCTGAAGGAATCAGGACCAATTGTGCTCCCTCTGAGCGCCGGAAGCTTAATGGCATAGTTGCATGAGCTGGGGTTTGAACCTGCAACCTCCCCGCTCATAGTGGCATTTTATTGTGTTTATTGTTGAGTTGAAAGTCAGGTTTGCACTCTGTGTGTGTGTTTACCTATAGGAATGGACTCTGAGGATTAACTGTTGTCTACGTTCATTTCCGTCAGTGGCGCACCTGTGTTTTCTGCTGCCAAGATAGCAATGCGCCAGACATTTACCTGAACACACCTCACTGCCAGACCACCACATCCATCAGTGTTGATATATTCTAAACTAAGATAACAGAGAGATAAGATAGCAAAGAGCATCACAGCGTGTCTTGCACAGGGTATACTCCCCACATAAAACCTATCCAGTCTGAACAGGGATTTAGTGAGTTTTTTTTTCTTCTCCTGCCTATCAGAGAAACTCATTAGTGAGCTGCATCCACAGTTCCAGACATGCAGCTCTAGCCGTACAAATAAAAGTGAACTCTGGCAGGGCACAGTTCTGTTTATCTTTGGTGATTAATATTATAATAAGTATTGCTATGCTCTGTCTAAAAATGGCTGGGCTCTCTGTATTGTTATGGTAGCGCTGCTGCTGTGTGTGTGTGTCTGTGTGTGTGGGCTGGTTGGACAGTGGCCTTTGTGTTTGCTAATATTGGGTTTGTTACTGGAATAGTCTCACAGCGCGGCAGTGTTGTGTAATCCCGGGTGACAGTGTGTGGATAGCTGGTCAGTACGAGTCTCTGTGTTTGGACAGAGTCGTTACGGACATTGTGTGGGTGTGGGTGTGTGTGATGTCTTGAAGTTTAGCATTCTACTACACTGTAACATTGGTACTAGGGGTGGGCGATATGACTCTAAAATAATATCACGATATTTCAGGGTATTTTTGCGATTGCGATATACTTGGCGATATAGGAAAACAGAAAAATAATTAATTAATTTCAGGAATATAGTATAAGAGTATAACAGTATAATCATAATGTGGCAAAATAAATAAAAAAGCATAAAATAATATAATGCAGCAAAAAATATTGCAGAATATTTAGTGCATGCATATAAACTGCAAACTAAAATAATTATACAATAAATACACCTAAAGCTTCACAGTAAATAATAGACTACTTTTATGACAGAACATCTCTATTATCAAGATATGGATTTTTAATATCACGATATTTCTGTGCCACCCCTAATTGGTACCACATTAAAATAAGACTACCCTTATAAATGGTTTATAAATGGGTTATAAACTAGATTATTAAGTATTATTGATTAGGTTGTAAATGCCTTAAAACCATTAAAAAAGCAGTTACAACACATCAGTTAAAAAGGCAACAGTGATCCGTTGTTTGCTTAGGCATTTAATTCAATTGAGCCATTTAATTTACAGTAAAGAGTTAAACATACTTACACATATATTAATATGAAACGTTTTTAATGCTGATTGATGGAAAACACAAAGTAAGATTAGTATCTAAAAAGATCCGTTTTTATCCATGTTTCTATTTATTTATTAACTGAATATTAATGAGGTTTAAAGTATTTGCAGCCTAATTAATAACCATTAGTAATCTTCTTTATAAACCATTCATTAATCCTTTATAAAGGTAGTCTTATTTTAAAGTGGTACCGTAACATTAATATTTTTGTGGTTCTTCTTTTAGTTTGTATTATTAATGCTGTTAAACACAGTACAGTAAAGTACAGTGGAGTGAAAAAGTGTTTGCCCCCCTACAGATTTTTTACTTACATTTTTCAGATTATCAAACTAGTTTTAATATCAAATATAAATATAAAAAGCACTTTTTTTTAAATGATGATTTAATCTATCCACACCAATCCAGCCCTTTATGAAAAACTGTTTGTCCTCCTATAACTGTGATTAATCACACTTTTGGAAAGCTGAGTTCAATTTCACTACTAACCACAACCCGGCCTGATTACTGTCAGACCTGTAGAATCAAGAAATCACTTAAATAGAACCTGTCTGACAACATGAAGCAGATAAAAGATCTCAGAAGGCAACACATACTGCCCCGATCTGAAGAAATTCAAAAACAGATAATAAAACAAAGTTATTGACATCTTTCAAGTCAATTCTAAGGCTTTGGGACTCCAGCAGACCACAGTGAGAGATATTATTCACAGCTAGAGAAAACCGGCCGACCAAAATTACTCCAAAAGGGCATGGACAACTCATCTATGAGGTCACAAAAGAACCCAGAACAACATATACAGAACTACAGACCTCACTTGACTCAGTTAAGGATAGTCTTTAGTCTCTCAAAATTTAACTAGAATTTCCTATGTGTGATTAAAATCTAATAAAATTTGGTTTGTAATTAAATGTAGGTATGTCAACTAACATCAGAATGTCATGCACAATCTGTCTAAATCACTAAAGGTTTAGCTGTCAAGGTGCAGTAAAACATGCATTGGATCTAGTGCCTGTTCTCTGGAATGAGATGGATGGCGCTCCATTCAGTACTTTTGGGATAAACTGACAAGTTGAAATTGGTGAGTTAGAGTGATGGCGGAATGCAATCAAATCCTCACAGCCATGCTTTCAAATCTTTTTTTAGCAAACATTCCATAGTCTGTGCAGACAGTCACTTCAAGAAAAACATAAAGGATTACCTCCTTTTTAATACCTTTAATTTAGATGCATCTAAGATGCTCGTTTATGGTTAAATAAGCAGCAAAAACAGTACAGCATGTTCTCCAGTTTGTTCTCGAACACAGAAATGCATTTCAGAAGCGTTCCAGATCAGTGCTCGGAACCTAAACATCTGGATTTACAGTGCAGATCATCGATTGTGCTGTTTTATCTCCTCCTTTGAGGAAATCAATGCTTTTTCGACTGTAAGTATAATTACAGCTGTTCAATATTTCCGATATGATTTGCTAATGACTTTACCGTTAGCGCTGGACGTGTGCTGCTACTGATTAACGACCGGTCCCTCTGATTCTGTCCAGAGTTTTTCATCGTGCCGTGCGATTGGGCGGGAGCAGAGCAGCTGAAATGTTGCTGTTGTTTGATTGGATATTGACCTCGCTTGGCATTGTGGTCGCGGGCGATGTGATTGGACCGTGGCAATTCCTCCCAGCTGGCCTGGCGTGTGATTGGACGGTGACCTTACTGGTCGCCGGGTCTCAGCTGTGGTGTATTGCTTTTCCTGCGGATATTGATTCAGTTCTGGACAGCAGTCAATGGAATGTCTCACAGAGGTTTTGTATTCCTTTGTGGCGATGCGTGTGTCTCAATGTCCGCGTCAATGTCACTCGTACAGGTTTCAGAAACATGGCGTTATGTGAGCTCGGCTTTCTACTCTTACACTCACCCAGATCATATTTACTAGGTTTTAATAATGAACGTGTTTTATTTAACCTATTTGTATCAGGAAGCAGAAACAGAATTATGAATTGTACTTAGTCACTTGTATTTAAAATGATTAGTGTTCAATAATTTTGGTATATTTGTTCCATATTCGGTAGTATTTGCACTCAGGCTAGTCTTGGTCTGGATAATATCAGTAAAACTTTTTTTAATGCAATTAATTTTGCCAACAAGTGTGACCCCAACTTCTATGTGATCTAGTCTTTATTTGACCCAGCAATCAAATATAGTTCTTTTTAATAAAAGAGCTAAACTGCTGATAAGGCACAGTGTAATCTGATATATAATTCAGATAATATACTGATAATATAATGAACAAATGCTGTCTCTGCTGCTCCATGCTGTTTACACACTAAGAGCACTAAGAGTATGTGCTGTGTTCACTGCTCACTAGAAAACGCTCCAAGTAAAGGAACACCTGAACTAATCCAGACACAAAGAAACGAACTACAGGTGTGAGAACTCATCAAAGTTCTAATACAGGAAACAGAAGTTTCCTCTATACAATTTGTCATGCATTCTCCCCCCCCCCCCCCCCCACGTTGGCTTTATTTTCCCTCAAACATACAAGTATAATACTAGTATTTAAAATGACACCACTAATATAAATATAATTGCATTTTACATTTTTTTTACATTTATTCTTTTATTTTACATGTAAATATCCACTATAAAAACTTGTGTCTTCAGAAGAACAAGTGTGATTAATTGCAGTTAATCACAGAATATTGTTGTGATTAATTGGATAATTTTTTTAGACTTGTTTTATACTTAATAGAATTTGTGCATAGACTTGTCTTGCTCTTGGTAGTATTTGTAGTCAGAATTTATTCACACTCAACATTCAGTAGTATTTTTACTCAAACTTGTCTTGTATTTAAAAGTAGTCATTCTACATAATATTTGTACTCCATACGTACTCAATAGTATTTGTATTCACAGTTTGTCCCCAAACTTCTGTATTTTCAAAATATGGACATTTACTGTCACTGATAAAAAAAAAAACAACTTACTGAATCAGACATTACTTAAAAATGATTTTGTTAAAGGGCAGCTGATCGTACAGTAGAAATTGTATGTTTGCTGCAGATTCCTTTAAAATCTGACACTGACAAAAGCTGGCACAAAGCTAAAAAGCCAAAAGAAAACTTGTGTATGGTGGTGCTGCTCTCTCTTTCCCCTTTTTCTTTTTTCCCTCTTTTTCTTCTTCTTCTTCCTCTCTCTGATCTTTGTGTTCCATTTCCCTCTTCATGTCTCTTTCTCTTTCAACTTATTCCATTTTTCTTCATAAAACCTTTTGCTATTCCTAGTTTATTTCTCTCTCTCTCTCTCTCTCTCTCTCTCTCTCTCTCTCTCTGTCTCTCTATCTCTCGGTTCCTCCCTCTATCTATCTCTCTCTGTCTCTGGTAGTGCTGTTGTAGTTTGGTGCCAGGCAGTGATCTTTCACATTGAGATATGCTGTGTTTTTTTAAAAGTCAGACACAGACTGATTTACTGATGGTGAGTAAGGTGTGTGTGTGTGTGTGTGTGTGTGTGTGTGTGTGTGTGTGTGTGTGTGTGTGCGGCAGGGGCTGTTTTCTAATGCTCTTTAATCCCAGACTAATTTTTACAATGGGCCAAAGATCTGAGATGGACAGATAAATGGACCTCTTTCTGTTTCTTTCACGTCGTGATTTAGAACCGGAGACGTGCTGATTAGGCAGCTCTGAGAGAGAGAGAGAGAGAGAGAGAGAGAGAGAGAGAGAGAGAGAGAGAGAGAAAACGAGAAAGAAATCCAGCTAAAGGAAACAAGATAGGGATAAACGGATGGGGTTGATTGATTAGTCGATTGATTGGTTTGATTGATTTGTAAACAGACTCAGAGGAAAGATAACTGGGAAATCAGCTTCAGTAGAGACAGAAAGAGAGTACGCTCAACTACCAATCATGAAGCAACAGCCTCAGTGTGACGAATGAGGAGACACACCTCAGGATGAGGCGATCCTATTGGCTGGAGAGGAACAGGAACAGGGCCTGAGTGAGGCTTGCCTCAGTTCGTTATAAATTCCCCTCAAACTGCTGTACAGTATTTACTCTCTTCTCCTCCAGCTCTCTATATAATTCCTGGTACTCTGCATTCACAGCACACCTCCATTAACACAATACATTGTTAGCCTACAATAATCATCCCACGGTGCTACCACCACTCTCAGATCCCCAGCAGAATACAGATCAGTGTAAAGGAATCTAATTGGTTTGTCTAAAGCCTTTAACATCACACTATGAAACACACTCATCAATATCAAGAAAATGGTTACAAAAAAATAGTAAAAAACTGTTGCACCCAGAATGAAGGAATGATAAATGATTTAGAGCATGATTCATAGGCAACTCCTGGTCTGTATACTGTATTTATTAAGCTACACTTAAGCACAGACGCAGTGTGTAATGCATGTACTGTATGTACACAACTATAACACAACGCTGTATGCCAGACGTCTTGATTTGTAGACTCTATAGAGTAGTAGAGGTTCCTAATGGCGTCCTGCGATAATACAATCCCACGCACTCCACAGCCAGTGCTGTCAGTAAGGCGTTACTTAGTAACGCGTTACTCTAATCTGACCTTTTTTTCAGTAATGAGTAATCTAACACGTTACTATTTCCAATCCAGTAATCAGATTAAAGTTACTTATCCAAGTCACTGTGTGTTACTCTCTCTCTCTCCACCTCACTCACACACACCCACCGCTCCCCCAATCACACGCGTCTCTCTTCTGTTAATGAGGTACAACCATTGGTTTACTAACCGCACTCCCCTGTCTCTCTCTCTCTCGCGCTCGGCGTGTCTTTAGTTTCCAACCGTTCTCATTTTTCCGCCAGTTCTCGGGCTCCCTATCTCTTTTTAAAGGCGTTTTTTCCCCGGCCGCGTCCCAATTCACTAGCCAGGGAAGCGGTCTGCACAGATCTGATTGGCAGAGGAGAGCGTTTGAAGATTTTACACCACGCGTGATTGGTCTGCGAGTTTACTGTGCAGCAGAGCGCGTATACCGTAAAGACTAGAAAAGTTCCGACGCTTTAAATGAACACTGTCAGAATTAAATCCTGTTCAGTAGTTTATCGGGTTGGGTCCGGATTGGACAACGTCTGGGTCCGGACCCGGACCGCAGTCCACATATATGTGATCCCTGGCCTAGACCATATACACGGTTTTGTTTTATAAAACCACTCTTTGCTGCCCTGCAGAGAACAACAGGTTCAGTGTTCAGATATACAGTTTTAAATATATCAGGTCAAGAAAGACTTTCTTTATTTTATATTTTTTTATAAAAACAAGTATTTATGTTAAGGGAAATCAAGAAAGACCATATTTTATTTTTTATAAAAAAATCTTTATGTTGAGTTAATTTAAGAGAAATGGACTTTTTTCAGTAAATAGTTTAACTTTAAATGTCTAGAGATAAATTGTTGCTGTTAAAAATGCATTTTCCAATAAAGGGAGTATTGGCAAAACTGGTTATAATGTTTATGTTAAGGCGGCGGGAGGTGGTGTCTGCAGCTGCTGAAAGTAACTAATAAAATAACTTGTAAAGTAACTTAGTAACTTTTAAAATCAAGTAATCCATAAATTAACTAAGTTACATTTTTAAAGGAGTAATCAGTAATTTTTCAAAGTTTTTCAAAGTAACTATACCATCACTGTCCACACCAGTACATGGACATCATTGTTCAGGTAAAATAATGCACCAGAGTATATGTACAGAAAAGGAAAAAAATATATATTTTAAAGCTCACCTTCCGCGAAAATCCAATTTTTCTTGTTTTTTGTGGAATACAGTAGGTCTCTCCGAGTTGAATGTGTACACCTGCACATTAAACTGTTTTGCAGCCCCCATTGTCTGCAGGAGCTAAGCAAAGAAATCCCCCCTCCCCCCCTCCGAAAAACGGGTGAATTTTGAATTATCTTTCTGCCTACATAGGCAGAAACTCACAGACCAGCCCACCTTGGCTCGAGAAACTCCCAGAGGCGGAGCTGAAGCGACGCAACATCACCGCTCATCAGTTAGGAGGTGGGAGGCAGTGAGCGGCAGAGCGGTGGAGGGGCGTCGCAGTGCTCCTAGCCAATCAGAGGAGAGATATTTGCATGCTGTTTGCATGTATGAATATTCATGAGCAAAGCTGGAATCCGGTCATTTTGGACACACCCCTAAAACAGTCCATTAAAAAAGAGCTATACAGAGACACCTGAGCACTTTTTTTTTACAAAAACGGCTCACATGTCATTCATTCATACTAGAGACCACAACTAGACATTTTAAAATGAAAGAAAAAACGACGGAAGGTGAGCTTTAACCTTAGTGCTGATCATGGTGCCTCCACATACAGAGTTATTGGATCTCTTCAAATAAAAAACAAAAGTGGGACTCATTATCTGCTGAACTGAAGATCATCTGCTGGCATTCTGAGTCACATCATGACTAGTGTTGCCAACTCCTCAGTAAGGAAAGTAGTGATTGGCTGTCCTAAAATGTTACAAATTAACAACTTGTGTCGCTTTTTAAATAGGCAGTCACTTCTCAAAATAACTAAATTTTTACGTAAATTACATTTTTTTTTGCCGCGTTGTTAAATGTTAGCATAAGAGTAGCAGTTAGCCGAAACTGTTATTCTATGTTTTTTTTTTTGTTTGTTTTAGTTTTTTAGGGTGTTTTGAATTTTTCGATTTTTTTTTTTAACACAATTATTTATGCCACCAAGTTTGACTCTGACTTCGTAATCTCCGTAATCTGCCCCGCCCCTGCACAACAAGCAGTATTTTTTAGGTATTTCACCTTATTTTAAGTCATTTGATCTCAAAATAAGCATCAATCAAATTGTTCTGATTCTTGAATCCAACTTTAAGCCAAGAAAATAGCTTTATTTAACCCTTACTTCAATCATTTTCAAACTTTGCCATTGCTTTTTTTAAGAAATCTTACAAATATTTTTTTGTTATTGCTTGTTTTTTTTTTTTTTTGCAGTGTAGGGGCTGCAGAATATATATTTTTTTATATTTTTATATTGTTTTCTTCTTGCAGTTTACTGCATAGCTTGAATTCTGAATGTTGAATGTCTGTTGCTGAAAACATTTCTCACACTGCTAAGAAATGGAGCCCTTAATGAATCTTTAGCAAACGCAATGCACCATCAACCCTCAGTGATCAGCTTAGACTGAGGGATTCTCCAAGAGGAAAACCTGTTAAACATGGTTCTATTAAAAAACTTAAACTAGTGTAGATAACGCAATAATTCAAGCCTAACAATGATTCAAGTCTAAGTCTAAGCTTTATCAGTTCTTTAAATAAAATAAAAAAAAGAGTAACATGTCAGGGATCATTCTGAATACTAACAGCACCCCCTTGTGGAGAATCTTTCACCTGCTAAATGTGAGCAAATGAGTGAATCAGTGAGTGAGAGCTAGAGGTACGATCCACATTATCCAAGCATACGTCCAAGCAGAAGTGCAGGGAAACAACAGTATTCCTTTAAGCCCTACGTTCGTTCTAAAGCGACATGGAGAAGCAGCAAAAGGAGGCGAGAGCGAGGGCTGGGGAGGGAAAGAGAGAGAGGGAGTGAGTGAATGAAGGAGGGAGAGGAGACACAAAGTGCAGGAGAAGAACGGAGAGAGAGGTAGGTGGGGCGTTGACCTGTTTTTTTCAGACAGAATGAGCTCAGAACAAAGAGGGAATGCTAAAGAGATGTTTTAGATCCAGCTGGAGTCCCTGCGCTGACACCCAGACAAATTATACACACCACCTCTCGGCAGCTCCGGCAGCTAACGACAACATCGGCTTCGCTCCCCGTCGCTGTCGCCAACTATCGGGGACAGAAAGATCACAGACGAGCGCTCGACACGCCTACATGCTTATTATTTGTGCCTTGTTATACTTCTGTGCCGGCATAACCTTATGTGTCGTCTCTCTCTCTCTTTCTCTTTGTCTCTATCTCTTTCTCTCTTTCAGGCAATGTCAAACATCCCTTCCAATCTGAGGGTGAATCACAAACCACATTAAAGACTGAATGGAAAAAACCCAGAAGAGCCGCTGCAGCCCACGGCGTCCCGCAGGAACTACATAACCCACAATTCAACTCTCCGACTGCTCTGACTTTGTTTTAAGGACCAAACCTTTAAAAAAAGACAAACAGACGCTTTAAAAAAAAAAAAAAAACACTCATGTGTCATCTTTTCTGAGTTGGCTTCTTTGACCGTCTCACCATGACAAGAACTGTGGGGCCTCCAGAACGTCTTTTATGAAAAAGAAAACCAGCCAATAAAAAAGAAAAGCATGTGAAAGAAAACAAGTGTCTGCAATCACAGCTGAACTCCCTTTCTTCTAGATCCAGATCGCTTCGCCCAGGAGGACGGATATGGCTCGCAAATCTTTAGACGTAGAAGCCATTAAAAGCTCTAATTAAATAAGTGGTCCAAAAGACCACAAGAGAGAGAGAGACCCCTCAACTCCCCGTTGGCCCCCATTGGTTCCTCAGAAATCTATAAACGAGGCATCTCCTCTGATTGGGTCCCTGAGGGAACTGAATCGGGAAAGAGAGAAAAAAAAAGGCCCACCCTCTCCACCGTGCAAGATTTTGGGGGGTTTTGGAGTGCGATGCGGATTGGAGGATGTCGGGGGACTGGGATGAAGACATGTGCAAGAAGGCGCTGGTGCTGGTGGAGGAGCTGTGCTTCCGCTCCGGAGGATACAGCCAGAGCGCCAGCTGCCAGGAGTTCAGCTACATGATGAGGGGGCGCAACAGCCAGATAGACTCAGGTAACAGCGCTGTGCAGTTCAGCTAACACACTTCAAATTGTTTTTATTGTCCTGCACTATTTATTTTAAATGTGTCAAAAATGCATCCCGCAAACTGGGGTGTTTTACCTTTCAGCCAAACTCTAACAAGTAATCATGCACCTGTGGTGGATTTTAATTTTTTTCACGTTTTCAGAACATGACATCATCATTCAGTAAGCTCCCACAGTTTTCCCAACCTGTGGCCATTTTAAATGCACATGAAATCATTGAATCAGTTTCTCTGATTTTGCTATTTATAATTTATGTTTGAGCAAAATGAACTTTGTTGTTTTATTCTATAAACTACAGACAACATCTCGCCCAAATTCCCAAAACAAATGTTATCAATTAGAGCATTTATTTGCAGAAAATGAGAAATGGCTGAAATAACAAAAAAGATGCAGAGCTTTCAGACCTCAAATAATACAAAGAAAAAAATAATGAAAAAAAAGTTCATATTCATAAAGTTTTAAGAGTTCAGAAATCAATATTTGGTGGAATAACCCTGTTTTTTTAATCACAGTTTTCATGCATCTTGTATCATGTATCATGTTCTCCTCCACCAGTCTTACACACTGCTTTTGGATAACTTTATGCCACTCCTGGTAAAAAAAATCTAAGCAGTTAATATTCCGGAGGTTTTCAATTTGGAAAAATCAAAGAAACTCAAAATAATTTTTAAGTGATCTCTTTTTCGAGAGCTGTATTTTGTATGTGTAATAGACACAGAACAAACATTTGACACAATGCAAATTTGAAATAACGCCCTTATTTGGAGATACCACCTTTCAAGATTTTTAGAGACCACTGCACACATAATCACTGTTAAACAAGATTTGTAACAATACAAATTTGAGTTAGATCTAAGCAATAATGCACTCGAGGTCCGTGCTATAACGTGTAATGGCGTAGATCAGCACAGCAGTGCCAATACTACACCTTATAGCATGAACCTCGAGTGTATTATTGCAATTATACCACAGTTCCATTATCGCTGTTTTTCGAAAGATTTTGAGTTAAAGAGGACGAGAAAATACAATCTGTTTAGTTATAAACACTCTTCGAGTTAAAATAGTTATACTACTGCTCTGTTTGTAGCTGTGCTGTTTGGATTGTAAGCGCTGCATCATTACTAGGTTACCTGTATGTGGCGCAGTAATACATGGAGAGCTTCGGTTACAGTGCATTACCTGCTGATAACGGCACTTATCCTTTAATTTTTAAGCATTTTCTGCTTTTCCCCATTCCAAGGGGTGGAAGGGTCGGTTTCTTAAGAGCAGCAGTAGCAGCTTCAGTGGACTGATGTGTCTGTTTATAAGAGTTTCTGACAGTTTATAGGAACCACTGACAGGTGAAGCGAAGTGCAGTGATTATCTGGTTTCAGTGGCACCTTTCAAGAGGTGGATAGATTAGGCAGCAAGTGAATCAGCAAGTGAAGAATCTGAGACACTTTGACAGGAACCAGATGGCTGTGGCTAGACAACTGGAGGGTCAGAACATCTTTAAGACATCAGTCAGGCAGGTCTTGTTTTTTTCGGGTATGCAGTGGTCAGTACCTACCAAAAGTGCTCCAAGAAAGGACAACCAGTGAACTGGCAACTGGGTAATGTGCATCCAAGGCTCTGATTGATGCTAATCCATTTCATTAGACACTTCTGTTGTAATTAAGGCCCAATCCTATTTCTAATTTGTACCCAACCAATTGTTTTTGAGTGTATCCTCCCCCTAAAAATTTAGGCAACACTGCAAGCACCTGATACAAATATAGCTATAGCAGTTCAGCAACATAGCTGCTGATTAACTAGCTAACTTTAGGGCATATTATGTCTTCAGAAAGGGGGCATTTGATGCAGCAATTAATTACTGTTGTCCATTTTGAACTTTTTCTGTGATGAGCATCTCAAATTAGCCTTTATTAGCTTTTTTTTCTGTTCTGTACAGGACAGTTAGCTAGCTAGCAAGCTAGCTGCTGAGATGAACTACGAGCAGGTCAGAATCCCCTGCTGGGACACACAAAATGCCAAACTGTTAAGATTTGAACGTGCCAAAGTCAGAGCGCATCTGGCTCTTAAAGGGAATGACATCTGGCACAGAGATTGGTTAATTTCACGTTACACACAAAACACCCACGATTAATTAAGAGAATTAGTTCATGCCTAAGGCATAATTTTTGCACCCTCACGATACCAAAGAATCACCAACATGCCCTAAATCAAGCTGTGCGATCCTATAAATCGCTAAAATAGTGCGCTTGGTATTTCTTTCCTGGGGTGGTCCTGATGAGAGCCTGTAACTCTACCTCTTCACACCTTTACAACTTCTCTGCTCTCAAACATATTAAGAGACACGAAATTCAAGTAATTAACTATTGACAAGTTCAGCACAGCTGTTAACTGAAAGACTTTTGAAGAATCTACAATATATAAAAATTATTCTGCTTTTTTTCAACACTTATTTATTTTTCTAAATAATTCCATATCATCTATATTTTAAAATTATGGGAAAACACAGAATTTTTGAATAATGAATTGACAGAAAATACTGTATCATTGTTAAACAGTATTTTACCAATAGTATAAAATACACTATGATACTCTTTTAAAAACAGCAATTTATAACAATTGATTACACAATTTTAGGTGGGTGGTTTTTATTTCATGGCTGATGAATAATGTGAACTTAAAAACAAAGATATTAAACCCACCTTTTTTTTGTATTTAACAGATAGGTAAAAGCAGAGGGTTCCATTCTTTAAGATTAAGTAGGAGTGATACATATATTTAGGGCAGTGTTTATTACAGACATCATTGATGGGGGTCTCTCTGTTCCTCAGTAGCTGAATCTGCAGATCAGATTTGGGTGTAATACTGGTATGTACTACACAGTTGCTGTGGCGAGAGAGCAGCGGTTTGTGCGAGTTCTAAAACAAAAGAAAAGGCCAGAAACAGGCGGCCGTGCCGAAAATAATTCTATCAAACCAGCGACAGTCACGGGCAACTGAGCACAGAGCCCGGCGTACAAGCTTCGGTAACTAGGAAAGAAACGCTTCAGTGGAGAGAAAGCGGCCCGACCACAATAACAGACTGATGACATTTTACACCTAAACGGCATGAAGAAACGTCCGCCGGGCGGCTGACAGGAAGCCCTCAATAAGAAACCGACCTGCTGGGCTGAGAGGCAGGAGACTGATGCTAAAAAAATGACCTGAAGCAATATCACAAATATATATATATATATATATATATATATATATATATATATATATATATATATATATATATCACTTAAATTAACTCATCTATATCTCTCATTACAACAGATATACTGTAGTAACGGACTGTAGTAGTGCTGTAGTAAAAGATAATAAATAAATCTATTCTTATTTACAGGTAAAAGAAGCATTTAAATAAATGAACAATTAAAATAAAATACAATTAAAGCATTAAAACAAATAAGCATTGAAATAATGCAATAAATAAAATATTAAATATAATATTTAATATTATAGTTTAATATTATAGTTTTAACTCTGGAACGCAGCTATACAGTAGTGTATGTACATGTTTGGCCCTGAGCGCAGTTATCTGTGTGTGTCTGAGTGGGAAGGGCTGTGTTAATTAGACAGAAACTGGGGGAAAGCAGGTGGAGACTCTTCATATGCACAGTACTGGCCCATATGTCCTCTGTTTGCTGCGGGGCACTGGCGACGTCAAACACGCCGTAATGAGGACAGAAAAAAGCCCTGCCATTTCACTGAGCGTCTTAATCAACCAGCTTCTGCTTCAGTTGCTTCACTCTGATTTGAAATGTAAAGCTCAGAAAAGAGTAGCATAGAAGCAAAGGTTGAAGCAGCAAATAAAAACAAATAAAGGAAGCCAACACCCACCAATTAACATCCTTTTTTTATGGATAAAAAAAATCAATTTTTATTGTTATTGCTACACACAGTGACAAATAAAATAACGCAGCAAGAAGAAAGAGGAGTTGTTGGAATGTGTGAATGTATTAAAGACATAGGTAAGGGATTGGGCCATCTCTAGCCTGTAAACAAGATTAGATATGAAAGCGTGTCGATTTTGCAGCTGGGCCTGTAGATCCTGCATACTTGTAGGCTGCTGAAACTGGCATCCAATAAATGCTTGATCCAGTGATAAATCTGGTGATCAGGCAGATGAAGATGAAGTGTTGCAGTCTGGTGAAAAACACCAATTGGAAGCTCTTGGCCCGAGAGGTGACACACATGGATGCAGGATGTCCTGCACATCTGCATGTCTCGTATCTCTGAGCTGTTAGTGTCCCCATATCACTGCTAGGGGTGTCCAACTTAGCTGTTCTGGCTTCTCATGCTCGAACACCAAATCTGTTTTTTTTTTTATTATTATTATTTTTTTTTTACAAATTCTGTTTTATTTTTATATTTTTTTTTATTACATTTTGGATTTTTTAGGTGTTTAATAATGCTGTCAGGCATTGTCAGGCATTAATTACATGCACTGTGATTAATTAATCTAAATAAAATCACATCTATCATATCATGGAAGTATTTTAAAACTATACTTAATTCAACTTAATTTAAATTAGAGTTAAAGTGCTTAAACACTTCAAACACTTGAAAAAGATATGCAAATATATCTAGTACAAATATAGTATAAATAAAATAGTTCAAATAAAATTATTTTATTATTTTACTATTTATTTATATTTTCCGCCCTGGGGCCTAATATGAACCCAAAAATAATAAAGGAGTAGCAGTATCAGTTACCTGCTGATGCCAAACGGGTAATTGGTGATGCTTACTGTTTTCCGAGCTGAATTTAATGATTGATGTTTGATGAATGTTAGATGTTAGATGGATGGTTTTGTGCTGGTTAGATTAGTATGTTCTGTGGTTCGATACAATATATATGCTATGATTGGATTATGGTTATAGGTCACTCGAGTCTTCAGTTATTGACCTCAAAGCAGCGGAATGCAGCTAGCGGATCAATGGAAGCTAACAGCTATACTTAGCAGTAAGGATTGGAACGTGTTAGCTTGGGTGCTAACTGTTTCAGAAATGAATTAATCACAGATTGATGATATAAGAATTATGCTCTCCTGTTTAACACGATGTGCGTATGAAGTCTGTACATTATTTTAAATAAAATATATTATTATGTTATGTAAAATGTTTTTTGTTTTTTTTACAAATTCAGTTTTTTTGTTTTGTTTTTTAAATTATATTTAGGATTTTTTAGGTTTTTAACAATGCTGTCAGGCATTATCAGGCATTAATTACATAAACTGTGGTTAATTAATCTAAATAAAATCACATCCATCATGAAAGTATTTTAAAACTGTACTTAATTTAGCTGAATTCAACTTAAACTTAAAATGTTCTTTATTATTTTAGTATTTATTTTTATTTTCTGCCCTGGGGCCTAAACTCAAACACTATTTTTACATATGGGTGCAAAATAGAAGTTGACAGGAGATAAGATAGCAGCGAGCATTGCAACATGCATTGTGCAGGGTGTACAATAGATACAATAGCCCGTAGATATTTATCTTCCTTGTTTCTTAATGGATTGTGGATCGAGATGAGCTCGAATTAAAACTTGCAGGGCTCATGGTATTGGTCAGGTTTTGAGCCATTACCATTAAGTAGGAAGTGGCTGGTCCACATTTGTTTTTCTAGGAATGTGTCAGGAAGCTACAGGAAGCAAGTGAAGAGAACACAGGAGAGGGGAGACATGGCTGAACTCAGAAAGGTTGTAGATAAGTTGTGCTTTTTTTCTCATTCTATATTGCACATACCAAGACCTCCCAGCTGAGAGCTGCAATTCATGTTAAGCTGTCCGATTTTACAAAGACTGGGGATCACGAACTGTTATTACCTTAAATATAATGAATTTAAAGTGCCACCTGTGCATTTTAAATACTGTACATATTAAATAAGAACCATATAAGATCTATTGACTGCAAAAAAATTAACTGAGTTCTTTTTTTAAACAGTTTCTAAACAGTCAGGTGAAATATATTCTTGCCTCTTCCCGTAGCTCTCCTATTGGTTGTTGACATTGTTCTTGTCACTATTTGCGCAAGCCGAGTTTTAAGACTTGCAATAATATTAAAAACGGTTGATTTTATCGGAGTGCCCAGACGCGAACCCAACTGACAAAAAAAATTCAATCCGCGACTCGACTGCAACTCGACTCCAGCCAGACTCTTGTGATTTTATCCCGACTCTGGAAATTTCTCTGCGACAGAGAAATCGCTAGAAAATCTATGTAAGGTAGGCATTAGGGTACATTACCCTCATACAGGGGTTGGACAATGAAACTGAAACACCTGTCATTTTAGTGTGGGAGGTTTCATGGCTAAATTGGAGCAGCCTGGTGGCCAATCTTCATTAATTGCACATTGCACCAGTAAGAGCAGAGTGTGAAGGTTCAATTAGCAGGGTAAGAACACATTTTTGCTCAAAATATTGCAATGCACACAACATTATGGGTGACATACCAGAGTTCAAAAGAGGACAAATTGCTGGTGCACGTCTTGCTGGCGCATCTGTGACCAAGACAGCAAGTCTTTGTGATGTATCAAGAGCCACGGTATCCAGGGTAATGTCATCATACCACCAAGAAGGACGAACCACATCCAACAGGATTAACTGTGGATGCAGGAGGAAGCTGTCTGAAAGGCAGGTTCGGGTGCTAACGGATGGCAGAATTCAATGTGCACCTCAACTCTCCACCAGAACTGTCCGTTGGGACAAAAAATTACTATGGTCTAAAACCAGGTGTTTCAGTTTCATTGTTCAACCCCTGTAGCTCCACTGCAAAACAAAAGAAGCCAAGTTCAGACACCGAACATGTCCTGGCTACATTTACAAACTGGGAAACGTTGGGTAAATTTGTTCTTCTTGCCAAACCGTCGCTTTAATATGGGTCTGAAAGCACTGAGCAGATCACAGGGGCTCAGGGAGATGCTATAATTGGATGAGGGGGGATCTGAAGGGGGATCTGTTTGGATGAGTGAGTCACGCTGAGGGAAAGTCTGCGGGACGTTGGTGAGTGGGACAAAGCTGAGAAGCCCAGAAACAGCTCTGCGCATAAATAAAACACGGGCGTCATTTGGGTCTTCGCTGAAATAACAACTCAGGCAGAAGTTAAAAGAGCTAACAGGAAAAAAAAAGCTTTAAATAAAAAGCTCTAACACATACAGTAATATGAAGTCCGATTTGGAAGGAATATGTTTTGCTGGGGAGGAGGAGAAAAAAAAATTAATACCAGAATTTCTCTGGGATTTTATTCCCATCCAAATGCACCCAAATGTCTATCATTTTTACAACCTGTAAAACCAGCTGTAAAAATACCCTTAGGTGTTTTTTTTCATTATTATTTTTATTAGCAATCCAGACTGTTCTCATACAGTACTGTCCAATGGTTTTAGGCACCTAAGCAAATTACACTTATCTAATTCATTTATCTCAGCAATACAAGTGTTTTTGCCTGAAAAATGCACCACATATGATTTCAGCTGGGCCAGGACACGGTGAGACAAGTGCTGATGAGAAAACACAGGTTTATTGTAAAAACAGATCACAAAGGGATTGGTGTACACAATACAGCAAGTAAACAAAAGGGCAGCAATAATTAGCAATATACCAGAACATAAAGAGCCAAAACCAGAGTCGGTACACGGTAAGACGTGCAGGATAAACGGGGATAAGGCAAGTAGTAGTCAAAAGAGGAAGTAAGGTCAGTAACTGAAGATCAACAGCAAAACTAGAAAGCTAGGCAAGAGAGTAAACAAAGAGCAGAAATGGGTTGATAAAAAGAAGGCAAGAAAGCAAGGAAAGCGCATCGTAACAGAGCCAGAAAACTAGATAATACTCGCCCTTCAGAAACTTAAACCAGCCCAAAATATACATCTGTCACACATTTGAAGCAAATGGCAAAACAGCTATGAGTGTACAACTTAGTATTTTGTTAATAAATGGGTTTATTATCAGTATTGCTATTTATCTTGAAGTCATTAATAATATTGTAACATTAGTGTTTATTAGTTATTTTTATAACAGTTTTATATCCCAGTCAAAAATATTTAATAGTAACTTAATTAGCCAAAAAAACATACTTTTACTTCTAATTCTTTTCTGTTTTTGCCCCTACTGAACTCTCTTCTCTCCTCTTTTAACTTTTTTTTTATCTTTTTTGTTAATTTTTGGTTACATTGTGATTTTTTTTTTTTGTTTGTTTTTTTGTGACTTTTTTGTTTTTTGGTGGCCTTGATAATTTTTTAAAGTAGCCCAGAAAAACGCATCCCACCACCCCTGAATTTTCATCCGCAACTGGATTTCAAACAAGCCTAATTTGGCGGAAAAAATGCAAACGTGGCAACTCTAAATGTAGGCATAGTGAAGGAAGGTAAGGAGCGTTTCAGATTGGGTTTATGTGCTAGCCACACCTAACACAGCGTTCAAACTGAACTGTTTAATAGTTTGCCAACTTTCATTTTATTTCTAAAATACCTCGCGGGCCATTTCATAATAAGGAAACGGGCTGCAAATGTTTGAACACCCCTGGAACAAAGGGAACAGAGGACTATTTATACAGGTACAAACAGACGTGGGAAATGAGCAATCAGAAGGAGGGAAGCTCTACTCTCTACCAGAAAATCCTAAAGTAGAGTGTCTGTCCGTCAGTTTGTGACCTTAAGCTTAGGTGTACTTGGGTTCTGCAACAGGACAATGACTTGAAGCACAACAGCAGGTCCACCTCTGAATGGCTAAAAAAAAAACACAAACAAAATGAAGGTTCTGGAGTGGTCTAGTCCAAGTCTGATTGAGATGCTGTGGATGATCTTGACCAGACCAACTATGCTCGAAAACCCTCCAATGTGACTAAATTAGAAGAGTGAACCAAAATTCCTCCACAGAGATGTGAAAGACTCGTTGCCAGTTATCGCAAACCCTTGATTGCATTTTTTTCACAAGCAAGTTATTAGGATTAGCGGAAAAAACCTTTTCACACAGGGCCGGGTTGGTTTGAATTTTTTTTTCATTTAATAAATTAAATTATCGTTTAAAAGCTGCTTTTTTATATTTACTCATTCTATCTTTGTCTGATTTAAATATAGCCCATCTGAATTCCAGCTAGGCCACTTTACACCAGTGTGAGCTGGATTGCCTAGGACTCATGTTAATTGTAGGTGTGAACAGCACAAAATGGGTTTAGGATTAATGTTTAACAGAATCAAGTTGTATCATTTATATGCGAGTCTGTACAGATCTTAGACTGTGTACATTCTCTCTCTCTCTCTCTCTCTCTCTCTCTCTCTCTCACACACACACACACACACACACACACACCTGCTATGTTTATTTCCCTCTCCATCACTGTCTGCTTGTTTTCTCCTGCCACTTTCTTTCTGTCCTGCAGGCCGGCTTTATTAACCCCTCTCTCGTTCTGTCTCTCTCTCTCCCTCTCGTTCTCCCGCTGCAGTAAATGCGTTATCTTGACCAGTCAGCCAATGTGTCTGATTCTACATGTACCCCAATCTGTTAGCTCTCTCTCTCTCTCTCTCTCCCTCCTTCCTCCTATAGCTCACTCCCTCCCTCTACACTTACTCTCTCTCTCTCCCTTTAACCCCCCTCTTTCTTACATTACTCACTTCCTCTCTCTTTCCTTCTTCCTCTTCCTCTGTTCACTCTGCTGATCTACCTCCCCATATTCTCTGTCTCTATCACTTTCTCTCTCTGTTCTTTCTCTATATTTCTCTTTTCTGCTCTATAATATATATATCTCTGCTCTCTTGCTCTACTTCTCTCTATTATGTCTCTTTCTTTCTCTTCCTCCTTCTGTTCTCTGTCTTTCTCCATCTTTATTTCCTCTCCCTTTTTCTTTCTCTTCCTGCTCTATCCCTTTTTATTAACTTTTCTCTATCAATTAAACCTCCATTCATCACTCCTTGCCCCTCTCTCTCCCTCCTCCTGTTTAGTACTCCTTCTCTTTACTCTTTCTTACTTTCCTTTCCCATGTATTCTCTCTCTCTCTCTTCTGATCTACATCTCTACTCTCTTCATCCTCCTTCTCTCTAATTTTTCTCTTTTTCCAGAGTCCCTCCCGCTACACTTTCTCTCTGTCCCTTCTACCTCTCTCTTTCTTTCTCTCTTTTCCACTGTTCATATATTCTCTACATTCTGTAGATTCCCATATTTTCTCTGTTCTCTCTCTCTACCTTTTCTTTCCTGCTCTATAGATTCTATCTTTACTCTCTTGCCCTTCTTTTCTCTCCCTCTTTTATGCCTCTTACTTTCTGTTTACTTACTTACTTACTTACTTACTTACTTACTTTTCTCTTACTATCTCTTTCTGTTCTCTGTCCATTTTCTCCCATTCTTTTCATTTTTTCTTTCTTTTTCTCTGTTCAATCTACCACCCTATCTCCCTGTATTCTCTCTTTCTCTCTCTGTTCATTTCTCTTCGTCCTTCTGTTCTCTGTTTCTCTCTCTATTTTCTCTGACCTGTCCTATAGTTTTTTATCTGCTCTCTTGCCTCTTTTCTCTCTCTATCTGTCTCTTCCTTTCTCTTTTTTTCTCCTGTCTTTTCTCTCTCTATCTCTGTCTTTCTTTTCCCTCTTTAATTTCCCTCTTTAATTTCTTTCTCTACTCCTCTCTTCTTCTCTTTTCACTTTTCTCTACCTAATAAAAATCAATTCATCACTCCTTCCTCTCCTTTCTTACCACTCCCTCTCTCTATTCTTTCATTCTGCCTCTCATCCTATTTCTCCCTCTTATCTCATCTGTCCTTTCACACAATCATTCTTCCTCTATTTTCTCTCTCACTCCCTCTTTTCTGCTCTCTTGCACTTCCTCTCTCTCTTTCTGTATTCTCTCTTTCTTCCTCTATTCCCTTTTTCTTCTTCTCTTTCCTCTCATTGTCCCTCCCTTTTCTTTGCAGCACTCTGTTTATTGCTCTCTCCTCCTCCTAACTCACATTTTTGTTCTCTATTTTATATAACACTATTTTTTGTTTTGCTCTCCTTTACTTCTCTCCATCATTTTTTTCTCTATTTTCCCCCTTTTCTCTTCATCCCCTTTTACCTTACTCCTTCTCTCTCTTTTCTTCTTCGTCTTCTTCTGTTCACTCTATTGCTCTACATCCCCATATTCTCTTTCTCTGTTCTCTCTTTTTACCTTCTCTTTCTTGCTCTATAGTCTTGATCCTTTTTTCTCTCCATCTATTTCTCTTCTTCCTTCTGTTCTGTTTCTTTCCCTCTCTTTCCACGTTCCTCTATCTATTAAACCTCCATTCATCACTTTTTTCCCCTCTCTCTCCATCCTTTTCCCCTCTTCTCTCTTCATCGTCCTCTCTCTTTCCTTCTCTCTCTATTCTCTCTTTCTCCTTTCCTCTCTCACTTCTTCTTTAGTCTCTTCCTCTATTCTCTCTCATTATTTCTCTTTCCTTTTCCATTTAACTCTCTCTCATTCAATGCTCTCTCTTCTTGCTAAATCCCTCTTTCATTTTCTATTTTGTATATCACTCATTTCTGTTTCTCTCTCTTTCCTTCTCTTTTCCTCTCTCTATTCTTTTCTTCCCTCTCTTCTGCTTCCTGCCCCCATTTTCCCCTTTTTCCCCTCTCTGTAGCTCCCTCCAGCTCATTCTTCCTCTCCCCTCCTCCTCCTCTCCTCTTTTCCGCCTGCTCTCCCTCCTTCACTCTGTCAGCGTCTGGTTTCTCACAGTGACAGATCAGTTCCTCCCCCCTCTCTCCTCCATATCCCTCCATCCACCCCTCCTCCCTCCACTGCTCTGATCATATCGTTTGAACAAGTGCTGATTAATGACATACACAGCACCATGAATAATTCACCACCACAGAGAGAGAGAGGGAGACAGAGAGATAGATAGATAGATACAGTATTATATATATATATATATATATATATATATATATATATATATATATATATATATATATACATATATATAGAAAATAAATAGCATCTCTCTCTCCCCACCTGCCTCCCCCTTCTCTTTATCCCTTCTTCTCTCTCTCTTCTTTCCTCCAGCTCTATCTTCCTTTTCCTGCCAGTCTTGTTTTTCCTGCATCACTTACCTTTCATTACTCTCTCTGCCTCTCCCCCATCCTCCCTGAGAGAGAGAGAGAGAAAAGGAAAGAGAGAGGAGACAAAACGAGGAGAGAGAGTGGGAAACAGAGAGGGGAGATAGAGAGAGATAGAGGGGGAGAGAAAATGAGAGAGAAAGAAAAGAGAGTGAGAGAGGAGACTGAGGAGAAAGAGAGAGAATGTGAGTGAGAAAGTCACAGAAGAGAGAGAGAGAGAGTGAGGGAGGAAAAAAATAAAATGTGAGGGAGAAAAGAGAGAGAAAAGGTAAGAGAGAGTGAGGGAGGAAAGAGAGAAAAGGAGAGAGAGAGAAAGAAAAGGAGAGAGAGTGACAGAAGAGAGAGAGAGAGAGGGAGGAAAGACAGAGAAGGGAGAAAGGGAGGAAAAATAGAAATAAAAAGAGAGAGAAAGGAAAGAGAGAGGGAGTGAGAGAGGAGAGAGAGAGTGAGAGAGGAGAGAGAGAAAAGGAGAGCGATTGACAGAAGAGAGAGAGAGAGTGAGGGAGGAAAGAGAGAGAAGGGAGAGAGGGAGGAAAAATAGAGAGAAAAAGAGAGAGAAAGGAGAAAGAGAGGGAGTGAGAGAGGAGAGAGAGTGAGAGAGGAGAGACAAAGGGAGAGAGAGAGAGAGAGAAAAGTTTGTACAGGAATGTATGGAAACTGCCCAAAGGTCAGGAACAGTTTGCTCTAATAGTGAGCGCTGCTTGGGTCCAGCTGCTGCCCCTCGCACGGCCGACAGCTTCATAAGATATGAATTATTTGTGCTGAGGTGTGAGGAGGTGTTGGGTCTGTGTGTGTGTGTGTGTGTGTGCTGTAAAGAGGAAGGGGGTTCGCCTGGGAGCAAGCATGCTCCAGACCTTGGTGGTACTTTATTAAAAGGACCATAAATTACTTTTTATATTGTAATTTATTTTTTGTACCGAAAACTAAAGCAGATTTTATTTTATTCCATTTTACAACCATACAATTTATTGTTTGGGGTGAAAAATGCTCAGACGTAATGGAATGCGCATACAGTTGCAAGAAAAAGTATGTGAACCCTTTTAAATTACTTAGATTTCTTTTGGGGTTTGTCTCTCCCAGCTTTGCTCATCTAGAGACTGAGATTTTTGCCCATTCTTCTTTGCAAAATATTTAAATATGAATATATTATATAGTTATTAGTGTCATTCTTGTGTTGTGCTGGTTTGAGTAAATCAGACACAGCAGGGCTGCTGGAATTCTTAAACACTTCAGTTTCACTGCTGGACTAAAGTAGCCCACCAACGATATCCTGCGGGCAGCGTTTTAAAGGCAGCATTCTGTGAAGGTTTTTATTATTAAGGGGAAAAAAATCCAATCCTATGAAAGTGTTTGCCCCCCAGTTAAAACATATCGTCACTGTGGTTTATCACACTTGAGTTCAATTTCACTAATCACACCCAGGCCTGAATCATTATCCACAAATTGCAAAAACGTGAAACAGTGGTGAACCTTCCCAGGAATGGCCGGCCAACCAAAATTACTCTAAGAGCACAGCGACGACTCATCCAAGAGGTCACAAAAGACGCCACAACAACATCTAAAGACCTGCAGACCTCACTTGCCTCAGTGAAGGTCAGCATTCATAACTCCACCATAAGAAGGAGACTGGAAAAAAATGGCAGAGTGTCAAAAAGCTTGTCTAAGTCTTACTAGAAAACATCTTGATGATTCCCAAGACTTTTGGGAAAATCATAACTACATCATACCTACAGTAAAACATGGTGGTGGTAGTGTGATGGTCTTGATCTGTTTTGCTGCTTCAGGACCTGGAAGACTTGCTGTGATAAATGGAACCATGAATTCTGCTGTCTACCAAAAAGTCCTTAAGGAGAATCTGTCATGGGTTCTGCAGCAGGACAATGACCCAAAACACACCAGCTAGTCCACCTCTGAATGGCTAAAGGAAAATAGAGTAAAGTGAGGAGTTTTAAGTGGCCTAATCAAAGTCCTAACCTGAATCCTATTAAAATGCTGTGGCACCACCTTAAACAGGTGGTTCGTCAAACACCTTTTTACACCACTGTATAGTGAACAGTTATCTAAGTTAAGTTGTGTGATTTTGAATGGCAGCGTTTTGATATGGAAACATGTCACTATATATATCAGATTGTTGTGTCTCATGCGGAGAACCGTTTTTCTGATTCTTGTGAATTATTTTGTGAATCAAGTTTTTACATCCTGATTTACTGAATCGGGATCAGTGAGGCGAGCAGAATAGGCGGCTGGGGAGAGTCTATATTGATACGGTAGAGCTGTAGTCGGTAAGTGAGGGTGAGTAGAGCACTAACAGACGGACAGGTAGGCAGACAGACGAGTACACGGACAGACAGGTGTGCTGTTAGTTTGACTGACAGCTACTTTTTTTTCCCTCCCTGAGCTCAGAATGGAGCTGTTCGCCCCAGCGTGGTGCTGAAACCGAGGAGCCACCGAGACGCCTTTTTCTCAGCGATGACTCATTCATACACCCCCAACCAAGCCGGCCCCCCACCCCCACACACACAACCCACCCCCCACCCCTCCAGAGCAGTCATTAACATCTCAGTGATTGAAAGCTCACACTCAGACACAGATGAAAGCTTTAATCGCTCGGTGGAGGACGTCTTTGTCGTTGCTTTTTCCCTCTTGAGAAACGCACAGACACTGCCTGTGTTCATATCAGGGGGCACAATGTGTGTGTGTGTGTGTTTGGTGTGTGTGTGTGTGTGAGTGTGTGTGTGTGTGTTGGTAGCTCTCTGTAATTTCCTCTCACAATGCACTCACAATGCTCTCTCTCTCTCTCTCTCTTTCTCTCTGATCTTCTATCACCTGCCTCTGTTCATATCATTCCCACTGAAGCAAAGACACCCTTCCTCCTCTTCCTCTTCCCCTCCTCATTCTCTTCCTTCTCTGCTGCCTCACACCCAGCCTCTTTTTCTCCTCCTCCTCATTCTTCTCTTCCTCCTTACTTCTCTTTTTCCTCCTCTTCATCCCTCTCACACCCAGCCTCTTTTTCTCCTCCTCCTCATTCTTCTCTTCCTCCTTACTTCTCTTTTTCCTCCTCTTCATCCCTCTCACATCCAGCCCCTTTTCACCTCTGCTTCCTCCTCCTTCTCTTCCTTCTCCTCATCCTCCTCCTCCTCTTCCCTTCTCACATCCAAACCCTTTCCCCCCCCCTCCTCTTCGTCTTCCTTCTCTTCCTCCTACTCATCTTGCCTCCTCACATCCAGTTCCTCTTCCGTATCCTCCTCTTCTTTCTCATCCCTTCCTCCTACTTCTCTTTTTTTCTCCTTCTCTTCCTCCTCCTCTTCATCCACCTCACATCCAGTCCTTTTCCCCCCTTTGCTTTCTTCTCCTTCTCTTTCTCCTACTCATCCTCCCACTCCTCTTTCCTGCTCACATCCAGCCCTCTTCCTCATCCTCCTCTTCCTTCTCTACCTTTTCCGTTCGTACTACATTTGTTTTATATCTCGTTCTTTTGTCTGTTTCCTGATGTCCTGTTTTATCAATTTGTCATTCATTCATTCGTTCATTCATTCAGTCATTTATTCAAACTCCTTTCTTCTGTGTGTCTGTGTTCATCCCCCTCACATCCAGACCCTTTTCCCCTCTGCTTCCTCCTCCTCTTCCTCCTACTCATCCTCCTACTCCTCTTGCCTCCTCACATCCAGTTCCTATTCCTTCTGTTCTTTCTCATCACTTCCTCCTACTTCTCTTTTTTTCCTCCTCTTCATCCCCCTCACATCCAGACCCTTTCCCGCTCTGCTTCCTCCTCCTTCTCTTCCTCCTACTCATCCTCCTACTCCTCTTGCCTCCTCCTCCTCTCCCTCCTCTTTACCCCACCTCACATCCAGTCCTTTTCCCCCCTTCACTTCCTCCTCCTTCTCTTCCTCCTTCTCATCCTCCTCTTACTTCTCTACCTTCTCCTTTTGTACTACATTTGTCTTAAATCTCGTTCTTTTGTCTGTTGCCTGATGTCTTGTTTTATCAATTTATTAGGGGTGTCACGATCTCGATATTTTATCGAAATCGAATCGAAATGAGGTCACGATCTCGAGTATCGAAGTCAAAAAGAGGATCGACGATCCCTCCCGCGCGCGCTACGCAAATGGCGCGGCACCAACACAGCGCATCCTATTCATTTAAATAGAGATAGCCACTGCATGAGCGCAGTCGGTGGGAGTGTGATCACTGTTTTTATCTGTCCAACGGGGGAGGGGGGGCGGGGGTTGGGCGCGCAGGTTTTGTATCTGTATCTAACGGAGGGGTGGGTGCGCGCAGGTGAGAGCGTGTGAACTCGCTGAAATGCGTGTGTCAGTGTGACTTGAGAACACTGACTATAGATCACAGTGAGGTGGATTAAAAATCTTAAACTTATAATTGACTACACCTGTTGCTTTCCATTGAATTAAAAAAACATCTTTCTCTCAGATAAAGTAAACACAAGCGTGTTTCTGACTAAAATAAAAGCTTTTCAGGAGAGATATAAGTTATGTGTAAATATTTATAAGACAATACCCACATCACTTATCTAACCAGCCTGTACTGATTTCTGCCCCCCAATAATGCTTTCAATAACCTCTTGTAACCCCTGGGAGCCAGGGGTTACACTCTAATAGCCTTTAATAGTCTTCAGTAGCCTTTAAAAGACTTACCTGGCGGCCGTGGTGTGTCCACTAAACTCCGTAGTTATAAACATCCTGAGGTTAGCAGCGCGCTAACTGACCTGTTTATAATGTAATCCGAGCAGTGCCTCCGTGTCGGCTGTTCTAACCTGCTGCTGTTAGCTGCTTGGGCTGAAAGATGAACTGTAGTGAGCTGTATTATCCGGTTAGTGGGGTTAAAACCTTTATTTGTTTACAGAAACAGTAAAAACGGACTGGCTGAGCTCTGTAGCCCGTGGCTGGGCTGTACTGAAGTAGTGACTGAGTGAAGAGAGCGGGGCTTGTGCTGCTGCTGCTAGTGGTTGGATGAAGAACTGCAGCTTCATGTAATGAGCAGTTTCACCAGCCATCCACACACAGCTCTGATAAACTGCTTGTTTTAATAGTGCACACTGTTGCTACCAAAAAAAGTCACTAGATGGCATTACCATATATATCTTAATAAATAATAATAATAATATTTATAATATTTATAATAATAATAATAATAATAATAATAATAATAATAAATATATTATTTAAATTTTATGAGGCATAAAATAATAACAAGAAAAAAAACCAAGAAAATCGAGAATCGAATCGAATCGTGACCCTCAAATCGAAAATGAAATCGAATCGAGGATTTAGAGAATCGTGACACCCCTACAATTTATCATTCATTATTTCATTCATTCATTCATTCAGTCATTTATTCAAACTCCTTTCTTATGTTCTGTGTGTGTGTGTGTGTGTGTGTGTGTGTGTGTGTGTTGGTACCTCTCTGTAATTTCCTCTCACAATGCACTCACAATGCTTTCTCTCTCTTTCTCTCTTTCTGATCTTTTATCACCTGCCTCTGATCATTTAATTCCCACTGAAGCAAAGACACCCTTCCTCCTGTCCTCCTTCATTCCTCCACATATCCAGCCCCTCTTCTTCATTATCTTCCTTCTCACTCCCTCCTCTCCTCCTGCCTTCCTCCTTACATCCAGCATTTCGTCCTTATTTTCCTTCTCTGGTTCCTTCTCTTCTCTTCTCTTTCCCTTCATCTTCACTTCTTTCTCTGCTCCTCCTCTTGTCCAGTATTTTTTTTCTTCTATTCTTTTTACTCTTCTTTTCCTCCTCACTTCCTTTTCTTCCTCCTTCTTTCCTCCTCCCTTCCTCTCCCTCCTTCCTCATTTATTCATTCATTCATTCATTCATTCCCTTGTTTGTTGCTTTTATGTGACTGATGTCTCTCCAGCCCTGTCTCTAAAATGAATTGCCATTCATTCATTCATTCATTCTTCTCTAAATTGAGTTGGTGTTTCCCTTTTATCCACCTTTGTCTCATATTTGTGCTGCCTTTCTTTTATTAATTTATTCATTCGCTGATTCATTCACTCCTTTCTTTCCTTTCCTTGTTTTCACATCATTCTGTGGTTTGTGTTGCATTGCATTCTCTTATTCATTCATTCCTTTGTTTCTTACTTCTATCAGTCTGACAGCACTATCTATCTAACCCTGTCACTTACATGAGCTGGTTTCTCTTTATCTCCCCGTGATTCTCTCTCACCTGCCTCTCTTCACATAGATACCACTGAAGGAAAGATACCCTTCCTGCTAATCATCCTTAAATCCAGCTTTATTTTTCTTCTCTTTCATTCATTCATACAATCATCCCTTATCTATTTATTCCTTCATTCATGAATGCATGTTTTTCCTGCTTGTATTTGTCTCTTTATTTTATTGCTGTCTCTCTCTCTCTGGATGGATGAACACAATTTTAGTCCAGCTGAGAAAATGATCTGTTACATGCAGCGCGATTTTATTTACTCACCTTGAAATGATAATAAATACAAACAAACGAATAAATAATAAAATAAACAAATGTGGGTTGTGATTGTTGTGTGTTCCTTTGGAAGAAGGCCAGTATTCCCAGTTCCCATCCAACATCTAGTTTATCTAGCTAATTTGTGAACTGCTGGTGGAACTGAATAAACATCATTAACGGTACTCTCTCTCTCTCTCTCTCTCTCTCTCTCTCTCTCTCTCTCAGAGATCTCCGTCAGTCTCCTCTCCGTTATCGTGACGTTCTGTGGAATCGTCCTCCTCTCCGTCTCTCTCTTCGTCTCCTGGAAGCTGTGCTGGTTGCCATGGCGAGACAAAGAAGGTGGAGGTTTGAGTCTGACGGCGGGGCTCCTTCCTGGAGGAGCGAGTCTCACCGGGCTTGGAGGGGGCGGAGCTTCATCACTCCTGCCCCCACTGCTGCAGAGGAAGGACACGCACTCGTCTTCCTCTTTGTATCCCTCACTCGCCCAGCCTGGCCAGCACCACCCCCACTTCCCCGACATGATGGGGGTGGAGGGTGGAGGGGGGCTGGTGGTCGGGGGAGTGGTGGGGGGTCCTCAGGAGACACAGGAACACTCCTACCTGGACATGGACTCATACCCCAACAATGCAGGTCAGTAGACTGTACAAACTCATCTACATACTGGCCACTTTATCAGAAACCCCAACCTTGCAAGTTCACCGACCAAATTATAATAAAGTGGCCAGTGAGTGGAAGCTCGAGGTAGGTAGGTGTTTCTAATAAAGTGGCCAGTGAGTGAAAGCTTGAGGTAGGTAGGTGTTTCTAATAAAGTGGCCAGTGAGTGAAAGCTTGAGGTAGGTAGGTGTTTCTAATAAAGTGGCCAGTGAGTGAAAGCTCGAGGTAGGTAGGTGTTTCTAAAAAAGTGGCCAGTGAGTGGAAGCACAATGTTGTTGGTGTTTCTAATAAAGTGGCCAGTGAGGAGGTGTTTCCAATAAAGTGGCCAGTTAAAGAAAGCACATATACAAACTCATAGGAAGTAGGGAGGTGTTTCCAATAAAGTGGCCAGTGGGTGGAAGCACAAGGTAGGTAGGTGTTTCCAATAAAGTGGCCAGTTAGAGAAAGCACTTATACAAACTAATAGGAGGCAGAAAGGTGTTTCCAATAAAGTGACCAGTGAGTGGAAGCACAAGGTAGGCAGGTGTTTCCAATAAAGTGGCCAGTAAGGGAAAGCACATGTACAAACTTATAGGAGGTAGGAAGGTGTTTCTAATAAAGTGGCCAGTGAGTGAAGCACAACGTAGTAGGTGTTTCTGATAAAGTGGCCACTGAGTGAAAGCACAAGGTAGAAGGTGTTTCTAATAAAGTGGCCAGTTAGAGGAAGCACAAGGTAGGTAGGTGTTTCTAATAAAGTGGCCAGTGAGTGCAAGAACAAGGTAGTAGGTGTTTCTAATAAAGTGGCAAGTGAGTGAGGGCACAAGGTAGGTAGGTGTTTCTAATAAAGTGGCCAGTGTGTGGAAGAACAAGGTAGTAGGTGTTTCTAATAAAGTGGCCACTGAGTGAATGCACAGGGTAGTGGTAGATGTTTCTAATAAAGTGGCCAACGAGTGAAGGCACAAGGTACGTGTATCTAATAAAGGTATGGATGTGTTTCTTATAAAGTGGCCAGTGAGAGGAAGCACAAGGTAAGGATGTGTTTCTTATAAAGTGGCCAGTGAGTAGAAGCACAATTTAGAGAGGTGTTCCTAATAAAGTGAATAGTGAGTGGAAGAACAAGGTAGGTAGGTGTTTCTAATAAAGTGGCCAGTGAGAGGAAGCACAAGGTAGGGAGGTGTTTCCAATAAAGTGGCCAGTGAGAGGAAGCACATGTTAGGGAGGTGTTTCTTATAAAGTACAAAGTACTGCTTTCCAACAAAGTGAAAATCAAGTAAATAGGGTGTTTATTAATTAATTAAGTATTATATTTTTAAATATTCTTATTATACACTGATATGTTTTTCTTATCTTTAGGGACTCTTAAGCTGAGCCAGACGTCTCCTGAACTTCCTCCAGGAACAGACGGAGGCCCTGCTGCTGCCAAAGAGATTGCTAATGCCCACTCTCAGCCGACCACCACAACCAGGTCTGTCTTTTTTTAATACTGTTTTATTAATTTAAACAATACTTTATAAACACAGTTGTGAAACACCATACAAAATTCTCGCTTTTGTTCCAGTGAAGGATAAGTGATACAATTAAAGCGAACATAAGGTGTGTTTCAAGGTCTAGGGCTGAACTATTTCTGTTTTTCTCCAGGCCCAAGCCCATGACTCATCAGCTCTCCAGTCCAGATTTCCATGGTGAGGAGAAGAGTGAGCAGGTGACCAGCATTGGCCAGATCAAACCAGAACTGTACAGACTGCGACAGGGCGAGCAGGGAGACGGGAAGCAAGGCGACACCTGCGGCAAAATCAGCTTCCTCCTGCGCTATGCCTTCAAGTGAGCCAATCTCATAATAACCTCTTAATCATCAGCTCAAACCTCATCATAGCATCATATGCCAATATAAATCCTCATATTAATGTTCAAATTGTATCTAAACCCATAATACCCTTTAAACCGCATTTAAAATCTTACAATGTAAAAATCTAATAATCTACAATCCCCATCTAAATCACTGTAATAATCCACAACACCAATCTAAACCACTGTAATAATCTACAACCCCAATTTAAATCACTGTAATAATCTACAATCCCCATCTAAATCACAGTAATAATCTACAATCCCCATCTAAATCACTGTAATAATCTACAGCCCCCATCTAAATCACTGTAATAATCTACAACCCCCATCT
The DNA here is from genome assembly GCF_023375975.1 of Astyanax mexicanus. Taxonomy (NCBI): domain Eukaryota; kingdom Metazoa; phylum Chordata; class Actinopteri; order Characiformes; family Acestrorhamphidae; genus Astyanax; species Astyanax mexicanus. The sequence continues at coordinate 18,499,604 of NC_064426.1, read as the reverse complement.
AAATCACTGTAATAATCTACAACCCCATCTAAATCACTGCAATAATCTACAGCCCCATCTAAATCACTGTAATAATCTACAACCCCCATCTAAATCACAGTAATAATCTATAACCCCATCTAAATCACTGTAATAATCTACAATCCCCATCTAAAATCACTGTAATAATCTACAACACCCATCTAAATCACTGTAATAATCTGCAACCCCCATCTAAATTACTGTAATAATCTACAACCCCATCTAAATCACTGTAATAATCTACAATTCCCATCTAAATCACTGTAATAATCCACAACACCAATCTAAACCACTGTAATAATCTACAACCCCAATTTAAATCACTGTAATAATCTACAATCCCCATCTAAATCACAGTAATAATCTACAATCCCCATCTAAATCACTGTAATAATCTACAACCCCCATCTAAATCACTGTAATAATCTACAACCCCATCTAAATCACTGCAATAATCTACAGCCCCATCTAAATCACTGTAATAATCTACAACCCCCATCTAAATCACAGTAATAATCTATAACCCCATCTAAATCACTGTAATAATCTACAATCCCCATCTAAAATCACTGTAATAATCTACAACACCCATCTAAATCACTGTAATAATCTGCAACCCCCATCTAAATTACTGTAATAATCTACAACCCCATCTAAATCACTGTAATAATCTACAATTCCCATCTAAATCACTGTAATAATCCACAATCCCCATCTAAATCACTGTAATTATCTACAACCCCATGTAAATCACTGTAATAATCTACAACCCCCATCTAAATCACTGTAATAATCTACAACCCCATATATAAATTACAGTAATAATCTCCAACCCCCATCTAAATCACTGTAATAATCTTCAACCCCCATCTAAATTACTGTAATAATCTATAATCCCCATCTAAACCACTGTAATATTCTACAACCCCTATCTAAATCACTGCAATAATCTACAACCCCCATCCAAAATAACAGCAATAATCTACAATACCTATCTAAATCACTGTCTTATCACGGTGGATATATTTCTTGGATATCTTAAACCTGTATATCTCGTATTAAAGTTCATTTTAAATCCAATAGTAAAAAAACTCAACACCCCACATTCAAGCCAGTAGTAACCTCCTACTCAAACCTTCTGACACCTTGTTAATGATATGTCACCCGCTGCTTCTGTTCTAGGATCAGTATTATAGAAATCCATCACTGTTATAAAAGTGCTATAAATAGACACTGTACTGAACCTGTGGCAGTGAGGGACATTACCAGAGGTCATATGAACTTGATGGTCATAAGAAACATTTCCATATGGTGCATGCTAACAGCTCAACAGCCAACAGCTGATAGCTGAATTTCATTAATGTAAATACAGTTCGGCTAACTGCCTGTCATCAGAACACATTACAAAATGCTTTGATGATTGCCAGATCACACAAAACAATTAAATAGAATAAATTATACCACAACCTTGCAATGTGATTGACTGAGAGGCATTTTTTGAATGCCATTATCAGCCAGTAATGCACTGTTACCGATGCTCTCTATGTATTACACCGCCAAATACAGGTAACCTAGCAACTATGCAGCGCTTACAAGCCAAACAAAGCAGAAATGGAACTATTTTAACTCGCCGAGTGTTTATAAAGAAACAGATCATATTTTCTAAATCACTGTAATAAACTACAACCCCCATCTAAAATACTGTAATAATCTACAACCCCAATTTAAATCACTGTAATAATCTACAACCCCCATCTAAACAATAAAATATAATAAATTATACAACGACCTTGCAATGTGATTGGCTGAGGGGCATTCTCTAAATGCCATTATCAGCCAGTAATGCACTGTTACTGATGCTCTCTATGTATTATTCTGCCACATACAGGTAACCTAGCAACGATGCAGCGCTTACAAGCCAAACAAAGCAGAAATGGAACTATTTTAACTCCCGGAGTGTTTATAACGAAATAGATCGGAATTTCTAAATCACTGTAATAATCTACAACCCCCATCTAAATTACTGCAATAATCTACAACCCCAATTTAAATCAATGTAATAATCTACAACCCCCATCTAAACAATATAATATAATAAATTAAACCATGACCTTGCAATGTGATTGGCTGAGGGGCGTTCTTAAAATGCCATTATCAGCCAGTAATGCACTGTTACTGATGCTCTCTATGTATTAATCTGCCACATACAGGTAACCTAGCAACCATGCAGCGCTTACAAGCCAAACAGAGCAGAAATGGAACTGTTTATAACGAAAGAGATCGTATTTTCCCGTCTCAAAATCTTTCAATAAACAAGGAATGTTCAGGCTATAACGTGCAAAACTGGTACTTTGGACTAAATAGTGGAATGCAAAAGTCTCCATTGCTCCACCAGCCACTCTCGTTCAGTAAAACTGTGCCGGATCCTCTTTCAGAGGTTGTACTCTTAACATAAGTACGTAAAGACCCCACACCCCAGTTTTTAAATTCAGGAATACATGAATGCATATATATTATGCTTAGCAGGGATGGTCGTTTCAACACACTAGTACCATTAAACACATTATTGTATCCCTTCTCCACTCAGAAATGCTTCTGCTTTCAGTTTAGAAACTAAATAAATACGGACTTCCACTTTAAGTAAGAAATATCAACTCAAAAAATGTGGTGCCTGTTTTTTTTTTTCTTCAAACATGCTTTTAAATCAAAGGAAGTAATAAAAGATTGGAATAATGGCTGTTTTTATGGTGCATAAACCCACATAGGTATTATAAATGAGAAGAAAACAGGCATAGAATGGTGGAATGTGATTTCTTTATTGTGCTCAGAATGAAACTAGGGCACAGATACAGAGTGGGGGCTTCCCCGCTCTCTATACATTATCTGTGCGTTTCCAATCGCCACACAGTGCAAATCCATTCTTCTCTATACATGAATGGCTTATAAATAGATTTGGCTCGGCCCGGAGCATTAAGGTTTAAAGAAAGGCAGGCAGGCAGAGCCGGGCGAGCCTCGGGGAGTTAGGTGAGACAGCTCCGCTCCTTTATTTCACACTGGGAGACATTAGAGCGCCCGAAAGTGCTGATGTTTGAGAAATGAGCGAGAGAGAGGCAGGGGCTGTTTTGGCCATGAATTATAAATGACCAGCCACTTTAAACAGGCCGGGCCGTCAACACATAACAACACAACGGCCTGTTAGACCCAGACTTATAGACAGGGCAGAGAAAAGATGGAGAAGGAAGAGGAGAGAGAGAGAGAGAGAGAGAGAGAGAGAGAGAGAGAGAGGAGTTTAGAGAGATACAGTGATAGACGAGGACTCTGGTCTGTTCTCTCTGTTCAGAGGCAGAGCGGTTTGTGTGCAAATAGATGATTTGGCAAATTGTCCCTGTTCATCACACGTCTGGCACTGGTGTCACTACACTAACACTAGCACTAATGCTACGGGTGTGAGGCGAACAGACACAAACACACACAAACAAAAGCCGCTTGTTTAACCCTTTGAGGCGCAGTATTTGCTGTAAGAAACCTCCTATTTTCTATTTACATTTTTCTTCATTTCTCAATTAAGAAGTATATATTTAAAGATAAAATCTCTTCAGTTTCTAAAACATTCTGCACGTTTTCTGGAGACAGAATTGAGAAATGAAGAAATTATTTTTTCTTATTATATATTATATTATATATATATTATATATTATAACATAGATTATAATATGTCCCCTATAAAACAAACAGACAAAAAAAACGCAACATCACTTAGAGATCAGCACTTAATTAGTGAGAAAACACTTCATAAATGACCTAAGATAAGACAAATATATACAATGACAGTAATCAATGCTGCTACTCCACTACCAATCAGACACAAATATTATGATCATGTATACATAAAACATAACAACAGTTTTGTTTAATATTTAGTTAATAACTACTAATACTGTCTCGCCTAAAAAAAACAGTGAGCAATAAATTGTTTATTAAATAATTGTGATAAACAATATCATTGTCATGTTATGACGTATATATAGATTTTATAATAGTACTGTAAATCACTTTTTTAAGTAAACATTTAAATGATTGAAATCATGTCCACATATCAAACAATATGTTGAGTATGTTTTGTATTGTGACAGGTCTATTTAATATATAATCATTTACATGGGAGACTCTCTTTTTTATAATAATAATAATAATAATAATAATAATAATAATAATAAATAAACACTATAAAAGCCCTGTTTTATTCAGACCTGCTCTCACCAGCACTGAGTGCAGGACACACACCTGCTGCCTCTGAGCCGAAACGCGAGAAATAAATAGATAAATGGTGACGGCACCTCGGCCCCTTGTAGACAAGCAAGTAGAAATGGTTGCTATTCCCCCGGTGTGTGTGTGTCAGGCGATAACGGCAGTGTCTATCGAATGGTGCGTCCCGCAGGGCTGGGCTGTGAGAAAGTGTGTTTGGGCCGTCCTGTGATTCCCTCACCGCCTCACGCTCTGACACACTTATGCACCAACCTCCCAACAACACAATACACACACACACACACACACACACACACACACACACATGATAACATCAATTAAAGAGACCACACAGAATCAAGGACACTAGAAAGAGACACCTCTGTGATGGAACGGGGATGGAAAAAGACAGGAAGGCAGATTTATCTGACCAAAACAGATTTAAACACACACAGTCCAGTCAAAATATTATGACCACCTCCTTGTTTTTGCTACGCTCATTGTCCATCTTATCAGCTCCACTGAGCATATAGTAGCACTTAATAGTTCTTCATTATCCCCCTTTTACTCTATTCCAGACAGGATATACCACCACAGAGCAGCTATTGTTTGGGTGATGGGTCATTCTCATCGCTACAGTGTCACTGACATGTTGGTGGTGAGAGTGGATCAGACACAGCAGTGCTGCTGAACTGAGAACAGTCCACCAACGAGAAACATCCAACCAACATCCAGAGCTTTTGTGTCTGACTTTACTACATCTACAATGTGGTACAGCTAGGTAGGTGTGTCTAACAGAGTGGAGGACAGTGAGTGATTAAACACAGTGTTTAAAAACTCCATCAGCACTGCTGTGTCCGATCCACCTGTAGCTACCACCAGCACAACACACACTAACACCTCATACACCACTACAGAGGCGGGCAGACATAGACATCAGGTGGTGCTAAAGCACCACCAACTCTGCCCTTTATCAACCAACGTGCCCTTTTAAAACTTAAAAAATATATATTATTATTATTATTAAGATTTTACTGAGGCCGGTTTGAAATTATCTTTAGAAAACCTGAGCGATTAAAAACGAGTGAAAACAGAATGCCCTGAAATCAGCTCGCACACACCCGACCACTCTCTTCCTCTGTCACGTGACCCTGCGCGGTTGCAAGCAAGGCACACTAGATGCGCTGCAGCAGTTCAGTTAAGCGAGTCTTCAGCACAGCACGCACGTCAACAGATAGGCTTCTTCTCCCCCGTGTCCCACCAGCCAGGTAACATACACATCAACATCAGAGTATGTTACAAATAAATGTCAAATTTCATTCAACAAGTGTGTGTAATTTTTTTTTATAATGAAGCACTAAAGCACTACTATTTTAAAGTAAATGCAGTGCTGAGATGATAAAATGATGACCCACCAAGCAAAATAGTGACTGCTCTGTGGGGTCCTGACCATTGAAGAATAGGGTAAAAGGACCTGTAATTATAGCACTACCAAGTGTTCAGTGAACACTACTTGATGTTCAGTGAAGCTGAAAAATAGTAGTTTAATGATTAGTATTATGACTGGACTGTGTATTACATTACATTGCATCATGATATCATTTTAACCAAGAATTATAATAAGCTTATTGTAGAAAAGTCTGTCACAGTAAGTAATGTTTTAAAGTTATTAGAGTGGTTCCATTGTTCTATTTTGGGTCATGTCAGCTGCTGTTGTAAATTATGTTATAAATCATGTATTAATTATACATACATAATGCATACATAATGAGTACATATCTGAGTGTGTGTATATATATGATCACAAGCCATCAAACCAAGCTGAGCTGGTTTATTTTTTGCACCAGAAGTGGCATAAAGTTATCCAAAAACAGTGTGTAAGACTGGTGGAGGAGAACATGCCAAGATGCAGAAAAACTGTGATTAAAAACCAAGTTTATTCAACCTAATATTGATTTCTGAAAACTTTATGAATATGAACTTGTTTCCTTTGCATTATTTGAGGTCTGAAAGCTCTGCATCTTTTTTGTTATATCAGCAATTTCTCATTTTTTGCAAATAAATGCTGTAAATTACAATATTTTTAAGTGGAATTTGTGAGAAATGTTGTCTATAGTTTATAGAATAAAACAGGTATTTTACTCAAACATATACCTATCTATAAATAGCAAAATCAGACAAACTGATTTAGAAACTGGTCCTTTATTTTTTTTTACAGAACTGTATATCTTGTATGGGACAAATTGGACTTGAAGCTTGAAGTACATCACAATAAGCTTTTAATGATAAATTAGTGCATGCCTACAGGCAAAAGCCACATTAAACCTGATCTAACCACTTACATTAATGTTGCATGCCCAGAAATTGTATACATATGTGGAACCACATGTGAAAGTAACTCGAATCCAATTTGAAGAAAATCTAATTTGACATGTCTACACAGACCTGTGTCTATATCTGTAATTTGAGTCACAGACAATGTGAACATAGCCAAAACCAGACTACACAGAGAGATGGCTTATTATTATTTAATGTATTTAAACCCCCAAACAGGTAAGCTTTCATTTGTTTAGGATTCATTTTCATTTTCATGTTGCTGGTTTATCTGTAGCTCTGCAAGATTAGATACAATTTTAGCTTGCCAGGCTTAGCTTTAGCTTTAACTGTATACTTAGCTTTAGCTCGCCAAGTTTAGCTTTAACTCTCTGAGCTTGGACTTAACTTTAATGTTCAAGTTTAAAATTATCTTTCTGCGCTAACTTTTAACTTTAGTTAGTCACAGTTTAAGCTTTAGTTCTCTAAGCTTAGATATAGTTTTAACTCACCATGTTTAGCTTTAGCTTACAAGGTTTTGCCTTAGCTCTCCCTGCTAAACTTTAACTTTAGTTTACCAGGCCCAACTTTAGCTCTCCTGGTGTAGCTTTAAACTTATCTAATCAGGTTTAGCTTTAGCTCTCCTGGCTTAGATTTATCTTTCCTAGGTTAGATTAAACTTTAGATTACCAGGGTTTAGCTATAACTCTTTGTGCTCAGATTTACCTTTAGTTCATCTGGTTTAGCTTAAACTCTGCAAACTAAAACTTGCTGACTTAACTTTCAAGTGTAGCTTTAGCTCTCTGAGTTAACGTTTAACTCAGAGAGCTAAACTTTAGTTTGTCAGATTTAGCTTTTGCTTGACAAGCTTAGATATAAATTTAGCTCACCTGGTTTAGCTTTAGCTCTCCTGGCTTAGCTTTAAATTTAGCTCACCAGGTTAAGCTTAAGCTCTCCTGGCTTAGCTTTATACTTAACACACCTGATTTAGCTTTAGCTCTCTTGGCTTAGTTTAGCTTTAGCTCTCCAAATTTAGCTTTAGCTTTTCTAGGTTAGTTTAAACTTTAGATTCCCAGTGTTTAGCCTTAACTTTCCATGCTTAAATTTACCTTTAGCTCATCTGGTTTAGCTTTAACTCTCCAACTTAACTTTATTTGCCAAGTTTAGCTTTAGCTTTCCTGGCTTAGATTTAACATTAGCTTGCCAAGTTTAGCCATAACTGTCTGTACTTAGCTTTAACTTTAGCTGATTCGGTTTAGCTTTAACTCTCCTTTCCTAAGATTTAACTTTAGCTCACCAGGTTTAGCTTTAGGTTTCCAACTTACGCTTTAATTTTAGTTTGCCAGGTTTTTCTTTAACCCTCTGAGATTTGCTTTATCTTTAGCTTGCCAGGTTTCGCAGACCTGAAGAGTGAGGGTGTAGCCATGATAGCATTATGACTTATTAAGAGTATGCTGACGTACACCTGACTCACTTTTAGGCCACTTTTAGGAGAAGAAAGCAATACTGGTGAAATACAAATATTTGACTTGTTTTACAATCATTTATTAGACTTTGGGAAACTATTCTTAAGATATGGCCAGTATAATTAGAAAAAAAAAATCAGATTTAGGTTTCCAGGGGCTTTAATATTTTATCTTTACTATCACATAAAATAATTGTATCTTCAGTATTGAGCTATTTGTATTGTTATCTATTATTTCTAGGAGCATTTCTATTAAAAAGGGGAAATTACAAAAATGGTTATTCAAAGTGTAAGCATGACACTGACTATACGAAATACGAATTGTACAGTAGATACAGTTTTCAAGTTCATGCTTTTGTTCTTTTGTTCTTTGGTTTGAGTTTGTTTTAGGGAGGTTGGGGGTGTGTGTGTGTGTGGGGGGGGGGGGGTGTTGTCACTCCCACTCTGATTAATGATAGAGCCGGAGCAGTGTGATGTGTGACAGGAGGTGGTTTAAAACTCAGATTTAATGTGCGGAAGACAGAGCCTGTCATTTGTCATTACAGCTCAAAGAGCCGCGAGCAGCGCGCATTTACGAAGACAAGTCTGATTTGAAACTGAACGTTTTTTGGCTTGCTCTCTTGTATCAGTGATGTCACCTTACTGACATGTACAGCTTTAATCTACTTAGACAAGCACCAATCAGGACCAATCAGGTTTCTTTTATTTTACATTTAATAGTAATAGTTTAAACCTATTCCTGCAGTAAATATGAAAACTAATGTCCCATTCCCTTCTGCTTTATTGAAATGAACTCAAAATGATGTAACTTTAGCTGGCCAGGTTTAGCTTTAACTCTCTGAGCTAACGTTTAACTTTAGTTTAACAGATTTAGCTTTAGCTCTGAAAGCGTAGATATAATTTAAGCTCACCAGGCTAAGCTTTAGCTCTCCTGGCTTAGCTTTAAATTTAGCTCACCAGGTTTAGCTTTAGCTCTCCTGGCTTAGCATTAAACTTAGCCCACCACATTCAGCTTTAGCTTTCCTGGCATAGCTTTAAAATTAGCTCACCAGGTTTAGCTTTAGTTTCCCTGGCTTAGCTTTAAATTTAGCTCACCAGGTTTAGCTTTAGCTCTCCTGTCTTATCGTTAAAATAAGCTCACCACATTTAGCTTTAGCTTTCCTGGTTTATCTTTAAATTTAGCTCACCAGGTTTAGCTTTAGTTCTCCTGGCTTAGCTTTAAATTTAGCTCACCAGGTTTAGTTTTAGCTTTCCTGGCTTAGCTTTAAATTTAGCTCACCAGGTTTAGCTTAAGTTTCCCTGGCTTAGCTTTCAATTTAGCTCACCAGGTTTAGCTTTAGTTCTCCTGGCTTAGCTTTAAATTTAGCTCACCAGGTTTAGTTTTAGCTTTCCTGGCTTAGCTTTAAATTTAGCTCACCAGGTTTAGCTTAAGTTTCCCTGGCTTAGCTTTCAATTTAGCTCACCAGGTTTAGCTTTAGTTCTCCTGGTTTATCTTTAAATTTAGCTTACCAGGTTTAGCTTTAGTTCTCCTGGTTTATCTTTAAATTTAGCTTACCAGGTTTAGCTTTAGCTCTCCTGGCTTAGCTTTAAATTTAGCTCACCAGGTTTAGCTTTAGTTCTCCTGGTTTATCTTTAAATTTAGCTCACCAGGTTTAGCTTTAGTTCCCCTGGCTTAGCTTTAAATTTAGCTCACCAGGTTTAGTTTTAGCTTTCCTGGCTTAGGTTTAAATTTAGCTCACCAGGTTAAGCTTTAGCTCTCCTGGCTTAACTTTAAACTTAGCTCACCAGGTTTAGCTTTAGCTCTCCTGGCTTAGCTTTAAACTTAGCTAATTAGGTTTAGCTTTAGCTCTCCTGGCATAGCTTTAAAATTAGCTCACCAGGTTTAGCTTTAGTTCCCCTGGCTTAGCTTTAAATTTAGCTCACCAGGTTTAGTTTTAGCTTTCCTGGCTTAGGTTTAAATTTAGCTCACCAGGTTTAGTTTTAGCTTTCCTGGCTTAGGTTTAAATTTAGCTCACCAGGTTAAGCTTTAGCTCTCCTGGCTTAACTTTAAACTTAGCTCACCAGGTTAAGCTTTAGCTCTCCTGGCTTAACTTTAAACTTAGCTCACCAGGTTTAGCTTCAGCTCTCCTGGCTTAGCTTTAAACTTAGCTCAAGAGGTTTAGCTTTAGCTCTCCTGGCTTAGCTTTAAACTTAGCTCAACAGGTTTAGCTTTAGCTCTCCTGGCTTAGCATTAAACTTAGCTCACCAGGTTTAGCTTTAGCTCTCCTGGCTTAGCTTTATACTTAGCTCACCAGATTTAGCTTTAACCTTAGCTTACCAGGTTTAGCTTTAGCTCTCCTGGCTTAGCTTTAAACGTAGCTCACCAGATTTAGCTTTAACCTTAGCTTACCAGGTTTAGCTTTAGCTCTCCTGGCTTAGCTTTAAACGTAGCTCACCAGGTTAAGCTTTAGCTCTCCTGGCTTAGCTTTAAATGTAGCTCACCAAATTTAGCTTTAACTTCTGCTGATCTGGTTTAGCTTTAACGCTCCTGACTTAACTTTAACCCTTTCAGACCTAAATAACATCCCAATGATGGGGAAATATAAGAGCTGTTTTCTGTCTAAGGCACTATTATCCTAAAATAAAATCTAGATTAAAAAATATAAAATTAACTAAATTACTTACTTAATGTAAGTTCAACCACAAACAGCTACTTCATATAATAAACAGAAAAGGTGCGATGCAGGTCCTGAACACAATTGGGTTTCTTCCAGCCAAGGCTCCCAATCACTTTGTTCTTAATTGTAGCTTACAATATAGCAGTATAAAGATTTTAAATAACTGATTTCAGTGGGAAATAAAAAATAATACACCAGAATTAGCATAGAGAAAAGACAGTGAAAACCCATGAAGGTGTTTAGAAATCTATGATTGCATAATTTTTAGCTGAGCTGTTTTTCATTGAACAACCAGCAAGATGACCAAAACAGATGTGGGAAACCCAGAATCATGAACTATGAACCAAGCAGAGATTCATAATACCAGCAGGTCAGAAAATCCCAGGTCGACAAAGTCCAAAAAGGCTAGACCAAAACCAACATCAATAACCAGAGAGGCAGAAACAGAATTACACATTTGGTATGGAGCACGATAGGTTGGCAATACTTCGCTAGGAACATAACAAACAAACAGACAGGTACAGTACTTACACAGACAGGGTAATGACTAACGGGTGAAATATTATAGTACTCAGGTGTAATAATAATTAGTTCTTTTCTGAAAGCAATCAAAGAAACTTACTCATTGGAAGCTGGTGGTTGCTAGTGATCAGTAATGCTCTTCTCAGCAGAGTCTTAGCAGGGTACATGTAGGAGGAAGTCTGTTGGAGATTACATTACTAGTGTTGACATATTTTTAAGTCTTTTTTTTAACTATGGCTTTAGGCCGCCGCTGGTCGTCTTATTTTTTAATGTGACCTGATTTTTACTTACTGCGAGTATCTTAATCCTTGGCTAGATATGATTGGATTTGTCACAAATATCTGAGGTCCTAATTAGATGAGATCACTCTGTTAACTTGTTTACCCACTCCTCGCCTGATTGGCTGTGACTTCCTCCGCGACAGTCAGCCCTTAGCCCGGGCCGTGGCTGGACGCGCGTCGTGATTGACATGTTTATCTGCCTGCCGATTGGATTTCCCGCTCGTCCCTCCCGCCTTTAGAGATCCTGCTGTGTTTCTAAGAGCTCTAATGAAGTGGTGACACGCTCGTTAACAGCCTGAGACACATCCTAACGAGCTCTGATTAGAGGCCAGAGAGATTAGTTCACTCTCTCTTAATTAAATCCTCACACAAACACACAGGGGCCATCCCCCAAAGATCACGGTCAGGGCTGCGGTTGCGTCCAGACTCCTGTCACCTCATCTGGTACTGACCTGGAGTGACCTGGAGATTTGTGTTTGTAATAAGGCTTAGATTATTTATAAAGCCTGCTGCTTCAGGCGCTTCACACCCGCACCGCAGACGCGCACGCGTTGGTATTAAATATTCACGATTTCATATTTACATCTGAGATTTATTACCTCCTGTACTGAACTGTGTGCAGAAGGCTTTCACCACCTGAGAAATTGTAAGAAACCATTTGTATTGATAGTAAGCGTGTGTTTCTGCTTGTAGAAATGATATAGATCATTCAAATAAATCAAAATAAACATAAATACATAAAACTAATTAGTGCAACCCAGTGTTATATGGAAGCAACAACTCCAGGAGCACAATAACAGGCATAAAATTATAGTTTTCAGTATTAAAGGTGTCAAAGAATGCTTTTATTCATGTTTTACTCATTTATTCATGTTTTTTTCATGTATGAACACTAAAAATATGTGACTTTGTTTGATGTAAAAAAATGCTCAGTTGCAGTTTTACAAGCCTATTTACAAAATGGACAAAAATACAAGCTCTACATTTATAGGTTTAGTTTATTGCACTGCAGCAGCTTACAGGTACCATATAACATAGAATAGCCTGACCTAAAATGCACTCTATAAAGAGCATTGTAGATGTACATAGTATCTAATCTAGTAATCTACTAATCTAGTAATTTGTTACATTGGCCCTTTTTTGAGCTTAGGTTAGCTTTTAGTATTTTTTGCCTCACTTCCTTATTCTAATGATATCTTATTTTTCTTCTTAAAACTCCAAGAGATAGCTTTCCATTTCCGTTTTTTAGTTCAGTCCCAGAAAACATTTTTCTGCTATATTGTGTGGTTACGCTTATACTGGTTGTCTGGTGTCTGCAGGAACCGCAATGTATCCTTTTTAGTCGTTACATGGAGCATCTGAGTTGCAGTGGAACAGTTAGGGACTTGAACCAATGACCCCAGTGCTGACAGGCAAACAATTTACCTGCCATGCCAATGTGGCACCTACATTTTGACTTTGTTTTTACAGGAAAGAAAAGAATGTGGCAAAACAAGGCATATATGTCTTCTGAATTTGTTGGTTGAGAGTGTTATGAGACTTTTAGAATTTTAAAAAGCACTATTTACAACAATATTGGTGCTTAAAATGACCATTAATGATCATATTTTCTTTAGTAACTTAATCAGACATTAACTTAATCAGACATTAAGGAAACACACTGAGTTTAAGCACTGACAACTCTTTTGTCAGCAGAGCTTCAACTAGTATTTTCTTATTTGAACTGTTTGGTGTGTCACAGAAATCTGTGTGTGATGTAGCTTCTGAATGTGCCCACCGCCATTCCCCCAGTTCCATTTTCCACACTTATTGTATATAGGTATAGACAAGAGCATGCAAACAGTGTGAAAGTCATGGAAACGAGTAAGCTGGATATTTTTCTGCTGAACTGGTAATCACTAAGCTTCAGTAAGGTTGCTAACCATAGCTGGGTAAATTACCACCAGCACTAGCATATGAATTTTGGACACTTTCAGCATTTTGGACATTGAATTGCATATATTTGCTGATTAGATACAGAGTAAGACTCTTCGTCGCTTGCCACTGTGTGTTAATTTGGCAACCCACTTCAGCTTCTCATCTAGGGAGGAGTGGGAGGGACAGAAAGCTCTATCCAGTGTTTGGAAATTGGACTCCTGTAGGCATTTCACACACGCACTGATTGTTCCTTTGGTTTTTATTGACATTTGTTTGTATAGAGATGCTCTCTGGACAGCTTTACTTTTGTAATTTTCTCAGGAGTACTTTGGAGCAGTAGCCCACCTCCCAGCTGACCCTACAGTGTATTCAGAATAGATTGCGCTCCTGACCAGGCCACTGCACTCGCAGCCTCACTGTCAGGCTCTTTCAGTGTTAAACTACTTCTGTTGTCAGTGCGGCTTAGGTGAGGGTCAGGCGGATGAGCTTGGGGGCCCCGGAGCCGAGGAAATCTCTGGAATGTTCGGAAAGTGAATTACAGTGATGCTGATGTGTGTCTTTCCTGCAGCACGGAGCAGCTGGTGGTCAAAATCCTCAAAGCTCTGGACCTGCCGGCCAAAGACGCCAACGGTTTCTCTGACCCGTACGTCAAAATCTACCTGCTGCCTGACAGGAAGAAGAAATATCAGACCAAGGTACGTTCTCCTGACCCTACATAATCCAGACTTATTATTCATTGCATTAGAACAACACTAGTTCTGGATCTAACATATGATTGGCTGTTATAAAAAATTATGAAATACACAATATTTATAAACACATACACGACTGAGTATGCAATATACATGCATAAATAATTAATAAAATAAAATGCCAAAAGAATTGTAGTATGTAAATTGACCATTAAGTTTTACCTCACATGGGGTGACTTGGGACAGCTCATACCTGTAAAAGTTATGAGGTGACGGAGTTATCTTGTGACTGAGCTTGAACACTGGCCAGCATGCTCATGGCAAAGCAATGCCAACCATCAGAGTTTTATGAATTAATGGTAGTGGATACAGGTGGATCGGACATTTCAGTTCTGAACTTTTGCGATCGTTTAACATTCCTTGATCTACAGTGTCAGATGTGTACCGGGAATATGTCACAGAAGCCATTACCACCCATGTTTTTATGTTTCTTAAGGTATTTGTATGGATACAGCTAAACCAGCTTTTTAGGTTAGGACTAAAGACCTAAAATCCAGATCAAGACCATTTTTTGCTCTTGGTGGAAGCTGGGTTTAGATGGTCTAAACATCTCTTTGATAGTTAAGGTAATTAAAAGGCTGGTAATCCAGAAGAAAACATACTCTAACCAGCTATTGACCAGCAAAGTTCATATTACATTTGATGTTTTTACATACTAGATCAGCTAACTTGGTCTACTGGTCAGATAGCTTGGTCGTTAAGTTTGGTCATGCTTGGTCAGATAGCCTGGTCGGCCAGTTTGGTCATGCCTGGTTATGCTGGTCAGCTAGCTGGGTCGACTAGTTTGGTCATGCTGGTCAGGTAACTTGGTCATGCTGGTCAGATAGTTTGGTCATGCTTGATCAGGTAGTTTGGTCAATTAGTTTGGTCATGCTGGTCTGGTAGCTTGGTCATGCTTGGTCAGTTAGTTTGGTCATGCTGATCAGGTAGCTTGGTCAGTTGGTTTGGTCATGCTTGGTCAGTTAGTTTGGTCATGCTGGTCACGTAGTTTGGTCATGCTTGGTCAAGTAGTTTGGTCATGCTTGGTCAGGTAGCTTGGTCATGCTTGGTCATGCTGGTCAAATAGCTTAGTCATACTGGTCAGATAGCTTGCTTATACTGGTCAAATAGCTTAGTCATACTGGTCAGATAGCTTGGTCAGCTAGTTTGGTCATACTGATCAAATAGCTTAGTCATACTGGTCAGATAGCTTGGTCAGCTAGTTTGGTCATGCTGGTCAAATAGCTTAGTCATACTGGTCAGATAGCTTGGTCAGCTAGTTTGGTCATACTTATCAAATAGCTTAGTCATACTGGTCAGATAGCTTGGTCAGCTAGTTTGGTCATACTTATCAAATAGCTTAGTCATACTGGTCAGATAGCTTGGTCATACTGGTCCAATAGCTTAGTCATACTGGTCAGATAGCTTGGTCATACTGGTCAAATAGCTTAGTCATACTGGTCAGATGGCTTGGTCAGCTAGTTTGGTCATACTGGTCAGATAGCTTGGTCAGCTAGTTTGGTCATACTGGTCAGATAGCTTGGTCAGCTAGTTTGGTCATACTGGTCAGATAGCTTAGTCATACTGGTCAGATAACTTGATCATACTGGTCAAAACATTGTCAGCTAATTTGGTCATGCTTGGTCATGCTGGTAAGATAGCATGGTCATTTAGTATGGTCATGCTGGTCAAATAGCTTGTCAGCTAGTTTGGTCATGCTTGGTCATACTGGTCAGCTAGCTTGGTCTTGCTGGTTCAGTCATGCTTGTAGACCCTCTAAACCAGCAAACTCAAATGACATTAACATTAACATACACTATGCTGGTCAGCCAGATTTACCAGCTTGACCTGCCTGAGGTGGCCATACTGTTTATTCTATAATAACATGCAGAACATCCAAAAAAAAGTTCTAATGCACTAGCTTAACATACAACAAACAACATGCTATTACAATCCCATATCAGTATTAGCAGAAATTAGCATCATCATTCAGTTTAATTACCTTTTTACCCTCATTTTGACATCTATAGCCACCCAACATAAAGGCCTAAATTAAAGTTGTAAAAGTTGACATATGAAGCACCATAGTTGAGATTCTTCGCCCCTACCTCTCATTCTCCTGATAATAATGGAATTAACAAGTAATTACCCACTGGGTTCACTTTTATTATGTATAACTATATTTTGCATCGACAGCAAAACCAAGTATAAACAAACTGGTGCACTGAAGACGTTCTTCTTGTCTTTTTTACTGTCTACAAGAGCAGATATTATGTACTGCTGTTTTTCTGCTTCATTTAAATCCCAGCGCTCACTAAAAATCTATGTTTTAATCTTTCCAAGTGGCATTCAGTGTGTGTGTTGGGGTTGTGTGGTTAATTAGACAGTATTCTGTATAACTGTGGAGTCTGTAATTAAGGGAAGTCTTTTCCATCGTATATATTTTTTGAACCAGCTGTACATTAGAATGACTATACAAAGGGAAATAAATTGTCAATTATTTCAATAATATCAATTATGGAATATAATTGATTGTGGTTGGTGTAATGTGTTGTGGTGGGAGGAAATATACTTTCAACATGTCAGACTAGAGTTCAGTTCCCTGGCTGGGTAAGCCCACCAAACCCATAGATAATATAAAACAAATTCTACTTCATTGTCAGTGCCTCAGAGCCACGGTGATCCTACTCACTTCAGCAATTAAGAACAAACCACACTAAGGTGATGCTCACACGGCAAGTAATGAGCCCAAATGTGTTACCTGTGCAGCAGTGTGAAAAGCAAAAAACACACTGAATCTGATACATGCATGCTAAGGAGAAAGAAAAACAGGTCACGTAAATCATTGATGCATTCCTCACATGAGTATCAGTGTAAAAGACTTACAAAGACATTTTGGTACTACTTTAAAATAAGACTACCTTTATAAAGGGTTTATAAATGGTTTACAATTAGTTTACTATAGTTACTAATTCTAATTAGGTAGTAAATGCCTTCAAAATTAATCAGTTATAACACATACGTACAAAGCGCAACAATGACCTGTTGTTCGTCAAATAGTGAACCCACAGCCATCTATATATATTGTTACCCATTCTACGTATGTGTTATAACTTATTATTAATGATTTTTAAGGCATTTACAACCTAATTAGTAACTATTAATAAACTAAACCATGTAAACCATTTATAAACCCTTTATAAAGGTAGTCTTATTTTAAAGTGGTACCAAAATGTCTTTGTAAGTCTTCTACACTGATTAGTTAGAACATGTTAATTTGCACAAACAAAAGTATCTCACCATATCTCACTCTATTTTTGGCATTTACTACAAGTTAGTGTTAACTAAATAGCAAAACACAAACAAGCTAGAAGTACTAAAATTATTATTTAAGAAGTTGAAGTATCTACATCTTCCTTATCTGCTGACTTTCCACAGACAGTAGGTACAGATCCCTCCATCAGAGAAAGTCTGCTAGCTAATCCTGCTGTGTACTATCCAAAGCTCTTGGGTGAGGGGTGGTGCCAGGATGGTGTCCCAATTAAGGGAGCCATCGAAATGGCTCATAGCAGCATATGATTCCACTTCACACTTCAACTGATTCACAGAAAACAGATGGATGGATTTGTTTTATGCTTGGAGTGGAAATACATAAGTTGATTTCTGTCAGTGGCGCACCTGGGTTTTCCGTTGCCAAGATAGCAATACGCCAGAAAATTGCCTGAACACACCACCACCATCATTACGAGACAACCACGCCCATCGGTGTAGATATATTTACAAGCACCTTTGCTATTTACCTTTGCTAATGAATGCATTCTGCTGCTTTAAGTTACATGCATTGTTGACACAGATGTGCAAAAGCACATAAACACAAATAGCATGTCTAGACTCCAGAAAGTATGCCCAGTGTTGCCAATAGAATAAGACTCTGAAACAGATAAATGTGTAGCTATTTGCACATTGCCTACAGCTAGGCATTGGCTTGAGGGGTATTTAGCCTCCAGCATTAAGTGGTGGAAAAGTGCAAGTGTGGAATGATGCAGTGGAATGGTTTGGGGATTTTCCAACATCCTGATCTCACTAATGTTGCAATTAAATTCTCACATCAGTTCTCCAAAATCTAGAAATCTAGAAAGTATGAAGTGAGTTTTGTTTTACGTAAAAAATAAAATCTGCTCTCAAACATTTTTAAATTAAAGGGACGAATTGTATGTTGCAAATTCAAAAGAGCAAAAATATATAGCAAATACATATTTTTAAATATACTTGGTTACTTCATAATTTTTTGCAGTTATTTGAAAAGTATTTCAGTTTGGATTTTGCCAGTCTTTGCTTTTATTTCTGTTTTTTTTTGTGAGTTTTCTGTAGAATTGTTTTTTCTGCCAAAGACTTTTGCTTCTGGAATCTCTTGTTTGCTTCTGCTTCAGTTTTTTGCTTCTGAGTTTTGGCACAGTTTTCACGGGGGGGGCGGGGCTTAAAAGAAGGCATTTTCCCTTAAGTCTCCATTGGTCAGCTGGTTTTGGACTGACAGCTGGTACCCTGAACCCTCGGCAGTCCAAAACCAGCTGACCAATGGAGATTTAAGGGGACCGCCTTCTTCTAAGCCCCGCCCACCTGTGAAAACTGTGCCAAAACTCAGAAGCAAAAAAACTGAATCAGAAGCAAACGAGAGATTTCAGTAGCAGAAGTCTTTAACAGAAAAATCTAAAAATATCCACAGAAAATTCACAAAATAACAAAATAAAAGCAATGATTGACAAAATCCAAACTGAAATAATTTTCAAATAACTGCAAAAAATTATAAAGTAAACAAGTATATTTAAACATATGTATTTGTTATATATTTTTTCTCTTTTGAATTTGCAACATACAATTTGTCCTTTTTTTATTTTTATTTTGACTGCAGATTTTTTTTTTTTTACGTAAACCTTTTAGCACAAAATTCACTCCATAAAAAGCCTCTTTCTTTGGAGAGTAGAGACAGCTATTCCAACAAAACCTGTTTTTTTTTTTTCTTTTAATACACATGATTTCCAAAAAAACAAAGAATGAGCAAGTGTCCCAATGCTTTTGTCCATATAGTGGATCTAAGAAAGGCCTTAAGAATGTGAAGGGTGAACCTGTCCTGTCCTCTCAGGCTTCATTAAGCTGTTGGTGCTGTTTTTCCTCCGAGCTGTCAGCAGCGTTTCTCCTGCTGCTCTGACTGTGTGTAAAACTCCCCCCACAATAACCACCCTGTTACGGTTCCCTCGGTGGGTTTTCTCATCTGTCTGGGCTCTCCAGAGCTCAGCTCCTTCCCTCCTTTCTTTCCCCTGATCTGTTACTTCTCTCTGACTCTCTTTCTATTTCCCTCTCTCTCTCTCACACACACACACAAACACACACACATACTTTCAATCTCTCTCGCTCGTTCTGTTATGTCCTCAGTATTTCTCTCTCGCTCACATTCCCATTAAATATTGAAGGCTTTATATTTACATCTGGGGTCTATTAGCTCATGTAGTCAGGTACTGTTCACTTGTTCCCTTGCTGTTCCCTCTCTCTCTCTCTCTCTCTCTCTCTCTTTCTCTCACTCTCTCTCGCTTTCTTGCTCATTTCAGGGCAATTTACCGGCATCACAAATAATGTTTCAAATAAATCTTTGGTTGCGCAGCCTGAGAAAAAGCCTGAGAACAGTATAATAAATATGAATCATATTAGATTCAAATGCATGAATAACGCTAATATACACTCATCGTCAAAGGAATTGTTGCAAAAAAATATTTGCGTCCCTAAGGAAGCGCAATTCTAGACTGATATGGGCAATATTTATTGAGCTTCACATACAGTGTGTAGTAGTGTGTAATGCATGCCAGAGGTCTTAATTTGCAGTTGTAGAGGTTCTTAAGGGTGGCCTACTATGATCTTTCCAATGCAACTTGAATAATCTCTCGCAGTTCCTGCAGATTTTTTTTTTAACACATGGCGTAGCATCGTCAAGTGTTTTAAAGGCAAGCTCTTGAGATGGCAGCAGCATTTGGAGTGGAGCATTGTCCTGTTGAAGCATAATAGAACACTGGGGTTTATGATCAGAAAATGTGGGGCCACTGGTTGTGGGACCTTATTAATGTAACATTGAGCTGCCAAAGTGCCTGTAATGAAGACCAATAGTGATCTAGCGTTATACAAAATTGCACCCCGCACCATGACACCAGGACTTCTGGACATGTAACACGTGACTAAAGCTAAAAACACTAGGATGACTAAAATTTTAGGATCCTGAGGACATTGCCCTATATCTTCTAAACCTATTGTTTAACTTTTGTTGTGTAAATGCATGGTAGAGAGGCCATCACCTCCCCCTTCTGTCACATCCACACCATTTTCACATTGGTTCCTGGATTTCTGAAGGTGCTTCCACATCTCCAACGCATTGTTCTACACTCTGCTGGACACTGGCTAGTTGTGGTTAAGTTGTACTGCTGCTGATGCTGAGCATCACCTGCTGATTATAGGCGGAGTTTTCTAAAAAAATGTCAGCTCTGCGACCAGTGTTTTGGAGTTTTAAGGCGCTACAGCCTCTATAGACCTGTATCTGTCTCTCAATGCCAGAAAAACTATTTTCTATATTATCTCTGAAAAAAAAATTTCCTTGCTTATTTCTGATTGGCTCTTTGAGTCATATAGAAGTGGCAGACTGTTTTGAGAAGTTTATAAAAAGACATTCTGGTCCAGTATGACAGGTCCTGTCAGTGTAAACATGAGTGGCAGGGATATATAATGGCGCATTAAACACTTCTTCCAGTTTAAACTTTAGAATTCCACAAGGTAACATTTGCTAAATTGTGGGGATTTGTTGCTCAGTGCTACTGGCTTGTAACCCTTTTGTTGCTTAACTTAACGTAGTATTAGCAGCTAGCTGTTAAGCAATTTACTAACTTGGTTAGTAGCAATTAATCTCTCCCAACAAGAACCTGATACCCATCTGCATGTATTTTATGAATGTTTCATTCAATAAATATTAGGGCTGTCAACGTTATTGCGTTAACGCGCGGTGGAATCAGTAACGCGTTACTACTTTTTTAACGCAAGTTAATTAAGGCACCAAGTTTGACCCCTACTTCTGCCGTAATCTGCCCCGCCCCCACCCAACGCACTGATCTGTCGTCCGGCTGAATGATTAAACGGTGCGCTCTTAAAGTGTCCAGCAGTGACACTCTGGTTCAGAATTCCAGCTCAGACCCGGTTAGAGATCTCTCTCTATTTCTCTCTCTCTCTCTCACACACACACACGCACACACACAGACCCGCGCTTTTCTGCCCTGAGTTTTTATACCCATCAAAAGTTCGAATTCAGAAATCCTCACAACCAAGCTGAGACATTTACAATCCAATTTATCATGCATTCTTTATTCCAGAACGCTAGGTTGATTTTATCTGAACTGAGAAATGTTCATTTAGATCAATGCTGAGGAAGAGTGAAATTCTGAATGTCTCTACAGCAAACATGAAACTAACTCCCCCTCAATCCTGCAGAGTCTCTCAGAAGATTGAGAGCTCAGGTTCCCTTACAAAAAAAAAAAAAATCCTCCATACACAGATTTGTTGGTCATCTCCACCAAGACAATAATGGAACTCATCATTCTGTCATTCTGAGTCACTTTATGACAGTCTTGCATGACTATCCACCAAGTTTCATTCCTCTCAGTGGATTCCTTTTGGGCGATTCTTTTTTATTTGAAAAATGAGTGTATAAGAACTCTCTCTTTCTCTCTCTCTCTTTCAGGTCCACAGGAAGACTCTGAACCCTGTGTTTAATGAGACGTTTCAGTTTGGCGTGCCGCTGGCCGAGCTGCACTCGAGGAAGCTGCATTTCTCCGTCTACGACTTTGACCGCTTCTCCAGACACGACCTCATCGGCCAGGTGGTGGTGGACAACCTGCTGGACTTCAGCGAGGGCACCGGCGAGAAACCCATCTGGAGGGATATTGTGGAAGGGACGGCGGTAAGATGGAGAATATTCACATACTGGCAAACACACACACACACTGACACACACACACACACACAGACAGTTAGCAACATCTGCTCAGAGGCTTATGTAAGCTGCATTACATCCGCTCTGCTCTGCGTTCATTTAATTAGCATTTAGCGGTTTGTTTGTCTGGAATTTGTCATTTGCAGAAACCTCTACAGCATCACGTCACAAAGATGAGATACTGCTTCCCAACGAACCGAATCAAACTCAGCCAGAGCCTGCGGGGGAATCAGCTACACCCCTGAAATTCAAATCGATACGCCCGTTTCCATGGTTACACTACACCCATTACTTATGAAACCCACTCCACTGATATGAAATTGTCATGTTGCATGCGGTGCCACTTTTAAATGGTAGGCCACTTACAAGTTTGTACGACATCAATTTCCAAAGGTTGAAATAAACAGATTAACATGAGTACAATTCAATTATCATTGTAAAACTACACTCATTTTCATGTTCACACTACACACATCAATAAACCATTTCCATGATTAACCTGTACATATAGCCACTGCAGTTCATCAGGGCATCATTCTGTAGTCCTCGGTATGCCCATATTTGGTTTTCCTTGTGTAAGCTGAATTTCTCAATGGGCAGAATGAATGAGCTTTTCCAAATCGGCTTAGAAATATGTTTCTTGATCTTATGAAGATTCTGATGCAGTTTATCATGCAGTACAATAAATGAGAGAAGTTTGTGTTTCATTGTTTTACTATATTAGATGATAGATAGATAGATAGATAGATAGATAGATAGATAGATAGATACATAGATAGATAGATAGATAGATAGATAGATACTTTATTTATCCCGAAGGAAATTTAGGAATTTAGGAACATTAAGCCATTAATGCTGTAACACACCCACCTCACATCAGCAAAGGCAGTTAGTTTATTAGTTGGATAAGGTGTGCAACTATTAGTGTCCTCATGCCTTGATCTCAGAGCATTAGCAATGCTAACACCACAAAAGTGATGCTGGATGAGGCTAACACTATAAGAGTGATGCTAATGTCACGGTAACAGTGCTGCGCAAAGCCAGCAGCCGGTATGGTTTTGATTGTAACTTCACGATAGCAATGCTGAGAGAGGCTAACACTGTGGTAGTGATGCTAATGGCACAGTAACTGTGCTAGACCTGTGGCTAGTGCACTAACAATGTCCCCTAAACCTAATAACTTGGTTGTGCCACCCTTGGCGGCAACAACTTTAATCAAAAAGTGTTTGCGATAACTGGCAGCAAGTCTTTCACATCTCTGTGGAGGAATTTCGTCTCACTCTTCTTTACTTCTTGACTGAATTGTTTTAGTTCAGCCATATTGTTTTTTGTTTTTTTTCAGCATGAACGGCCTGTTTAGGGTCATGCAACAACATCTCAATCAGACTTTGACTAGACAACTCCAATACCTTCGTTTAGTTTTTGTGTGCTTTGCGTCATTGTCCTGCTACTGAACCCAAGTACGGCTAAGCTTAAGATCATAAACTTATGGCGGGACTGGTAGAAAGCAGAATTGATGGTTTTGTAGCTACGAATCTTAACATGTGTAAAAGCATTCAGAGATGCATGGCGTGTTGTTTCTTACTGTATGAAAATTTCAGTGTTATTGTTTGCTATGCCAGCCTGGGGATGAGGGAGAATGCTGGGAGGCCTAAATATTACATAATTCAGCTATTATTTATTGTACTCGATTGAAAATGTAAATACTATTGAGTTATATAACAGAGATCGTATATTTCATGCACGCTGGTCTAAGATGCAGGAGGTGATGAAGTGACAGATCTGTGGGTGTGAAGCTGGTAGAGCTGATGCTGATGTGTCCTTGGGGGAGCTTCCAGAGAGGCTGGGAGGAAATCAAATCAGGAACAGGGCATCGCCTTAAAAGGAAAACCTGTGGGGGGAGGGGGGGTGGGGGGAGATTTAATTAATGAAGGTCGTGCCTTTCTGAGCCTGCGTGCTGAAGAACGTGCTGAATCTCAACCATCCTGATTGCAGGCTTAGAGCCACGGCTCGAGGAGATGCCAGCCCCGCCTCTGTAGACATATAAAAAAAGACAAAATTCTCCCCCCCTGTAAAACCAACTCCCACCCGTTCCATCCCATTTGCATTAATGTTGTCGAGTCAGCACTGTTTTCTTCTAGTTTACTCACCTGGGTGCCTTCACTGTAAAGCTGATAGATGCTCATAGATGTTCTAACGTTAAAACGTTAAAAAAAATTGGGTCAGCTTGTTTTCACTTTTGGACTTTTTTTTTTTTACCCGACTCAAACCTTAACATCAGTTTGTGTAGTTGGTGTGTCTTCCCTTTATTTACACTCGCTTAGTGAGGCTGCATTGCTAGTACCCAGAGGTACAACGCTTCTTCTGTACCCCACAGCCTCGTTTTGGTACACAATGGTGACATAGGCGAATAAAGCTTCTAAATAATACTTCTGTGCAAGGAATAGACAAGGTGTGTGCATCTGCATCTGTATCAGCAATGGGTTCAACAAACATTTGAACATTGAACATATTCTGGATTTTAAGTGACGCGTTCGAAGGACCTTGGCCTTGATTTCTCCATTAATCTCCATAATAATCACTCAAGGCCCAACATCTCCGTTTGAAAAATGTTCACAGCTGGACCCGTTAGAGTAATGAAGCTCCACACTAAAAAGCATGCACACACTGCTCTCTCGCTCTTTCTGCTTCTGAAGTGTGCTGTTTTTAATGAAGTATCCAGGCTTAGTGGCATAGCGTTTGCCTCTGTCCTTGCTCCTCTTTTCATCAATGCTGGTGAATCACACTGAGTAGTAAAAAGAGAAAGAACGAGGAAAAAAAAAAAAGAAAAAGTCGGCCTTCATCTGAACACCTGCACCACATGATCATCAGCTTTATACTGATAGATTCCCTACTTAAACCCCCTTAAACCAAAATCAGATTTACTGGAGAAAATGTAGAACATCCTGAATTCAGCTTTACCTTTAAAAAATAATGATGCTCTAATAAGAGAGATATAATTGTGAACGGAGGCTTCCATGTTCTCTCTCGCATCCTGCAGAACATTTAGCGACAGATGTTGCATCTGGGCCTGTAGATCCTGCACATTCTCAGATTGCTCAAGCTGGCATCCCGGCTTGTTGCTGAATTGGTTTAAAAATCTGGCAACCCTAGGCAAGCCAATGAATTGCTTTATTCATTCTGGAGGAGACATTCCTTGAAAACAATAGCTGTGTGTAAGTGAGCATTATCCTGATTCAACATGTGTCTGAGCTGTTACTGTCCCTCGTATTACTACTAGGAGTGACTGACTGTCGTATGCAAGGGCTTCCCAGATCATCACACTGTTATTTAGGGCAGTGTGTTGCTTTACAGCAAATGAAGGATTAAAGTTCTCATCACAACCAATCAGCATGCCAAGATAAGAAAATTACATCCTGACCACATTACATCAAGTTATATGATTGAGATGAAAGCAGCAAGTTCTATATGGCATCCTGCAGCACATTTACACACATATGTTGTAGATAGGCCTGTAGATCCTGCACATTTTCAGATTGCAGAAGCTGGCATCCCAGCTGGTCTCACAAAGGCTTGATCTAAATCTGGCAACCCTAGGCAAGCCAAGGAATTGTTTCATTTATTCTGGAGGAGACATTCTCCAGCCTTCAGCTGAACCCCTGCACCACATAATCATCAGAATCAGAATCACTTTATTTCACCAAGTATGTTACACATATAAGGAATTTGCCAGAGACTGTTGACAAACATTACACTACAAGGTACTATAAACAATAAATATAATAAAAAATATAATTAAAAGTACTAAAGGAATGAAGAGCACTGAAGAGCATTAGGAGCTAAGAGATAAATAACATCTATACTGTACACATATGGATATAATTGTGTCCAAATATTTAGAGGCAAGTTAAAATAATGTTTATAGAAAGTTGCAGATGATGTTAAAATTACAGAATAATATCTGTACAGCTGTGCAAATAAGCATAGTGCAAGTGTAAAATCCAGTCAGTACAAGTCTACGAGGTCTGGAGACTCAAAGGTGTCCACTGTGGTTAAGGAGTGCTACAGCTCTGGGGAAGAAGCTGTTAGCATGTTTTGTTGTACTGGTTTTGATGGGTTGAAGCCTTCTATCAGAGGGGAGAGTCTGGAAGAGGATGTGAGGGGTCAGTCGTGATTTTGCCAGCACACTTAGAATGAAGCTCTTATAACACTCTAGATTGAAGCTCTAATTAATTACATTAATATCCAGAATGAATCTCTAATTAATAAAGCTCTGGTAGCATTAATTTCATTAATATCTAGAAGGACATTCTAATAACATTGATCTTCAAAATGAGGCTCTATTTATAGTAATATCCAGTATGAAGCTCGAATAAAATTAATATACAGAATGGATTATAATACAATATAAGAAAGAGAAAGAGAGAGAGAGAGAGAGAGAGAAAGGGATATTTTCTGACTCACAGTTTGCTCCACACTCTTAAGTCAGCAGATATACAGTATAAGTGTGTCATGGACTTGGGCTCTGATACTGTGATCTCTACTGTGTGTGTGTGTGTGTGTGTGTGTGTGTGTGTGTGTGTGTGTGTGTGTGTTCCATGCAGGAAAAAGCTGACCTGGGGGAGTTGAATTTCTCACTGTGTTACTTGCCAACAGCTGGCCGACTGACTGTCACTATCATCAAGGCCACCAACCTCAAAGCCATGGACCTGACAGGCTTCTCAGGTACACACAAACACACACACACACACACACACACATACACACAGATATACACACACACATATTACACACGTGCACATTTGTTTTTATGGCTCATCTGCATGTGTCAGTGTGTCCCATATAGAGTATTTCTATATATAGCTTTAAAGATATGTATACATATGCATGTATACATATAAATACGTATGTACACGTACAGAATTATGGCTAGGGCTGGGTACGGTTTAAATTTTTTGATACCTTGAATTTGATACTAATATCCAAACAGTACTATTTTCAATACCTTTTTACTATACTGCAACAAAAAAAAATACAAAAAGTGATAATTATTTTCATAAAATGGATTTATTTAACAGCCAACATGAATAATCTCACACATATACTGTCATCAGGAGAGACTACCATACAGAGTGTAAGTATTGACACTCGGACCCCGAATCAACGTCCATTTAAAGGTTAAAGGAACACTAAATAGCTATAAGGATAGAATATAATCACAACGTACATAAAGTACGATTATTAAAGGTCTCATTCCATCGTTTTTTCATTCATTTTCATGCACATAAAATGTGTAGTTGTGGTCTCTAGAATGAATGAATGCCATGTGAGCTGTTTTTTGTGAAAAAAAAAGGTGCTCCAGTGATCCGATATAACCGATGGAGGAGTTGGGGAAGAAACAAAATTTTTTATCAAAAAGGCAAACATATCACCTCTGATTGGCTGTAAGCACTGTAAGGCAGTGAGTACGGTGGCCGAGAAAGCCCAGCGCAGTGCAAATAGAAAAGCGCTGCAAAAGCACAAAACACATCCATCAAAATTACAACACAGGCGCAGCAAATAGAAAAACGCGCTGCAAAAAGAAAAACGCGCAGCAAATAGAAAAACGCGCTTCAAATAGAACCACAACACAACAGAAGTGAGTCACAACACAACGGAATTTTCCCGGGGGACCTTAAAAGATGCTGTACCAGTTGTATACAAAGGACAGTAAGTGGCAAACAAGCTTCTGAAAAGTAAGTAATGTTTATTACCTGTGATTACCACGGTTGTGTGCATATTATTAAAAGTTCTGCTTCACAAAACGCCTTGTTTGCCACTTATTGTCCTTTGTACACATAGTGAAGTCCGAGACGTTACTGAAGACGCAGCTTAGCTGGTACAGTATCTTTTAAGGTCCCCCGGGAAAATTCCGTTGTGTTGTGACTCACTTCCGTTGTGTTGTGGTTCTATTTGCAGCGCGTTTTTCTTTTTGCAGCGCGTTTTTCTATTTGCTGCGCCTGTGTTGTAATTTTGATGGATGTGTTTTGTGCTTTTGCAGCGCTTTTCAATTTGCACTGCGTTGGGCTTTCTCGGCCACCGTAAGTGAGACAGTTAGAAACATTTTAAAATAAAGGCATTTTTACACTAATAACAGTCTTTGTAATGTCATATGTGTCATATGTCTTTACAACATGTGTAATGTTCTGCTAAGTGCAGTTCAGCCACTGATCTAGTTTTAGAGTCTCTGTAAAACACAAAATTCACCGGAGATCCTATGTAAACCTCCAGGGTGGAATTATTACTTTCTGGACCTGGACTAAATGCCTCTGCATGTTTACATCATATGTTTACATAGGATCTCCGGGGGATTTCTACTTTTAACTAATGTGAACAGAACTGTTCTAAAAATACACCTACCTATCACAATTGTACTTCGCTGGTGGTGTTTCATAGACAAATTCTAACCATTTGTTCCTTAGCCCTGAATTATTGGGCAAAACATAGAACACTGTTGTGTTATTTGCACAAATAACACAGGAACGAACTTGCCATGCTCTTCCAAGCGCCGTTTTTTTGTCCTGTCTGATGAGACAGTGTAACTGCCTGGCTTCATCCAACCTGTGGGTGGTCCCGAGCCGAGCTGGGCGAGGCCATGAATACTAATTCACGGATTGACGTAGACACTGTGCTTTTCCTGATCGACTCGTTTTTCTGAATATTTTCTTTTACTAGATACTGCAGATAATTAAGGTTGAGGAACAGTTTTATGTGCAGCATCACAACTCAGATAGACCTATAGTATTTCACAAAGAACAAGAAAAAGGACACCTTTAAATGATTCTATTCAATATTGAACTCTAAATCAATGTTGGATGAATCTAAATTTGACATGCACAAACACTGATTCAACATACCTTTACTATCAGGGTTTGTTCATCTGATTTTTACTCTGAATTTCTCTTAAATTCGTAAACATAAACAAAAACAAACTGACAAAAACACACACACCCCCACACACACACAGTAATGAATTCACAGCCTCATTATTATCTCAGACATCATTAAGGCTCAGACGTGCTACAGCCCTGCATCATTACCATCCTAATACCAGCCCACACTTCAAAAAAAACAAGAGGAAAAATAACACTGAAGGTCAGAGGAGCGCATCTAGCCTGAACTCCACCAGACCAGGAATAGAAGAGCAAGAGCTAGATGTCAGAAACGTTGCGTCATGGCATTAACATCAAAGTGTGATAGACGAGAGACAATTGCAATCAGCGCTGGTTAATTTAATTATCATAGGCAGCCTCGGACTAATGAAATAATGAATTCTCTCGGAGGACGCAATTATGCAGCATTATCACGCTGCACCCTTTGATGGGATGACATTCAGAAGGAGTGCCATTATACTCTTTACTAGACCGGTCATGCTAGCCGGTGCTATTGTCTTCACTATTAGCGTAATTATCGACACCGCTATTAGCATTAACATTAGTTTTATTGCCGTATTGCTCCTTTTCACTCAGCCTCTTCTCTTCCTCTCTCTCTCTCTTTCTCTCTCTTACTTTCTAGACCCGTACGTGAAGGCGTCTCTGGTTTGCGAGGGTCGCAGGCTGAAGAAGAGGAAAACCTCCATTAAGAAGAACACACTGAACCCCACCTACAACGAAGCTCTAGTCTTCGACATCCCTAACGAAAACATCGAGAGTGTGTCCCTGATCATCGCCGTCATGGACTACGACTGGTATGCTTTTTCTTCTGAAGTTATAGTCCTGATTTCATACTCAATTTTTTTGCAATCTGTTTCTTTTTAAGTCAAAAAAAATACAGAATACAGTATTCTGAGGCTCTGAGTGGTCCATCAGACTGTTGACAGGTGTTGTCACCAAAGCGACATTCACACAGAAGGTAAAAATGGCCTGAATCCAATTTTCTGACGAAATTCAATGTTTAATCTTTCTTTTTAATGTGATCCAAATCTAAGATGTTGGATTCATGTCTGAATGGTTCTCGTTATGTAACTAACACAACATTTACATTAGGGGCCCAATTTCAATTTCCCTTTTGTATCTCTACCCCTTGTTTTCGAGTTTAACCTTAACCCATAAAACAGAGTTCCAAGGGGAAGGGGAGAAATCCTCAACCCAAAGAACTCAGACGACCGTTCAAGCACCCAACACAGATATATAGCTATGGCAGTGTAGCGTTTAAAGTTCAGCAACCTAGCTGCTGTCTAACTAGTTAACTTTAGGGCGTAATATGTTCTCAGAAAGAGGGCAGGTGGTACAGCAATTCATTATTATTGTTCATTCCTTAATTCCCCTGTGATGGGAAGCTGAAATAAGCTTTTTTTAAGTTTTATTTGTCTGTTCCACCTTAAATGCTGCTGCCTTTGCTATCTGCTGCATCATTTAAGCCGGAACGGGAAAGTTAGCTAGCTAGCCAGCACGCTACTGAGATGAACTACTAGCAATTTTTTTACGCTTGATATGAAGAAAATGGCCATAAAACATTGAAACTAAACATTAAACTAAGGTAATTTTTGGACTATCATAATTCTTAAAGGAGAACTTCGGTGTAAAATTGACTTTAGGTGCAGTAAAACATGATAAAGAGTACTAACCTATGTTGAATAGCCCACCTCCGCTCTTCCACAGCTCCAGTAATTTTGTGCATTTTGCCCAGCACTCTCTTTACAACGGGCGCTTCTGGGCATCCTTTTACCCCTGCAGATAAACCGCTTTTTAAACCGTTAATCAGGGTCAAAGTAGCTCCAAACCTCATTGGTAGAATCTGAAGTGCCCTGACATTTAACATAAGGCATTAATAACTTTAAAAGTGCACGAGAAGTTTATTAAGATTCACTGTTTACAACCTGTAGCGTAAGCTAATCTCCAGGCCCTGCCATCATAAAGTAAAGTCATGCACGGAGATAAGGTTACACTACAGGTTGTAAACAGTAGCTTCTTGTGCACTTTTTATGTTATTAATGCCTGGTTTTGAATGTCAGGGCTCTCCGGATTCTACCAATGAGGTGTGGAGCTACTTTGACCCTGATTAAGGGTGTAAAAAGCGGTTTATCTGCAGGGGCAAGTGGATGCCCTGAAGCGCCCGTTGTAAAGAATGATGGGCAAAAAGCACAAAATTACTGAATCTCGGAAAGCTGTGGGAGAGCAAAAAAATACTTACATTTGTGGATTTCTTTGGTCGCTTGTGCCGCCATCTTGTCAGTTATTCTGAGCCCTCTGTTTGAAGATGTGGGCCTCTGAAAAATCTCTGTTTGAAGGGCCATGTAGCTATAACTCTTTCCCCTACCCCTTCAGCCTAAAAAGAAACGGGACACACTACCCCTGGACATTCACATGCAAAACAAAGGGGTAGGGCTAGTGGTAAAATGGGATTGGGTATAAGTTTCCATTTTATCCATGACAGAATTGCAGGAGCTATTTACCTAGCTTTACCTTGTTATTCTTCTTGTTACTCTGAACCCCTCACTAGCTGCAATTCTCAGTTTTTCCTTGTCTCCTCACAGGTTTATTCCTTGTCCTTGACATTTGTATGAATTGTGTTGTTCGCTGATCTGGCTGTTCAGACAGAGTCACGTTGCTGCAAATCGTTATGTATCAGACTGTAATACCACATATTGAAATGGCCCAAATTAGGGATAACAATAGGATTTGGGCCACTTTTACCTGCCTAAGATTTGAGGATCCTTGGCTTACTTTGTTTGAGGAGTCAAATAAATGACTGGTGTACTCATAGTTTAAGTCATAGTTTAAGTAATCAAAGTATGGACTGGTCCATTTCTAAGTGAACACATATCAGTTTTAAAAAGTTGCAGAGTGGACTAGACTCATACAATGGGCTGATCCTCTCTGAAGAGTTGTAGAGTTAACTATAAACTCTAATAGCTTTACTCAGTTACCAACAGAATGCACCTCTAACTAGTTGTTTTTGAGTTCTGGTTCATTTCAGGGTGTAAAATATTTACTTAAGGTCAGTTTCCTAGACAAGGGATAAGTCTAGTCATAGACTATATTTTCCTTTCAATGGGAAATCTCCATTTTAAATGCTGTGTAGTCCAAGACTAGACTTAATCCCTCTCTGTGAAACCAATTGGAAAAGATGGAATCTGTTAGAGCTTTAGTTGTTAACAGTCTAAAAGGTTTAATGGCCCCTGAAACACATTTTTAAATAAAATCAACTACTCCTAGTTTTTAGTAATTGATAGTGTCTTATACAGTATCTTTCACTTGAGTTGTTGGAAATTTGTAGGATTCGTAGAATGGACTGGTCTAATCTGTTTGGGAGTCAGAGTGGACAGGTGTACTGTTTGTAAGGAGTTGTAGAGTGGACTGGTCTATTGTGTCCAAAGAGTCATAGAAATATTAGTCGTTGTCGTAGGAGTCATAGAGTAGACTGGCCTACCCTGTTTGATGGGTGATTATATGGACTAGACTACTCTATTTAAGGACTTGTGTGGACTAGCCTACTCGGTTTGAGAAGTCATGGAGTGGACTGATCTGTTCTGAGGAATCATAGATTGAAACTGTCTACTCTGAAGTATTGTAGAGTGGTTTGTGTGGTGCAGTGGATAACACCACTAAAAAAATCAAAGACTGGACTAGTCTACTCTAAAGAGTTGTAGGGTGGTCTGGTCAACTCTGTGTAATGAGTCGTAGTGTTGTCTTATTTGCTCTGTTTAAAAGTCATAAAGTGGACTGGTCTACTCTGTTTGAGAATTCATAGAGTGGACTAGTCTACTCTGTTTAAAGAGCCATAGAATGGACGGGTCTACGGATTAAAAATCCATAGAGTGGACTGGTCTACTCTAAAGAATTGTAGACTGGACTGGTATACTCTGAAGAGTTGTAGAGTGGACTGGTCTATCTAAAGAGTTGTAGAGTGAACTGTAGAGCAGTAAAATGGACAGGTCTTCTCCGATCAGAAATTCATAAAGTGGACTGGTCTAATCTTAAGAGTTGTAGAGTGGACTGGTCTACTCTGAAGAGTTGTAGAGTGGACTGGTCTACTCTGAAGAGTTGTAGAGTGGACTGGTCTATATAAAGAGTTGTAGAGTGGACTGGTCTACTCTGTTTGAAAAGCCATAGAATGGACAGGTCTACGGACTGGTCTACTCTAAAGAGTTGTGAACGACGGTTTCACTCTGAAGAGTTTTAGAGTGGACTGGTCTATCTAAAGAGGTGTAGAGTGAACTGTCTACTTTGTGTAAAAAGCCATAGAATGAACGGGTCTACTCTGATCAAAAATTCTTAGAGTGGACTGGTCTAATCTTAAGAGTTGTAGAGTGGACTGGTCTATCTAAAGAGTTGTAGAGTAGACTGGTCTACTCTGTTTGAAAAGCCATAGAATGGACAGGTCTACAGATTAAAAATTCATAGAGTGGACTGGTCTACTCTAAAGAGTTGTAGACTGGACTGGTTTACTCTGAAGAGTTGTAGAGTGGACTGGTCTATTTAAAGAGTTGTAGAGTGGACTGGTCTAATCTAAAGAGGTGTAGAGTGGACTGGTCTATCTAAAGAGGTGTAGCGTGGACTGATCTACTCTGTTTGAAGATCCGTAGAATGGACAGGTCTTGTCTAATCAAAAAATCATAGAGTGGACTGGTCTACTTCAAAAAGTGGTCTACAGCAGCCAGAGTTCCCACTAGGAGTACAAGAAGGGAGCACATCACCACCATGCTTAAATTCCTACACTGGATACCAGTATGTTACAGAATAGACTTCAAGTTACTGTTACTGGTCTATAAATGTCTTAATGGTGCAGGACCAGGATATTTATCTGATGTGCTCCAGCAGTATGAGCCTAGCAGAACTCTCAGATCATCAGGAACTGGTCAGTTAGAGCCGCCTAAGGTAAAAACTAAACATGGAGAGGGAGCTTTTAGCTACTATGCTGCTCTTAAATGGAACCAGTTAACAGAGAGCATTAGAAGAGCACCAACACTAGCTCAGTTTAAAACACTGCAGCTCCGCCCACTTTTATTCTGTAACGGCAATTTTGTATTACGCTTTATTCATGCTTTACTCTTATTTTATTTTTATTTCCAATTCTTTGTTGATCTTTTACATATTTTAATTTTACTTCTCTTTGTTTTAATCATGTTTAAATCATTCAGGTTTCATTCTTATTTTAGTTTTTATTTCCATTTTTACTGTTATTCTTTTACATGTATTTTGACTTCTCTTTGTATTTTCTAATTTGTAAAGCACTTTGAATGACCGGTGTATGAAAGGTGCTATATAAATAAAAAAACTTGCCTTGCCTTTCTCTAAAAAGTTTTAGAGTGGACTGGTGGACTAGACTGGGCTGGTAGTGTAGTCTGATGTGCTCTGTTTAAAAGTCATAGAGGGCATTGGTGTACTCTGAGGAGCCGTACAGAGGACTGTTCTTCTCTGATCAAGAATTCATAGAGTGAACTGGTCTACCCAAAGGAGCCTTAGAGGCAGTGGTCTGCTCTGTTTGTGGAACTCTGGAGTGGACAGGTCACACGGCACCTGCAGACTTGCAGTGTTGTCAGGAATAATGAAGTGCATTAGCATCATTAGCATCATTAGCATCGATGGTACGGTTCGGGAGCAGATTGCGTTTGTGCATAGTTAAAATTCCTCCTGCAGTAAGAGTGTGTGTTGCCGCTGTGTTGAACACGCAGCCCTGTGCCCCAGTGAGTCACTTTCTTCTCTCAGAACGTCTGCACTGTTTTGCATAGAGACAGACGCTTCATGAATAAACACGATTTATGCTAATGCTAATGGCAGTAATGTCTGTGGTGCGACACTGTGTAACCCAGCCAGTGTTTTCTTGTCCAGAAAGGCCACCTTAAGTCAAGGAGTCACCATGTGTGTTTATGTGTTAGTGTAAGTGTGTGTGTGCCGCCCTGTTTGTGCATGTTGTGTTTGGGTACTAACTATGTACTAAGCAACTAGGCTAACTGTGACATTAGGAGCTAAAACTAAAATGCTATGAAGTAAATGCTAATGGTTTCCTGGTAAAGGATTAAGCTTTATTTGGATTAAAATTCATTGAATTCAGGTTTCTTTCAGTTCCATTGCCACAGGAATGCTAAATAAAGCACCTACCCATGCAATCTGCCTTTACAAACATTAACTAAAGAACAGGTTGTTCTAAAGAGCTCACTTTTCTCCAGTGTGGCACTGTAACAGGATGACACCACTGCAACAAGTCAGCTGGTGAAATTAGTTCAGCCATCTGTTTTGAGTGGTGTTGTTAAAAAGTGAACATGTTTAAGAACACCAGCCAAGCATAATGCCAGACTTTGAATGGACTGGTATAAAATAACACTACGACTGAACTTGGCAAAAAGCCAAGAGAATATTACCTGTCAGACTGCATTGTCCCAATTGTACATTTTCAGGATTCTTGTACCATTTTAAAGGTCACATTTAATGCTTTTTAAGACCTCAATAAATATAATTTAAGACCCAAAAATGTAGTCATAATTTCTTTGGTAGAAAATAATTAATTGTATTGGAAACTTAACGATTCCTATTTGTTATCTTTTTTATTTATTTATTTAGTTCTATTGTGATGCAAAACAGAGTTGAATAATTATGTACATAACTGTTTGCAAAACAAGCTAGTTAGCTAGCTCTCTGCTAACCTTAGTTTTCTCCTCGCTAATGTTAGCTTACTCTCTGTTAATGTTAGCTAGCTCTCTGCTAACCTTAGTTTTCTCCTCGCTAATGTTAGCTTACTCTCTGTTAATGTTAGCTAGCTCTCTGCTAACCTTAGTTTTCTCCTCATTAATGTTAGCTTGCTCTCGGCTAATGTTAGCTAGCTCTCCGCTAACCTTAGTACTCTCCCTGCTAATGTTAGCTTGCTCTCTGCTAATGTTAGCTAGCTCTCCGCTAACCTTAGTGCTCTCCCCGCTAATGTTAGCTTGCTCCCTGCTAATGTTAGCTAGCTCTCTCTGCTAACCTTAGTTCTCTCCCCGCTAATCTTAGCTTGCTCTCTGCTAATGTTAGTTAGCTCTCCGCTAACCTTAGTTCTCTCCCTGCTAATGTTAGATTGCTCTTTGCTAATGTTAGCTAGCACTCTGCTAACCTTAGTTCTCTCCCCGCTAATGTTAGCTTGCTCTCTGCTAATGTTAGCTAGCTCTCCGCTAACCTTAGTTCTCTCCCTGCTAATGTTAGCTAGCTCTCTGCTAACCTTAGTTCTCTCCTCGCTAATGTTAGCTTGCTCTTTGCTAATGTTAGCTAGCTCTCTGCTAACCTTAGTGCTCTCCCCTCTCATCTTAGCTTGCTCTCTGATAATGTTAGCTAGCTCTCTGCTAACCTTAGTTTTTTCCTCGCTAATGTTAGCTTGCTCTCGGCTAATGTTAGCTATCTCTCTCCGCTAACCTTAGTTCTCTCCTTGCTAATGTTAGCTTGCTCTCTGCTAATGTTAACTAGCTCTCCGCTAACCTTAGTGCTCTCCCCGCTAATGTTAGCTTGCTCCCTGCTAATGTTAGCTATCTCTCTCCGCTAGCCTTAGTTCTCTCCCCGCTAATGTTAGCCTGCTCCATGCTAATGTTAGCTAGCTCTCTGCTAACCTTAGTTCTGTCAGACTGCATTGTGCCAATTGTATATACATTATGTGTTTTTTTATATAGATTTTTACTGAAATTTGAGTCTATAAGATACAGAAATCATTGCATTCTGGTTTTATTTACGTTTATGGGGTTGTAGTTTGAGGAAGGCCCTTTTCTGTTCCAGCATAAACATGTCCCAGATTTTTGGTTTCTCAAACAACATGAGTGTCTGCAAAGGTTGGACCAACTATATATTATTGCTTATTGATTTATCTATAGAGCCCTAATACGTTTGTACATATATTAAAGACAGCCTTTGCATGACAGTGGCCATATATGATATAAGTTGTATATTATTACTTTATTTATGTAGTTACATATGTAATATACATATATCATGCATATAGGAAGTATATGTACCACACACAAATAAATGCATTTGTATGGATTCACATCCTGCATAAATAAACTAGGCTGTGAGCGTGTGATTTTTCTGTCTTTAGGGAGGCAGTGTGCTGTAGAGGGGTGTGTAATGTTGTATTCAGTGGAAATGGTTTTGTCTCTGTTTGTGGTTGTGTTTAGCTTTTGTTCCCTGTGGATTTATTGAAGAAAAACATCTGGCTCTCTCCGACTCGTATACGAATCAGCACATCAGCTTCTATTTTCAGCCGCGCCTCCATTAGAGGGAAAATCACTCCTAGAGCGTGTGTGTGTGTGTGTGTGTGTGTAAGAACAAGATTTGTTTTGGCCTCCACTAATGAAGCTATCTTCTGTAGCCCACAGATAAATACTGATGAATTGCTCATAACGTTAGAGAGAAGCCCCCGTAGTAAGAGATCTGCTCAGCGGCTGTCTGTGATGCTGCCAGCTTGAAACAACTTAATGGAAAAGGAAGGAAAGACGGAAAAGAAGGAAGGAAGAAAATAATAACTTAAAGAAATAATAATACATTTAAAGAAAAAGTAAGAATAAAAAAATATGAAAAGAAAGAAAAGAAACAATTCAATGAAGAAGCAAATTAAAAGGAAGTATATAAAATATATAAAGTCGGAAATATTTAAATTATAAACAAAGAAATAGGAAAATATAGAATCCGGAAATTAATAAAGAATGAACAGAAAAGAGAGAAAAAAGAAAGACAAGAAGGAGAATCAAAATAGAAGGAGGAAAAGAAAGAGGAAAAAAACAGGGATATGAAAGAACAAGAAAAAAATGAAAATACAAAATAAATATAAAAATTAACAACAAAATAAATGTATAGTTTCTAGACAAAAATAGAAATAACTATTTTAAAAACGAAATTAAATTATTTTTAATTAGAATACATTTTAAAAAAGTGAAACATTTTAGTTAGATTTGCAATATAAACAAATAAATGTTCAATGAATAAAAAGGAGAAAAATGAAAGACAAGAAGACAGAATTAATGAACTAAAAAAAAAAGAAAGAATAAAAAACAAAAAAGAAAGAAGCAAAATACAGGAACAAAAACCGAACAAAAAAGAAATAAAATAAAATACAGAATAAATGTAAAAAAAAACAAAATAAAAAATGAAAAACATAAAATAAATAAAGAAAGAAAAACGTAAGTAAGGAAGAGAATATAAATTAAATAATAAATTCACAAAAAAATTAAAAAATTAATTTAAGTAAGGGAAGGAAAACACCAAAAAAGAAAGGAATTAAGAAAAAGAGATATTAAATGAAAGAAAAAGGGAGAAAGAACAAACAGTTGAAGAAAGAATAAAAAAAAGAAAATGCTAAATAAAGAAAGAAAGAAAGAAAGAAAGAAAGAAAGAAAGAAAGAAAGAAAGAAAGAAAGAAAGAAAGAAAGAAAAAAAATAAAGCATGGCTTGAATGAATGAACTGGGTGACGTGGTTGAAATCACGTGCAGTTAATTATGTCCATCTGCTTTATTACTCTACTGCTCAGATCAGAGAACAAACAGTCCAACGTACAGTAAAGCAGAACCTGAAGAGCCCTCAGGCTTCCAGCTGCTTTACCCTTAATATCTCCAATACTGTTCATATCTAAATATAACAACACTGAGGGAGTAAGTGTGTGATGGACTGTGTACATGTTTACTACTTACCAGTGGAAAGACACAATTTATTGCCTTAAATTCATGCAAATTTTGAATTTGAGGCCACACTTTAAAGCAATTAGCCAGACAAATTCTCCTGATCAATCACACAAACGGGGGGTCAGAGGTCCCCACCTTCTGCTCTAAACATATAAATCCCACCTTAATTCACTCATATACTCAGCAGTGTGGTTCTGAAATTAAGCATTAATTTTCTTTTCCTGACGTATTTGGTGCATCTTTGCACAAATATAGAGACAATTTGGAGAATGTGAAAGATGGAGTGTGAGAGAAAGTAGGATATGGCTAAATAGGTAGCTTGCTGGATTAGCCACAGTGCTAATAGAGTAGCAAAAAAACAGTATCAGCACATTGAAGTCCTCAATCACACTTTAATCCAAGTTTTTAGATAACAGTGAATTATACAATAATAAAAAAAACACATAAGTCAACTTTGTATTATGGTAAAAATCTCGCTTACCAATTAGGGACGAGGCCTGAATGATAGAAATTAAGGCAGTCGCTATTTTGCAAAAAACTGTTAAAATGGTCTAAGTCATATTTTATTTTGATTGGCTTGGAATCAAATCAAATCAAGGGGTAGAATCAAATGATCTGATCAATTTTAACCAAGGTGGCAGCTTCTTGAGTAGATGATTTAGGCGAATACGAATAAGTAAATTTTGCCAAAAAAAATAAAAAATAAATATATATATATATAATTATTATTAATATTATTATTTTTTTTATTATTATTATTATTATTATTATTATTATTATTATTATTATTATTATTATTATTATTATTATTATTTTATTATATGATTATTTGAGGAAGGTGACTATATTTATAATGCTGTACAGCAAGCGTTAATTATTTGTTTTCTAAGTGTTACCCAGCTAACAGTTTTTGGTATTAGAATGTTTTCTGAATGTTACAGTTAAAATTCCAAGACAATTTTTTAAATTGTTCTTAAAACATATTTATTTAATGGTTTTGAACGTTGTGGTAACGTCACTGCAACATCAATTGTGTTAATGTTTTAGTTTTGGAAATGTTACTTTTAATGTTTCCATAATTCGTCTTGTTGGAAACATTATGTAAGAAACGTCCTAATAACAGTGTGAGTCGAATTATTATTTCACACAGGTTCTGAATGTTTCTGGAACATTATTTTTGCAGTGTTACATGTTAACCATCTTGGAAACATTTTTAAAATATAGCTAAACATTTCTATAACATTCTCTGTTAGCTGGGTAGCTACTCTAGCTAATGTAACCTAGTTAAAGGTTTTCTAGCTGGTGTTAGCATGCTACATGTTTTCTACTGTAGCTGGTGTTAGCTAGCGTTAGCTAGTGTTTTTAAAGGTTTGCCTCTCTAGCTTGTTAGCTAGCTAAAGTGGTGGCCTCTATTTTTGGAAATCTAAGCTTACTGTAAATAAATGTACTCACCCAAATAAATGGTTTATTAGGAGAGAAATCTGTGCAGATTAACAACCAGGACTCATTTGACTTTGAAAGAAAATGTTTTTTTTTTTTTTTTTAAATAAGTGCTATTAATTTAAATAGCTAGTGTTTTTTAAGTGTTAGCTGCTTTACTTTGTTAGCCAGCTAAATGTTTACTATTGTAGCTAGTGTTAGTTAGCTAAACGTTAACTACTTTAGCTAGTGTTATCTAGGGTGTTAGCTACTCTAGCTAATGCTAGCTAACGAGATGTTTGCTCTTGTAGCTGGTGTTAGTTTGCTGTTGATTACTCTAGCATTGGCTTTTCTAGATTCATGTTGACTGAAATGTAATATCAGCCGATATGCTGGTATAAAACAAAAGCCACTTTATTCACCTTTCCCATTGTGAAGATAATGAGGAATAAAAGCTGTATTTTAAGGTTGGTGAAAGGTTGTAGCATATGCTGCTCTCTATCACACACGCACGCACACACACACACACACACACACACAGACTGCAGGATGAAATTATTTTGCAGCTGTGTCGGTGTTCACACTGTGTGGAGAATGAGCTGCAAGCTGAGGAGTTCCTAAATGACTTCCATTTAACAGCAGCTCATTCATTACGTTTTATTTCCGACAGCCAACAGCACAGAGCGGTGTGTGTAAATGGGTGTTTGTTTCATTGCAGGGACCAAATTCCTCCCCAAGATGATTAAAAAATTAACATTGTACTGTTGTGGGGACATTTGACCTGTTTCTTCCCCAAAATATGAGGTCAAAGCTGCCAGAGAAATATTTCAGCCAAAAGAATATCTACACAATTTTAAAAAAGAATTTGTGTTTCTGTGGTTGACAATGCTGACAATGCACTGCACACTGCAGTAAGAAGTTATCAATGTCTATTTGAACCATGCTCTGGCCTCTTCAAGCGGGCCTAGGCACAGGTCAAAGCGATCACACTAGTCAAATGCCATGCTTTGGGAGGTAACCATGCCTGAGCAGGGCACGGATTGCCTAGTGTAAGTACACCCTAACACTTTTCTCCTAGGTACTTAAAAACTACTGAAGCTTGATGTATCTTTCTGATTCTAGTCTCTACAAAAGGATAATATTGATAAACAACAACAAGCACTTTTGTAAGTCTTTCTGCTAAATACCGTAAATGTAAATGTACAATATTAGGAACCACATAATCATGTATATTAATGATTATACCACAGTTAGTTCCGACCCTGCAAAGTGATTGGCTGAGAGGCGTTCTATGAGTGCCGTTATCAGCCGGTAATGCACTGTAACCGAAGCTCTCCATGTATTACTCCGCCACATACAGGTAACCTAGCAACGATGCAGCGCTTACAAGCCAAACAGCACAGCTACAAACAGAGAGAGAGAGAGAGAGAGAGAGAGAGAGAGAGAGAGAGAAAGCGCAAGTTCAATGTTTTTTTAAAAAAGATCATGGTATTTTTTGTTAATTTATTTAGTCATATGCAGCTTTAGGAGTATTTTATCAATTCCTAAGTGCAACCTTTGGTAACACTTTACTTGGATGGTCTATTTGATGGCCTCTTTGATGCTCAACTGACATTCAACTAACATTCAACTACATGTATATTAAATGCAAATGAACTAAAAGGTAACAGTAAATGATTCTCTATTGAATATAACCCTACATTCAACTCTAACCCAAACGCTTATCTTAATATTTTAGGATTGGGTTTAGGGTTAGATTTTAAGTTTAGGTTAAGGTTAGGGTAAGGGTTAGGTGTAGGGTTTGATTTTATGGTTGATTAAGGGTTAAGGTTAGGTGTAGGTGTAGGGTTTGATTTTAGGGTTGATTAAGGGTTAAGGTTAGGGTTAGGTTCCATTTTAAATCATTTACATTCAACATAGGGTTAAGTTAAATTTAATGTACATTCAATTCAGTGTTAGTTGAATGTCAGTTGAGCATCAACAAGGCCATAAAATGGACCATCCAAGTAAAGT
This sequence comes from Astyanax mexicanus, assembly GCF_023375975.1. Taxonomy (NCBI): domain Eukaryota; kingdom Metazoa; phylum Chordata; class Actinopteri; order Characiformes; family Acestrorhamphidae; genus Astyanax; species Astyanax mexicanus. The sequence continues at coordinate 18,457,384 of NC_064426.1, read as the reverse complement.
GTTACCCATCCTTTTGTTAATATAATTTCTGAATATGTATAATGATATATATATATTTTTTTACAACACATTTATGCGTTTTTCGGGTGTAATCGTGAATAAATACTGTAATATATTTGCCAGTGTTAAATCGATGTTTGTGGTTCGACTGAGCGTTCTGTTTCGTGGGAGGAGTCAACAAAGACGTTCTTTAAACTTGTTCGGTAATTTTCACTTTGCGAAGCAGTAGTGGAACTGTTTTAACTAGGGGAGATTTTATAACCAAACAGATCATATTTTTTCATCCTCTTTAACTCAAAATCTTTCCATAAACAGCGACAATGGAACTGAGGTATAATAACAATAATGCACTCCCTATAGCAATAGTTATTGCTTAACTATTGAATAACTGTAGCTGAATTAAGAACAGTTTATGATGATTTTTATATATGTACAATGCTGTACTGTAAAGCTTTCATTTTGTGTTAGCTTTATTAGCCTCACAGCTCTAGTGTAAAAAGTAAAGCACAAACTAAAGAACAGCTGTGAGTGTGTGTGTGTTGCAGAACAGCTAGAAGTATGAAATGTGCTTTAGTGTGAGCTGTGCAGAGAGAGAGCACTTTGTCTTCTCCACTTCAGCAGCCGTCACTGTGTGTATTATTATAATGTACTAAATAACCCCTAGTCAACTCTCAGAGCAGGACACTGAGACCTTTCCTCTTTTAGAGTGTGTGCAGCTGGCTGTGTGAATTTCTATAGTGTTCTAGCTTCCAGGACTAACAGATGCTAGATCTGTGATTTATTTGTACTGATTTATTTATTTATTTATTTTATTTAAAGAAAAAAAAAAGGTTTCCTGAGGTGAAGACAAGGGATAACATTTATAACTTTTTAGTTATAAAATGTGTAGCTTTGGGGGGTTTGTTTAAAGCCCTGTGATGGGTGCCCTGCTAAAAATAAAACCTGCTTAATGCAAATGTTTTTGTTGGTATCTAGTTTTAGACATTGTAAAACAGTTATTCAGCCAAAAACATACCTGGCATTAGCTTGTTTATCCAGCTAATTATTCAGCTTATATCTTGTCTCTTAGCTTAACAAATTTGCCCAATCTGGTGGTCAAGATGGTCATATTAGTTGTGACGTGAAGTGACCTTACACATGTAGTGAGAAAAATAAATATCTGATACACTGCCGATTTTGCAAGTTTTCACAACTACAAAGAATGAAGAGTCCTGTGTTTTGTATTTAGGTACACTTCAATTGGGAACGACAGAATAAAAAAAATGCATGAAATAAGTATTTAATACAATAGAAAAACAGAGCTTTATATCTGGTACAGAAACTTTTGTTTGCTATTACAATGGTCAGATGTTTCCTGTAGTTCTTAACCAAGTTTGCACGCATTGCAGCAGGGATTTTGGCCAACTCCTCCACACAGATCTTCTCCAGATCTTTCAGGCTGGCTAGGCCACTCCAGGACCTTGAAATGCTTCTTACAGAGCCACTTCTTAGTTGCCCTGGCTCTGTTTTTTAGGTCATTGTCATGCTGGAAGACCCAGCCATGACCCATCTTCAATGCTCTTACAGAAGGAAGTTGGTTGTTGGCCAAAATCTCCAAAATTGATACATTACCCCACCCATCCTCTTTTCGGTACAGTGCAGTCATCCTGTCCTGTCCTGTCCCCTTTGCAGAAAAGCACCCCTCACTGTTTGGGACAGTGTTTTTTGGGTTGTGCTCATTCTTCTTCAGCTAGTGGAATTAAAACCACAGAGCTCTATTTTGGTCTCATCTGACCACATGACTTTCTCATATGCCTCCTCTGGATCATCTAGATGGTCATGGGTGAACTTAAACTTGAAATGGCCTTTTTGGTCTTTGTCATGGTAAAGAGGTTGGAGTGTTGTCGGTTAAATGTCTGGACATGTGTCTTTTATACAGGTAGTTCAAACAGGTGCAGTTAATACAGGTAATGAGAGCAGAATAGTAGAGCTTCTTAAAGAAAGACAAACAGGTCTGTAAGAACTAGAATTCTTGCTGGTTGGTTGGTGATAAAATACTTATTTCATGCAATAAAATGCTAATTCTTTTTTTTTTTTTAATCATACAATGTGATTTTCTGCATTTTATTTTAAATTCTGTCTCTCACAGTTTAGAGGTTCTTATGATACAACATTACAGACCTTTCCATTCTTGGTGGGTAGGAAATACAAATACAAAATTTATATATACAGCTCTGGAAAAAAATAAGAGACCACTTTAGTTTTTGAATCAGTTTCTTTGATTTTGCTATTTTTAGGTATATGATTGTAAAATGAGCATTGATGTTTTATTCTATAAACTACGGACATTTCTCCAATATTCCCAAAAAAATAATGTCATTTAGAGCATTTATTTGCAGAAAATGAGAAATGGCTGAAATAACAAAAAAAAAGGAAGGGCTGTCCGACTTCAACTAATGCAAAGAAAACAAGTTCATATTCATAAAGTTTTAAGAGTTCAGAAATCAATATTTGGTGGAATAACCCTAATCACAGTTATCATGCATCTTGGCATGTTCTCCTCCACCAGTCTTACACACTGCTTTTGGATTACTTTATGCCTTTACTCCTGGTGCAAAAAATCAAGCAGTTCAGTTTGGTTTGATGGCTTGTGATCATCCATCTTCCTCTTAATTATATTCCAGAGGTTTTCAATTTGGTAAAATCAAAGAAACTCATTGTTTTTAAGTGGTCTCTTATTTTTTTCCAGAGCTGTATGTTGTTATTATATGTATATATACCATAACTAAAATACTGTTATTTAAACTCTGTTAGGATTATATAAATCCTACAGTGTAAGCCCAGCTTTAGATTAGGATTAGTCTTTTACCTGAACTGTGACCAATCAGCTGTCAGCTTTCATATGGAAAATTAGATGATGATTATCCATCATCTCTCTCTCTCTTTCTCTCTCTCTCTTTCTCTCCGAAGGATTTTCGTAGTAATTACGTGGCTAGGACACAATATTTGTCCTCTCCTCTTTCCTCTCCCCCTGTTTGTATGGGTAATTCAGTAATTGGGAGATGCTTCCATCCCTCTCTCCCTCCCTCCATTCTCTCTTCCTCCACTCTGCTCGCTCTTCTCTGTTTGTCTGTGTAATTACGTGATCTTTCAGCCTCTGTCTGTATAATTACATGATTCTGAAACACTCTCTCTCTCTCTCTCTTTCTTTCTCTCCTTCTCTCTCTCTCTCTCTCCTTCTCTTTCTCTGTCTCTTTTAGTATTGGCCATAATGAGGTGATTGGGATGTGTTGTGTGGGCAGTGACGCTGAAGGGCCGGGCAGAGAGCACTGGACAGCCATGCTGGCCAATCCACGCAAACCCATTGAACACTGGCACCAACTGGTGGAGGTACAGAGCATTCCTGTTTGATTGACTAACAAAAACACTAGTCCTTCTTGCACCCAGTCTACCATCAATGTGTTTTGTTGAATATATAGAGATATGGACAAATATACATTATGTACTATAAAAATGATTTCCAAGTGGAATAATTTATAGATTAATTCACTGATTGATTTACTGGTTGAATAGAAATATTATGAACTATGATATACAGATAATTTACTGGTTATATTACAATAGAAGGGCATGGATTAGGGGTGGGTATAATCTGAAATGAATTCCGAACAGATTTCCCAGTTCGATTCGATTCTGATTCACAAGGTCGCGATTCGATTTAAAATCGATTAATTTACCTAAATTTCAGTTACAATAAAAATTGTAGTAACTACACAAGGAACACTTAACCTCCATTATTAAAATATTAGTGTTTATATTAAATAAAACTGTATTCTTTTTATGTATTAATATCTTATTTTTGAGGAATTTTGAAATTTATGTTTTCAGTATCCAGTCAAATGTTGTTTTTTCAAAGTTTTAATAGAATGTTTTATTTTGCTTTAACTCAAGTTTTGGAAGGTTTTTGTCAGAGTACAGTCATGTTCAGACAGACATGGTTAAGGAATCTCCAGTCTATCTCCAGACTATGATACCCAGAATGCACCACGCACTGACATCACACCGCCAATCACCAGAGTATTGAGATCACTTGACTTCACACAACAGTTACATTCTTTTTTTTTATATCACTTAATGTAGTAAATTACGATGCTGACGCTGTAACGTGGTTCTAGAACAATAATTTTAGAACATTGTATGAACATACAGTATATACTGACATTTTAGCTGCATAAAACACAAACATAACAGGCTTCATAAATGTATTTTATTTGCAAATAAAAGTGTGAAATGTACCTATACCTACTATAGATGTTTAGATGTGATGCTAGAGTAAGCAAAGTGATGATAAAAACGCAACAAGCTAAACTAATAATGTTAAGAAAGAAAACTTTATTAAATTCAAAGGAAAAACCAGCCAGTCTGAGCGGAGCTCTTCTCCCCCGTCATTTACTCCCAATTTTGGTTATCCAATTGTCCCACCCCTTTGTGTGTCCCCATCACTGGTGGCACCTGCGACCCTTGGAGGATGCGGATGAGCACACGCCTCCTCCGACACGTGTGAAGTCAATCACCCCTTTTTTCGAGCTGCTGCTGATGAATCATTGCCTGAGCAGCTAGCGCGCTCGGAGGAAAGCACAGCGGCTAGGTACCGATTCATCCGACTCACAGATGCCTCATGCCGCCCGGCGCCACCTTTAAGTGTGATGGGGAGAGAGCGCCATCTACCCACCCGGAGGGAGCAGAGCGGGCATTGTGCTCCCTCTGAGCGCCGGCAGCTTGATGGCAAAGCTGCATGAGCTGGGGTTCGAACCTGCGACCTCCTGCTCATAGTGGCAACTGACTTATTCTAATTCTAATTTTTAAGCATTATAAGAATTGCTATAAGAATCTGCTTGCATTCAGCAATAGGAGCAATCCACACCTGGCAATGGAAATTGTGCCGATAGATTCATGTTTCACGGTACGTCCTGTCATGAAAAACCTGGAAAAGTCATGGAATTTGAAAATAGTCATTTCCAGGCCTGGATAAGTTTTGGGAAAATAAAAATGACCAGTTTTGGGAAACGTCATGGAAATTCTGTCTACAAATCTTTGTGTTTCCATTTATCGATAGAGAAAATCTATTTTAAGCTAACAAAATACATCAGCTCAGACTTATTTCAGTAATTTAGCCCTACACAATGGAGCTTTCAGGATCTGACACACACTTCTGCACTGATATTTTAAAAATCATATGGTCAGGAAAATTTGCCTTGAAGGCATGGAAAAATCATTGTAATTTATTGGTTAAAACCAGAGACTGTAAAAAAAGATGGACGTCGTGTCTTCGTTCCCATTCATTCAATGAAAATGAAGCCAAAGTCTTCCTCCATGTTGGCGATCCTGATACCCGAGTCTGCGCAGTAGAGACCAGAGCAGGGAGAAAGACTGTGGAGAGACCGCCTACTCATTTGAATAACCCCGCCCCTGAGGGCTGCCTCGCGGTCACAGACTGCAGAGCGGAGCGGAGCTGACGGTCTGTTATTGGTCCCGCCCATAACCAGCCCTTTTACAGTAACCACACCTTTTTCAAATAGAGCTGAATAACGTTTTAAAAAACGAATTCTGTGGGGATATAAAAATTAACAATATAAGCAGAGGTTACACTAGCTGTTGCATTTAAATAATGGAGGTAGAATTACAGTATATTAGAAAAAAACGTGATTGAAAATTGTCTGTTTTGCCATTGAAACCTATGGGGATGGGTGGGGTTACACAGCTTTCTGTGGTACTTTTCTACGGGGACTAGACAAGCTGTGTGTGAGCATTCACTCATCTATGTCAGCGATGGTGCAAATAAAATAAAAAAACATTTGGCCATAACAATATAGTACAATACTAATAATAACATGAGAACAATGCACTCTTAAACACAATACATGATGAATTAGCAGCTCTACAGTATAAATAGAGGATCATTTGTGAAGAGTAGTACAGGGTGATGCTGCAGAGCCGCACTCAGTGATGTTCCCCTGTAGGGATAATATAGTGTATATTGTGTTTAAGTGCTTCTTGTGTTTGGTTTTAGTTGCTGTTCACTGGTTCAGTAAGCCTGTGAGGTAGTCATTCCCCTGTGTAATGGCTGTAATAGTCTACGAGGGTGACACTTTGCTCTTTGTTAATTTGTGCTTGCAGGAGAAATCTATTACCACGTATTCGAAGAGCGCCACAGCCTCACCGAAGCCACACATCGTGGTGGACAGTCCACACTCCGAATAGAGATGTGAGTATGGATGCTCAGGATTTAAAAGGTTTTATAAAACATACACATGGCATTTGAAAAAGCAAGAGCACATACAATAATAGTTTATTTTATTTAGTCTGTTTCATGCAGAAAATAAATAGAAATTGTGTCTAAAATGTGCATGTATTTGTATTGGAAAAAAATAAGAGTCCACTTAAAAAAATGATGAGTATCTTTGATTTTATCAAATTGAAAACCTCTGGAATAAAATCAAGAGGAAGATGGATGATCACAAGCCATCAAACCAAGCTGAACTGCTTGAACTTTTGCACCAGGAGTGGCATAGAGTTATCCAAAAGCATTGTGTAAGACTGGTGAAGGAGAACATGCCCAGATGCATGAAAACTGTGATTAAAAACCAGGGTTATTCCACCAAATATAGTTTTTTTTTTTTTTAACTCTTAAAACTTTATGAATATGAACATGTTTTTATTTGCATTATTTGAAGTCTGAAAGCTCTGCATGTGCAACTTTTTGCAAATAAATGCTCTAAATACCAATTTATTTATTTGAAATTTGGTAGAAATGTTGTCTGTAGTTTATAGAATAAAAGAACAATGTTCACATTTTACTCAAACATATACCTTATAAATAGCAAAATTTGAGAAACTGATTCAGAAACTGAAGTAGCCTCTTATTTTTTTCCAGAGCTGTATATTTATATATGTAGTGCGTCACTGTGCAGATGTTTTAAGATATGTTTTACTGTAACTCTGATCATTAAACTTCAAATCATATTAGAACACATGCAGTTAAAAAAATAATACAGTAAAAAGGAACAAGAACTGCCTCCAGCCAGCGTATTAACCAGAACAGATGTTGGATCATAGCTATAAATAACACTGGACTCCCATGAGGAGAGCTTTAAAAATGTTTAAATTAACACGGTGATGTAAAACCACATTTACATTTAGAATAAATGTTGTTTGTATTGATTTTAATTAGTGTTGCACCGGAGAAATAATGACTTTCTGTCCAGATAAGGAGCTTTATCATTGTAATTATTCTCAGGGGATTGAAACATTTGCACAGTAATGTCCATATAAACATATAGATAGATAAATAGATCAGCCATGACATTAGCAACACTGGCAGGTAGAGTGAAAAACATTGACTGGTGTACATGTGCTTCATATTCCAATTAATATTTTCTATAATAAGTAGGATAATTAAATGACTATGTCAATTTTGTTTATTTTAGGCTAATAGTTTAAGTAAGATTCTATCGATATGTGCATGTTATGTTATGATACATATCTCTAAGACAGGATCTGCTAATTATATAAAAACAATTAATACAGAAATATCAAGGCCACAGTAACCTAGCTGTTAAGTGGAGATGGTTAATAGCTTTGTTTAGTTAATAGTGAGTTAGTAAGTTAATAGTTAGTGTGATTGCAGTATGCAATCACAGTATTGTTCTTCTTAAGTCTTATTAGTGTGATTGCAGTAATGCAATCACAGTACTGATCTTCTTAAGTCTTATTCTTCTTCTTCTTCTTCTTCTTATTATTAGTGTGATTGCAGTAATGCAATCACAGTATTGTTCTTCTTAAGTCTTATTCTTCTTCTTCTTCTTATTATTAGTGTGATTGCAGTAATGCAATCACAGTATTGATCTTCTTAAGTCTTATTAGTGTGATTGCAGTAATGCAATCACAGTATTGTTCTTCTTAAGTCTTATTCTTCTTCTTCTTATTATTATTATTCCACCTGTTTTTTGTCCGGTTAACTAGTGCCGCAGTTTTCGAAATATCGACTTCGTTCAAAAGAGAAAACGTGCGTCCATATCGGGAATGGTGGGCTTGTATACAGCTTTCCGATCGGACTTACGTTTTTCGTAAAAACTTCGTAAGTACGCGTTTTTTTGCCCATTGAAAATGAATGGGCAGAACTTTGCACGCCCGTGGACGTCGCAATTTTTGAAATACGAAGATGAAACCAATTGAGGACCTGTAGAACTTATTGAGCTCTTTCCGAAAATATGCGTTACGAAAAGTTACGACGTACGGATTTCGTACGAATGTCGTACGAAGTGGCCCCATTGGAATGAATGGGGCCAATCGGAGGACGGCAGCTAGATCGAAGGACAGGTAGCTAGAACTCCAGTACTGTGTGTAATGGAGCAGCTATGGGATAAATCAGCGTTAGGTCAAAAGTTTGGACACCCCGGCCCCCCCCCAGTACTGTGTGTAATGGAGCCATGGGTCAAAAGTTTGGACACCCCGGCCCCCCAGTACTGTGTGTAATGGAGCCATGGGTCAAAAGTTTGGACACCCCCGAACGGCCAGAGCAACCTAGCGTGCATAGCTGATTGATGTATTTGCACGTTGCATAGCAACGTGCAAACACCATTTAATCTAATTTATGCATATAAATCACCTAGAAACACCATAGCAACCACCACAGATACCATAGCAACACCTTAGCAACCGCCTAGCAACACCTTAGCAACCACCTAGCAACCACCTAGCAACACCTTAGCAACCTCCCCGGATACCATAGCAACACCTTAGCAACCGCCTAGCAACACCTTAGCAACCGCATAGCAACCACTTAGCAACACCTTAGCAACCACTCCGGATACCATAGCAACACCTTAGCAACCGCCTAGCAACCACCTAGCAACACCTTAGCAACCACCCCGGATACCATAGCAACACCTTAGCAACTGCCTAGCAACAACTTAGCAACCACCTAGCAACCACCTAGCAACACCTTAGCAACCACCCCGGATACCATAGCAACACCTTAGCAACCGCCTAGCAACACCCTAGCAACCACCTAGCAACCACCTAGCAACACCTTAGCAACCACCCCGGATACCATAGCAACACCTTAGCAACCGCCTAGCAACACCCTAGCAACCACCTAGCAACACCTAAGCAACCACCCCGGATACCATAGCAACACCTTAGCAACCGGATAGCAACACCTTACCAACCACCTAGCAACCACCTAGCAACACCTTAGCAACCACCCCGGATACCATAGCAACACCTTAGCAACCACCTAGCAACACCCTAGCAACCACCTAGCAACCACCTAGCAACACCTTAGCAACCACCCCGGATACCATAGCAACACCTTAGCAACCGCCTAGCAACACCCTAGCAACCACCTAGCAACACCTTAGCAACCACCCCGGATACCATAGCAACACCTTAGCAACCGCCTAGCAACAACCTAGCAACCACCTAGCAACCACCTAGCAACACCTTAGCAACCACCCCGGATACCATAGCAACACCTTAGCAACCGCCTAGCAACACCCTAGCAACCACCTAGCAACCGCCTAGCAACACCTTAGCAACCACCTAGCAACACCTTAGCAACCACCCCGGATACCATAGCAACACCTTAGCAACACCATAGCAGATACCAGCCAGCACTGCAATCACACTCGCAGTTTCTGCAGGAACTGCAATCTAGTTCTTATTATTATTATTATTCCACCTGTTTTTTGTCCGGTTAACTAGTGCCGCAGTTTTCGAAATATCGACTTCGTTCAAAAGAGAAAACGTGCGTCCATATCGGGAATGGTGGGCTTGTATACAGCTTTCCGATCGGACTTACGTTTTTCGTAAAAACTTCGTAAGTACGCGTTTTTTTGCCCATTGAAAATGAATGGGCAGAACTTTGCACGCCCGTGGACGTCGCAATTTTTTAAATACTAAGATGAAACCAATTGAGGACCTGTAGAACTTATTGAGCTCTTTCCGAAAATATGCGTTACGAAAAGTTACGACGTACGGATTTCGTACGAATGTCGTACGAAGTGGCCCCATTGGAATGAATGGGGCCAATCGGAGGACGGCAGCTAGATCGAAGGACAGGTAGCTAGAACTCCAGTACTGTGAGTGTATGGAGCAGCTATGGGATAAATCAGCATTAGGTCAAAAGTTTGGACACCCCGGCCCCCCCCCAGTACTGTGTGTAATGGAGCCATGGGTCAAAAGTTTGGACACCCCGGCCCCCCAGTACTGTGTGCAATGGAGCCACGGGTCAAAAGTTTGGACACCCCCGAACGGCCAGAGCAACCTAGCGTGCATAGCTGATTGATGTATTTGCACGTTGCGTAGCAACGTGCAAACACCATTTAATCAAATTTATGCATATACATCACCTAGCAACCACCTAGAAACACCATAGCAACCACCCCGGATACCATAGCAACACCTTAGCAACCACCTAGCAACTGCTTAGGAGTGACCTACCAACCACTTAGCAACACCATAGCAACCACCCTGGATACCATAGCAACACCTTAGCAACCGCCTAGCAACACCTTAGCAACCACCTAGCAACCATCTAGCAACACCTTAGCAACCACCCCAGATACCATAGCAACACCTTAGCAACCGCCTAGCAACACCCTAGCAACCACCTAGCAACCACCTAGCAACACCTTAGCAACCACCCCGGATACCATAGCAACACCTTAGCAACCGCCTAGCAACACCCTAGCAACCACCTAGCAACCACCTAGCAACACCTTAGCAACCACCCCAGATACCATAGCAACACCTTATCAACTGCCTAGCAACACCCTAGCAACCACCTAGCAACCACCTAGCAACACCTTAGCAACCACCACGGATACCATAGCAACACCTTAGCAACCACCTAGCAACACCCTAGCAACCACCTAGCAACACCTTAGCAACCACCCCGGATACCATAGCAACACCTTAGCAACCGGCTAGCAACACCTTAGCAACCACCTAGCAACCACTTAGCAACACCTTAGCAACCACCCCAGATACCATAGCAACACCTTAGCAACCGCCTAGCAACACCCTAGAAACCACCTAGCAACCACCTAGCAACACCTTAGCAACCAACCCGGATACCATAGCAACACCTTAGCAACCGCCTAGCAACACCCTAGCAACCACCTAGCAACCACCTAGCAACACCTTAGCAACCACCTCGGATACCATAGCAACACCTTAGCAACCGCCTAGCAACACCCTAGCAACCACCTAGCAACCACCTAGCAACACCTTAGCAACCACCCCGGATACCATAGCAACACCTTAGCAACCGCCTAGCAACACCCTAGCAACCACCTAGCAACCACCTAGCAACACCTTAGCAACCACCCCGGATACCATAGCAACACCTTAGCAACCGCCTAGCAACACCTTAGCAACCACCTAGCAACCACCTAGCAACCACCTAGCAACACCTTAGCAACCACCCCAAATACCATAGCAACACCTTAGCAACCGCCTAGCAACACCTTAGCAACTGCCTAGCAACACCTTAGCAACCACCTAGTAATCACCTAGCAACACCTTAGCAACCACCCCAGATACCATAGCAACACCTTAGCAACCGCCTAGCAACACCTTAGCAACCACCTAGCAACATCTTAGCAACCACCCCGGATACCATAGCAACACCTTAGCAACACCTTAGCACCAGCCAGCACTGCAATCACACTCGCAGTTTCTGCAGGAACTGCAATCTAGTTCCACCTGTTTTTTGTCCGGTTAACTAGTGCCGCAGTTTTCGAAATATCGACTTCGTTCAAAAGAGAAAACGTGCGTCCTTATCGGGAATGGTGGGCTTGTATACAGCTTTCCGATCGGAATAACGTTTTTCGTAAAAACTTCGTAAGTACGCGTTTTTTTGCCCATTGAAAATGAATGGGCAGAACTTTGCACGCCCGTGGACATCGCAATTTTTAAAATACGAAGATGAAACCAATTGAGGACCTGTAGAACTTATTGAGCTCTTTCCGAAAATATGCGTTACGAAAAGTTACGACGTACGGATTTCGTACGATTGTCGTACGAAGTGGCCCCATTGGAATGAATGGGGCCATCGGAGGACGGCAGCTAGATCGAAGGACAGGTAGCTAGAACTCCAGTACTGTGAGTGTATGGAGCAGCTATGGGATAAAACAGCATTAGGTCAAAAGTTTGGACACCCCGGCCCCCCAGTACTGTGTGTAATGGAGCCACGGGTCAAAAGTTTGGACACCCCGGCCCCCCAGTACTGTGTGTAATGGAGCCACGGGTCAAAAGTTTGGACACCCCCGAACGGCCAGAGCAACCTAGCGTGCATAGCTGATTGATGTATTTGCACGTTGCGTAGCAACGTGCAAACACCATTTAATCTAATTTATGCATATACATCACCTAGGAACCACCTAGCAACACCTTAGCAACCACCTAGCAACCACCTAGCAACACCTTAGCAACCACCCCGGATACCATAGCAACACCTTAGCAACCGCCTAGCAACACCTTAGCAACCACCTAGCAAACACCTAGCAACACCTTAGCAACCACCACGGATACCATAGCAACACCTTAGCAACCGCCTAGCAACACCTTAGCAACCACCTAGCAACCACCTAGCAACACCTTAGCAACCACCCCGGATACCATAGCAACACCTTAGCAACCGCCTAGCAACACCCTAGCAACCACTTAGCAACCACCTAGCAACACCTTAGCAACCACCCCGGATACCATAGCAACACCTTAGCAACCGCCTAGCAACACCCTAGCAACCACCTAGCAACACCTTAGCAACCACCCCGGATACCATAGCAACACCTTAGCAACCGCCTAGCAACACCCTAGCAACCACCTAGCAACACCTTAGCAACCACCCCGGATACCATAGCAACACCTTAGCAACCGCCTAGCAACACCTTAGCAAACACCTAGCAACACCTTAGCAACCACCCCGGATACCATAGCAACACCTTAGCAACCGCCTAGCAACACCTTAGCAACCACCTAGCAACCACCTAGCAACACCTTAGCAACCACCCCGGATACCATAGCAACACCTTAGCAACCGCCTAGCAACACCCTAGCAACCACCTAGAAACACCTTAGCAACCACCCCGGATACCATAGCAACACCTTAGCAACCGCCTAGCAACACCCTAGCAACCACCTAGCAACACCTTAGCAACCACCCCGGATACCATAGCAACACCTTAGCAACCGCCTAGCAACACCCTAGCAACCACCTAGCAACACCTTAGCAACCACCCCGGATACCATAGCAACACCTTAGCAACCGCCTAGCAACACCTTAGCAACCACCTAGCAACCACCTAGCAACACCTTAGCAACCACCCCGGATACCATAGCAACACCTTAGCAACCGCCTAGCAACACCTTAGCAACCACCTAGCAACCACCTAGCAACACCTTAGCAACCACCCCAAATACCATAGCAACACCTTAGCAACCGCCTAGCAACACCTTAGCAACCACCTAGCAACCACCTAGCAACACCTTAGCAACCACCCCGGATACCATAGCAACACCTTAGCAACCGCCTAGCAACACCCTAGCAACCACTTAGCAACCGCCTAGCAACACCCTAGCAACCACCTAGCAACCACCTAGCAACACCTTAGCAACCACCCCGGATACCATAGCAACACCTTAGCAACCGCCTAGCAACACCCTAGCAACCACTTAGCAACCGCCTAGCAACACCCTAGCAACCACCTAGCAACCACCTAGCAACCACCTAGCAACACCTTAGCAACCACCCCGGATACCATAGCAACACCTTAGCAACCGCCTAGCAACACCCTAGCAACCACCTAGCAACCACCTAGCAACACCTTAGCAACCACCCCGGATACCATAGCAACACCTTAGCAACCGCCTAGCAACACCCTAGCAACCACCTAGCAACCACGTAGCAACACCTTAGCAACCACCAAACATACCATAGCAACACCTTAGCAACCGCCTAGCAACACCCTAGCAACCACCTAGCAACACCTTAGCAACCACCCCGGATACCATAGCAACACCTTAGCAAACGCCTAGCAACACCTTAGCAACCACCTAGCAACCACCTAGCAACACCTTAGCAACCACCCCAAATACCATAGCAACACCTTAGCAACCGCCTAGCAACACCTTAGCAACCGCCTAGCAACACCTTAGCAACCACCTAGTAACCACCTAGCAACACCTTAGCAACCACCCCAGATACCATAGCAACACCTTAGCAACCGCCTAGCAACATCTTAGCAACCACCCCGGATACCATAGCAACACCTTAGCAACACCTTAGCAGATACCAGCCAGCACTGCAATCACACTCGCAGTTTCTGCAGGAACTGCAATCTAGTTCCACCTGTTTTTTGTCCGGTTAACTAGTGCCGCAGTTTTCGAAATATCGACTTCGTTCAAAAGAGAAAACGTGCGTCCATATCGGGAATGGTGGGCTTGTATACAGCTTTCCGATCGGACTTACGTTTTTCGTAAAAACTTCGTAAGTACGCGTTTTTTTGACCATTGAAAATGAATGGGCAGAACTTTGCACGCCCGTGGACGTCGCAATTTTTGAAATACGAAGATGAAACCAATTGAGGACCTGTAGAACTTATTGAGCTCTTTCCGAAAATATGCGTTACGAAAAGTTACGACGTACGGATTTCGTACGATTGTCGTACGAAGTGGCCCCATTGGAATGAATGGGGCCAATCGGAGGACGGCAGCTAGATCGAAGGACAGGTAGCTAGAACTCCAGTACTGTGTGTAATGGAGCAGCTATGGGATAAAACAGCATTAGGTCAAAAGTTTGGACACCCCGGCCCCCCAGTACTGTGTGTAATGGAGCCACGGGTCAAAAGTTTGGACACCCCCGAACGGCCAAAGCAACCTAGCGTGCATAGCTGATTGATGTATTTGCACGTTGCGTAACACCATTTAATCTAATTTATGCATATAAATCACCTAGCAACCACCTAGAAACACCATAGCAACCACCACAGATACCATAGCAACACCTTAGCAACCGCCTAGCAACACCTTAGCAACCACCTAGCAACCACCTAGCAACACCTTAGCAACCTCCCCGGATACCATAGCAACACCTTAGCAACCGCCTAGCAACACCTTAGCAACCGCATAGCAACCACTTAGCAACACCTTAGCAACCACCCCGGATACCATAGCAACACCTTAGCAACCGCCTAGCAACACCTTAGCAACCACCTAGCAACCACCTAGCAACACCTTAGCAACCACCCCGGATACCATAGCAACACCTTAGCAACCGCCTAGCAACACCCTAGCAACAACCTAGCAACCACCTAGCAACACCTTAGCAACCACCCTGGATACCATAGCAACACCTTAGCAACCGCCTAGCAACACCCTAGCAACCACCTAGCAACCACCTAGCAACACCTTAGCAACCACCCTGGATACCATAGCAACACCTTAGCAACCGCCTAGCAACACTCTAGCAACCACCTAGCAACCACCTAGCAACACCTTAGCAACCACCCCGGATACCATAGCAACACCTTAGCAACCGCCTAGCAACACCTTAGCAACCACCTAGCAACCACTTAGCAACACCTTAGCAACCACCACGGATACCATAGCAACACCTTAGCAACCGCCTAGCAACACCCTAGCAACCACCTAGCAACCACCTAGCAACACCTTAGCAACCACCCCGGATACCATAGCAACACCTTAGCAACCGCCTAGCAACACCCTAGCAACCACCTAGCAACCACCTAGCAACACCTTAGCAACCACCCCAGATACCATAGCAACACCTTAGCAACTGCCTAGCAACACCCTAGCAACCACCTAGCAACACCTTAGCAACCACCCCGGATACCATAGCAACACCTTAGCAACCGGCTAGCAACACCTTAGCAACCACCTAGCAACCACCTAGCAACACCTTAGCAACCACCCCGGATACCATAGCAACACCTTAGCAACCACCTAGCAACCACCTAGCAACAGCTTAGCAACTACCCCGGATACCATAGCAACACCTTAGCAACCGCCTAGCAACCACCTAGCAACCACCTAGCAACACCTTAGCAACCGCCTAGCAACACCCTAGCAACCACCTAGCAACCACCTAGCAACACCTTAGCAACCACCCCGGATACCATAGCAACACCTTAGCAACCGCCTAGCAACACCTTAGCAACCACCTAGCAACCACCTAGCAACACCTTAGCAACCACCCCGGATACCATAGCAACACCTTAGCAACCGCCTAGCAACACCCTAGCAACCACCTAGCAACACCTTAGCAACCACCCCGGATACCATAGCAACACCTTAGCAACACCATAGCAGATACCAGCCAGCACTGCAATCACACTCGCAGTTTCTGTAGGAACTGCAATCTAGTTCCACCTGTTTTTTGTCCGGTTAACTAGTGCCGCAGTTTTCGAAATATCGACTTCGTTCAAAAGAGAAAACGTGCGTCCTTATCGGGAATGGTGGGCTTGTATACAGCTTTCCGATCGGACTTACGTTTTTCGTAAAAACTTCGTAAGTACGCGTTTTTTTGCCCATTTGCCCATTTGCCCATTGGGCAGAACTTTGCACGCCCGTGGACGTCGCAATTTTTGAAATACGAAGATGAAACCAATTGAGGACCTGTAGAACTTATTGAGCTCTTTCCGAAAATATGCGTTACGAAAAGTTACGACGTACGGATTTCGTACGATTGTCGTACGAAGTGGCCCCATTGGAATGAATGGGGCCAATCGGAGGACGGCAGCTAGATCAAAGGACAGGTAGCTAGAACTCCAGTACTGTGTGTAATGGAGCAGCTATGGGATAAAACAGCATTAGGTCAAAAGTTTGGACACCCCGGCCCCACAGTACTGTGTGTAATGGAGCCACGGGTCAAAAGTTTGGACACCCCGGCCCCCCCAGTACTGTGTGTAATGGAGCCACGGGTCAAAAGTTTGGACACCCCAGAGCCCCAGCACTGTGTGTAATGGAGCCACGGGTCAAAAGTTTGGACACCCCAGAGCCCCAGCACTGTGTGTAATGGAGCTGCGGGTCAAAAGTTTGGACACCCCAGAGCCCCAGTACTGTGTGTAATGGAGCAACTGGTCAAAAGTTTGGGTACCTCGGTCAGCTCTGCAATCACACTCGCAGTTTCTGTAGGAACTGCAATCTAGTTCTTCTTCTTCTTCTTCTTCTTCTTATTATTAGTGTGATTGCAGTAATGCAATCACAGTACTGATCTTCTTAAGTCTTATTCTTCTTCTTCTTCTTATTATTCCACCTGTTTTTTGTCCGGTTAACTAGTGCCGCAGTTTTCGAAATATCGACTTCGTTCAAAAGAGAAAACGTGCGTCCTTATCGGGAATGGTGGGCTTGTATACAGCTTTCCGATCGGAATTACGTTTTTCGTAAAAACTTCGTAAGTACGCGTTTTTTCGCGCATTGAAAATGAATGGGCAGAACTTTGCACGCCCGTGGACGTCGCAATTTTTGAGATACGAAGATGAAACCAATTGAGGACCTGTAGAACTTATTGAGCTCTTTCCGAAAATATGCGTTACGAAAAGTTACGACGTACGGATTTCGTACGAATGTCGTACGAAGTGGCCCCATAGGAATGAATGGGGCCAATCGGAGGACGGCAGCTAGATCGAAGGACAGGTAGCTAGAACTCCAGTACTGTGTGTAATGGAGCAGCTATGGGATAAAACAGCATTAGGTCAAAAGTTTGGACACCCCGGCCCCCCAGTACTGTGTGTAATGGAGCCATGGGTCAAAAGTTTGGACACCCCGGCCCCCCAGTACTGTGTGTAATGGAGCCACGGGTCAAAAGTTTGGACACCCCCGAACGGCCAGAGCAACCTAGCGTGCATAGCTGATTGATGTATTTGCACGTTGCGTAGCAACGTGCAAACACCATTTAATCTAATTTATGCATATACATCACCTAGCAACCACCTAGCAACCACCTAGCAACACCTTAGCAACCACCCCGGATACCATAGCAACACCTTAGCAACCGCCTAGCAACACCTTAGCAACCACCTAGCAACCACCTAGCAACACCTTAGCAACCACCCCGGATACCATAGCAACACCTTAGCAACCGCCTAGCAACACCCTAGCAACCGCCTAGCAACCAAATAGCAACACCTTAGCAACCACCCCGGATACCATAGCAACACCTTAGCAACCGCCTAGCAACACCCTAGCAACCACCTAGCAACCACCTAGCAACACCTTAGCAACCACCCCGGATACCATAGCAACACCCTAGCAACACCCTAGCAACCACCTAGCAACACCTTAGCAACCACCCCGGATACCATAGCAACACCTTAGCAACCGCCTAGCAACACCTTAGCAACCACCTAGCAACCACCTAGCAACACCTTAGCAACCACCCCGGATACCATAGCAACACCTTAGCAACCGCCTAGCAACACCCTAGCAACCACCTAGCAACCACCTAGCAACACCTTAGCAACCACCCCGGATACCATAGCAACACCTTAGCAACCGCCTAGCAACACCCTAGCAACCGCCTAGCAACCAACTAGCAACACCTTAGCAACCACCCCGGATACCATAGCAACACCTTAGCAACCGCCTAGCAACACCCTAGCAACCACCTAGCAACCACCTAGCAACACCTTAGCAACCACCCCGGATACCATAGCAACACCCTAGCAACACCCTAGCAACCACCTAGCAACACCTTAGCAACCACCCCGGATACCATAGCAACACCTTAGCAACCGCCTAGCAACACCCTAGCAACCACCTAGCAACCACCTAGCAACACCTTAGCAACCACCCAAAATACCATAGCAACACCTTAGCAACCGCCTAGCAACACCCTAGCAACCACCTAGCAACCACCTAGCAACACCTTAGCAACCACCCAAAATACCATAGCAACACCTTAGCAACCGCCTAGCAACACCTTAGCAACCACCTAGCAACCACCTAGCAACACCTTAGCAACCACCCCGGATACCATAGCAACACCTTAGCAACCGCCTAGCAACACCTTAGCAACCACCTAGCAACCACCTAGCAACACCTTAGCAACCACCCCAAATACCATAGCAACACCTTAGCAACCGCCTAGCAACACCTTAGCAACCGCCTAGCAACACCTTAGCAACCACCTAGCAACCACCTAGCAACACCTTAGCAACCACCCCGGATACCATAGCAACACCTTAGCAACCGCCTAGCAACCACCTAGCAACCACCTAGCAACACCTTAGCAACCACCCCGGATACCATAGCAACACCTTAGCAACCACCTAGCAACATCTTAGCAACCACCTAGCAACACCATAGCAGATACCAGCCAGCACTGCAATCACACTCGCAGTTTCTGTAGGAACTGCAATCTAGTTCCACCTGTTTTTTGTCCGGTTAACTAGTGCCGCAGTTTTTGAGATATCGACTTCGTTCAAAAGACAAAACGTGCGTCCTTATCGGGAATGGTGGGCTTGTATACAGCTTTCCGATCGGACTTACGTTTTTCGTAAAAACTTCGTAAGTGTGCGCTTTTTTGCCCATTGAAAATGAATGGGCAGAACTTTGCACGGCCGTATACGTCACAATTTTTGAGATACGAAGATGAAACCAATTGAGGACCTGTAGAACTTATTGAGCTCTTTCCGAAAATATGCGTCACGAAACGTTACGACATACGAATTTCGTACGATTGTCGTACGAAGTGGCCCCATAGGAATGAATGGGGCCATCGGAGGATGGCAGCTAGATCGAAGGACGGCAGCTAGAACTCCAGTACTGTGTGTAATGGAGCCACGGGTCAAAAGTTTGGGTACCCCGGCCAGCACTGCAATCACACTCGCAGTTTCTGTAGGAACTGCAATCTAGTTGTTTTTGCTTTTTTGTCAAAACTTTTGTTACTTACATTTTTCAAACGATCAAACAAACTTTAATATCAAGACAAAAATAACAATACAATAATAATAAAAACACTGGTAACACTTTTCTTGGATGGTCCATTTTATGGCCTTGTTGATGGTCAACTGACATTCAACTAACACTAAATTGAATGTCCATTAAATTTAACTTAACTCTATGTTTAATGTAAATGATTCAAAATAGAACCTAACCCTACACCTAACCCTAACCTTAACCCTTAATCAACCATAAAATCAAACCCTACACCTAACCCTAGCCTTAACCCTTAATCAACCATAAAATCAAACCCTACACCTAACCCTAACCTTAACCCTTAATCAACCCTAAAATCAAACCCTACACCTAACCCTTACCCTAACCTTAATCTTTAATCAATCATAAAATCTAACCCTAACCTTAACCTTTAATCAACCATAAAATCAAACCCTACAACTAACCCTAACCCTTAATCAACCATAAAATCAAACCCTACAACTAACCCTTACCCTAACCTTAATCTAAGATTAAAATCTAATCCTAAACCCAATCCTAAAATATTAAGATAAGTGTTTGGGTTAGAGTTGAATGTAGGGTTATATTCAATAGAGACTCATTTACTTTCACCTCATAGCTCATTTGCATTTAATAGACATGTAGTTGGATGTTAGTTAAATGTCAGTTGAGCATCAAGGAGGCCATCAAATAGACCATCCAAGTAAAGTGTTGCCAAAACCCTTTTCAAATGATTTTCAATTATTTCATTTATTAAGGGAAAAAAAATATCCAAACCAATCTAGCCCTGTGTGAATAAGTGTAAATTAACTGTGATTAATCACACTTTTTGGAAAGCTGAGTTCAATGTCACTATTAACCACAACCAGACCTGATTACTTCCAGACCTGTAGAATCAAGAAATCACTTAAATAGAACCTGTCTGACAACATGAAGCAGATAAAAGATAAAACAAAACATTATTCTCCAATCTGAAGAAATTCAAAAACAGATGAAAATAATAAGAAAGAGAGGTAAAATTTGTATCCATGGGAGAATTCCACGGGCGAAACCCACTGTTGACCAAAAAGAACACAAAGGCCCATCTCACATTTGAAACAATCCTGAACAAGAATGTCTGACTATCAGTTTGTGACCTCAAGCTCAGGTGTACTTGGGTTCTGCAGCAGGACAATGATCCAAAGCTCACAAACAAGCCCACCTCTGAATGGCTTAAAACAACAAAATAAAGATTTTGGAGTGGCCTAGTCAAAGTCTGATTGAGATGCAGTGGATGATTTCAGACAGGTGGATTGTGCTTAAAACCCCCCAATGTGGCTAAATTAAAACTATGTTGTAAAGAAGAGTGGAACAAAAGAATCATTGCCAGTTATCAGTAAAGCTTGATTGCAGTTGTTGCCCCCAAAGATATTAGATTTAGGGGGCAAACACTTTTTCCCACAGGGCTAGATTGGTTCGGATAGTTTTTTTTTAATTAATAAATAAAATTATCATTTAAACATTGCTTTTTATACATTTGTTTAAAAAAAGGGAACATTTAAACAACACAATATAAGTCAAACTTCGGTAAAATCAAACTGTCCACCAAGGAAGCCTCATTTTAACTTGTTTTAAGGACATTACATCAAAGTTGGATCAGCCTGTAGTGTGATTTTCCACTTTAATTTTGTGTGTGACTCCAAATCCAGGCCTCCAATGGTTAATAAATTTGATTTCCATTGATGATTTTTGTGTGATTTTGTTGTCAGCACATTTAACTTTGTACAGAACAAAGTATTTAATGAGAATACCTAATTCATTCAGATCTAGGATGCGTTATTTGAGTGTTCCCTTTATTTTTTTTTAGCAGTGTATTTACTCAGGTTATGTTTGTCTGTTATTAAAAAATGCCACTGTAGATGTTGTCTTGCAATGTCACTCAATGTCTACTAAGTGGCCATTGTGAGCGTTTATACGTTCTGAATTTTAATTGCAAATATGTAGTTGGGAACACAAGGCTTGGTGGTCCAAGTAAAGTTGCTTCACTTCATAGCCACACTTCATAGTTACATTTCGGTGGAGGTGCTTTTAAAACTATGCCATGAGATACACTGTAGGGTACACATATATGCCGTAGAGCAAGGGTCTCAAACTCGCAGCCCGTGGACATATTGCGGCCCGCAGAATGATATTTTGTGGCCTCCTACTTGAAATAAAATGTTAGTGTATGTTTCCAGTAGAAGTTTATGTACTATTTTTGGCTAGCCTAAAGTATCAGGGTAAAGTTATAGTGATAAGACTTTATTATAATCTGTTTTTGTATTTCTTTATAATATTTTTATTATTATTATTATTATCATTCCAGGTTGTTAAATGCACAAAAAATACTAAAAAACAGAATTATTATAAAACAATGTAGGTTAGCACATGCGCAGTGTCTTTAGGAAGCACGTATTGATGGATAGCATAACTCAACACAATACTGACATGACAGAATGCATAGAAGAAAACACGTTCAGTCGTCCTTGTTCTGATGCGGCCCAGACTCTACCTCCAGCAGCTCCCAGATAAAATTTGAGTTTGAGTTTGAGACCACTGACGTAGAGTTTGTGGCTAAACATAGACTATTGCAAAGATTTAATGCAATAAAAACATAAATTGGCCTTTTTATAGCAGTAAAATGCCAGAAATCCCTAACTTCTCTGTAGGTCAGTGAAAAATATGTGGCCACTAGGCGGCGTGCAGAAAGACACTACCTGCTACACAAACACATGTACAAACACAGTAAATGCACTGTAAACAGTGCGCTATCTACAGCCATTTGGCTGGTGAGTGGGTGGCTGGACCGTCATGTGTAAGTGGAGTCGTTTTGGGTTCATTCATGTTAGCGTAGTGCCGGCGAAGGAGGAAAACATCTGCTCCAGTTCCTGCGCCTACAGCTTATGCAATCAGCAAACACTCGTGCGTTCACACATCATGCTGTTAACAGTGCCTTTCTTTCTCTCTCTGTCTTTTCTCTCTCTGTTTTCTCTCTCTATCTGTTTTGTATGTTCACAGGTCAGCATAATGTTTCTAGCGCCAGACGTTCATTCCTTCTTCTCATCTGTGAATAAATAAATCTCTCCATCGAAATGAGACGGAAGCGGCGGAGGAAAGACACTGCTAGCTAACTGTTCGCTAACTACAGACCCACCACACACAGTGTAGAGACCACTCTGAGTAGAATAGACAACAACACGGAACACACACATACACATACACCCTTACACCAACCAGCCATTTCATTAAAACCACCTCATTGTTTCTACTCTACACTCTAAGTCCATTTGATCAGGTGCACTTACTTTATGGAAGCACTTACATTATGGTAGTTCCATAATAACAAAATGTAGTTCCACACTTTAGTGTCAATCTTGGGCTGAGAATAGTATAACAACCAGAAATATCCAGCCAAAACATCCTGTAACCAATAATGGTCTAGAGGACTGGAGAATGACCAACACTAACTGTCCAGCAACAGATCCAGAGCTGCTGTCTCTGACTTTCTATTTAATAGATGGGATTCTATCTGAGTGAATGGGCATTGTGTTTAAAACCGCCAGCAGCACTGCTGCATCTAATCCACACCATGCTGAGAATGTTCCACCACCCAAATAATAGACTACTGTGAAGTTCTGACCATTGAAGAAAGGA